>NC_091443.1:100508950-100845106 GCF_964237555.1 Oryctolagus cuniculus
CAACGATGACCCGATATACACTGCTGACCACTTGTTTACTTAAGGACCCCCTGGACGAGCACCCTGCCCCAAAAAGAGGGCCAATCTATTTCACCAAATGTATGAAGTTTCCCTGGGGTGAGCTTAAAACCAGTCTCCCATATGTCCTTTTTTGAAGTTTTTCATCATGCACTCTTGGGGGAGGGTGTACATTTGCTCTGTTCACCACCCATTCCCACCACCTAAAAACATCAATCACACACGGAGGAGGAATGGAGAGGGGGTGAACGATGGCTCTGTCCGTCACCAGCTGTTCTCATGGAGTCATGAATGAACGTGCGGACCCAGTTTGGTAAGGAGAGTCTGTAGTGGCTTCCATCCTGAGGACATCTGAGAATCTGAACACCAGTTTGTGCAGCTTCAGGGACACCCCCGGGCGGGAAGTCCAAGTCAGGGCCTGCCCAAAGCAAGAAGCATCCACGGGGCTGTTTCCTTCGGGGCAACCAAAATCAAAGCACACTTCCATTCCCAGAATCCAGCAGGAAAGGAAAGTCACCCATCGCTGCAGGGTTGGGCAGAGACGTGGAGACCACAGCTCAACATTCCTCAGACCAGTTCTCACCAGCCCTGTGATTAAAATAAAAGGCCTCCAGGCCATACACTAGTGAGCCCAACTCCAAGGCACTTGACAAAGGCAAAACCCTCTCTGGAGGGATACACTTTTATCCCAGGTCTTACACAGTTCTCACAGGTGACTATCCAAGGGCAAGATACGGCAGACGCAGCCGTGCACACAGGCACCCGGAATGAGCACTGGCAACACAGAGGTAGACAGGTGCTATCTATACATGTTATGCTGAGATAAATACAAGACACGCTTCAAAGTATCAGCAGGAAAAAGAAAACTATATATTTTTTTTGACAGACAGAGTGGACAGTGAAAGAGAGAAAGGTCTTCCTTTGCCGTTGGTTCACCCTCCAATGGCCGCTACAGCCAGCGCGCTGCGGCCGGTACATCGCGCTGATCTGAAGCCAGGAGCCAGGTGCTTATCCTGGTCTCCATGCGGGTGCAGGACTTGGGCCATCCTCCACTGCATTCCCGGGCCACAGCAGAGAGCTGGCCTGGAAGAGGGGCAACCGGGACAGAATCCTGCACCCTGACTGGGACTAGAACCTGGTGTGCCAGCGCCGTAGGCGGAGGATTAGCCTAGTGAGCCACAGCGCCGGCCGAAAACTATATTTTTTAAAAATCCCCTTGTTAAAAGAACTTTCAGAATGAAAAATACAATAACCAAAATTAAGCAATTCTATGGGTGGATTTACTGGCAGCTTACACATAACTTAAACTAGTAAACTGGAGAGAAGCAAAAGAGAAGTGTCCCGGATCCAGCTCCACAGATTTCTCACCTGGTCCAAGCCCTGTGAGCAAAGGTCACAGGGAGCAGCAAATGTGCTCGCAGGCCAGAGGTGAGTGCACCCCCCGAGATCTGGAGTGAGGCCCCAGAGATGGCCCAGGGGGAGCAGAGGCAAAGCACTCCCCTCTCTCCCCCTGTTGCTGAAGTCTTTCTTCTCAGGGTATTGAACCTCAAGGCCTTCCTTCTCCCTGGGAACCGCGGAGACCCACCCCGACTCCAGGGCCATGAGAAATGTCCTGAGCGTGGAGCTCCCCTCCTGTTGCACCGTGCAGGTACGCCGCAGCCCTTGTTACAGCACCCTGTAGGGACTGGAGAACCGACTGCTGCACTGTGCTTTGCGTCCTGTCAGTGTGTGTGCCCCACTCGTGCATGTGTGTACAAACTGTGGCGGGGCTGGGTGTGCTGTGGCACAGCGAATTAAACTGCCTCTTGCGACAACGGCTTCCAGCTGCTCCACTCCCAACCTAGCTTCCTGCACCCGAGAAGGCAGCGGAAGATGAGCCATGTACTTGGGTTCCTGCCTCCCACAGGGGAGGCAAGGATGGAGTTCCTGGTCTCCTGGCTCCTCCTTGGCTTTTGCAGTCATGTGGGGAATGAACCAACAGATAGAAGATCTCTTCCTCTCTGCCTCTATTTCTCTATTACTGTACCTTTCAAACAAACAAACAAATCTTTTTTTTTAAAGGGACGATATCTCTCTGCCTTTGAAATAAAATGAAAATGGAAAAAATCTAAAATAAAAACTCCAACCACAGTAACACAAAAGTGAGGTGGGAGGTAGAGTCTTTGTACGCTTAGTCCCCAGGAGAGGCACAAAGGTACTGATTAGCTTCAGATGCTGAACAGGTAAATGTGCACGTTGTACTTTCTTGGGCAACTACTGAAAAAGAAAAACAGTATGTAACTTAGAATCTAGTTAGAAGGGGGAAATGAAACGATATTTTAAAAGAAAAAAAAAAGCAAAAGACAAAAACCCTTGCTTAAAAGGAAGCTAAACACAAGAGAGACAGAGGGAAAGAATACAAGGCACAAAAATAAAGTAGTGGATTGAAAGTCAAGTATTTATTAGTTACAATAAATGTAAATCAACCAATTGCCTTGGTTATAAAGATTAGCAACCTAAGTGGGGGAAAATGCTATGTGGCTTTAAACTTGCTGTTCACTAGAGACGCATCTAAAACATTAAGGGTGCAGACAGACTGGCAGGAAGACGCTGCAGGGGGTGGGGGGGAAGGAATAAAATAAGCAATAGCCTGTGAGACAGAAAGCCTGGCCTTCCTGGAGATGGAGAGGATCACTGCAAGATGACAGCTTCCAGTCCACCAATCAGGTCTCTAGATTCCTGTGGCCCACTAAAATAGCTGCAAAACACACGATGCAAAACTGACAGAATTACAAGGAGAGAAAATACTTTAATTGTAGATTTAAAAATACCTCTCTCAGTAACTGATAGAGCAAGCAACTAAAAAAGTCAGTAACACAGCAGATCTGAGTAACCCAGGCTCCAGGTACACAGAACTCCACTCCCAACAATTGCAGGACGCCCACCAATCTTTCAAGAACAGTCATTTACAAAATCCGGCCACGTACTGCAACACCTTCTCCAACCAAATGTGACGGTGCCAGAAATCAATTCAAAAAACTGAACAAAAAAAACAAAAACCCTTTAGCATCCATTGATGATTCACGCCTGAAGAATTATAGGGGCTGGAGCTGTGGCATAGTAGGTTATGCCTCCACCTGTGGCGCCGGCATCCCTTGTGCGCGTGGTTCCTGTCCCAGCTGCTCCACTTCCCATCCAGCTCTCTGCTAACGGCCTGGGAAAGCAGTGGAAGATGGACCAAGTGCTTAGGCCCCTGAACCCACGTGGCAGACCAGAAGAAGCTCCAGGCTTCTGGCTTCAGATTGGCCCAGCTCTCGCCATTATGGACATTTAGGGAATGAGCCAGCAGATGGAAGACCTCTCTCTCTCTCTCTCCTCCTCTGAAACTCTAATAAATAAATCTTAAAAAAAAAAAAAAAAAAAGATGAGGGGCTGGCAATGTGGCATAGTAGGTAAAACTACTGCCTGCTGAGCCAGCATCCCATATGGACACCAGTTCAAGTCCTGGCTGCTCCACTTCCAATCCAGCTCTCTGCTATGGCCTGGGAAAGCAGTAGAGGATGGCCCAACTGTTTGGGCCCATTCACCCACGTGAGAGACCCGAACTTACTGGTTCCTGGCTCCAGATCGGCCCAGCTCCAGCCATTACAGCCATTTGGGGAGTGAACCAGCAGACGGAAGACCTCTCTCTCTCTCTCTGCCTCTTTGTAACTCTGCCTTTCAAATAAATAAATAAAAATCTTTTTTTTTTTTTTTTTTTTTGACAGGCAGAGTGGACAGGTGGACAGTGAGAAAGAGAGACAGAGAGAAAGGTCTTCTTTTGCCATTGGTTCACCCTCCAATGGCTGCTGCGGCCGGTGCACCATGCTGATCCGAAGCCAGGAGCCAAGTGCTTCTCCTGGTCTCCCATGGGGTGCAGGGCCCAAGCACTTGGGCCATCCTCCACTGCACTCCCGGGCCACAGCAGAGAGCTGGCCTGGAAGAGGGGCAACCGGGACAGAATCCGGCACCCCGTCCGGGACTAGAACCCGGTGTGCCAGCGCCGCAGGCGGAGGATTAGCCTAGTGAGCTGCGGCACCAGCCAAAAATCTTTTTTAAAAAATGATTTGTAGGTCATTCTTTCTACATTAGTAGTTGGCAATCTACTGTAAAGAACTTTTGCCTTCTCCCATTATTTTTTTTTTTTAAATCAGTGAGGATACTTAATTTATTCGGGGTTGTAATTCATTATGGTCATTATTTATTTTGATGCTCAAAACTGTTTCATGTTTAGCCAATGGGAGAGGCACCTTTGCCCCTTTTCCTTTTTCAGTGTGGTTAAAGGCACACAGCACACAATTTACCGTAATTACCATTTTCAGTGTTCACTCAGGACTGCTAAGTATGTTCACAGTCTCTAGAAAGCTTTCACTTTGCAGCACTGAAACTGCACCCACTAAACAGTAACTTCTTACTTCCCTCTCCTCCCATCCCCTGGCAACCACCATCTTTTTAAAAGATATTTATTTATCTGAAAGGCAGAGTGGCAGAGAGAGATCTTCCATCTGCTGGTTCACACTCCAAATCCCCTTGACTAAGCCAGGGTTCTTCCAGGCCAACGCCAGGAGCCTGAAACTCCATCCAGGTCTCCTCTGTGGGTGGCAGGGGCCCAAGGAGTTGAACATCTTACGCTGCCTTCAAAGGCACATTAGCAAGAAGGTGGATTAGAAGCAGAGTAGCCAGGACACGCACGACAGGATGCCAGTGTCACAAGGCGTGGCTTACCAGCTATGCCACAGTGCTGGCCCCATTTGCTCATTTTTAAGTCTGGTTGTTGTTGTTATTATTATTATTATTATTTGTTTCTTGAGCTGAAATAGTTCTTTTCTTTTCTTTTTGAGGGAGAGACAGATCTTTCATCCACTGATTCATTCCCCAAGTGGCTGCAATGCCAGGGCTGGGCCAGGCCTGGGGCTCTCATCCAGGTTTCCCATGTGGTGGCAGGGGCACTAGTACTTGGGCCATCTTCCTTTGCCTTCCAAGGGGCATTAGCAGGGAGCTGGATCGGAAGTGGAGCAGTTCATATGGGGCTGGTGTTGCAGGCGGTGGCCTAACCCCCTGTGCCACAACACTGGCCCCTGATAGCAGTTCTGCACCTATTCTGGGTATTAGCCCCTTCTCAGATACATGATCTGCTGGAAGAGTCAAGGAGCACTGAGGGGGATTCTTCACTAAACGCTGGGTAGAAATCACCGTGAAGCCGCCTGGTGCTGAGTTTTCTTGGTTGGGGGTTCCCGACCACAGACTCAAATTCCTTGCTAGTGTTAAGTCGCTTCAGATTTCCTACTTGTTCATGATTCAGCCTTGGTGATTATGTGTTTCTAGGAATTTGTCTATTTCACCTACATTATCTCTCTGTTGTCATGGTATTTCCTTACAAACCTTTTTTGTTTCTATAAAGTCATTTGTAACATCCCATCTTTTGTTTCTGATTTTAGTTATTTGAGTTTTTCTTAGCCCATCTAGCTAAAAGTTTGCCCACTTTTTTTGATCTTTTCAAAGAACTAACTCCAAGTTTTGCTGATTTTCTCTCTTTTTTCTATTCTCTATTTTGATTATCTCTGCTGTAATCTTGTTTTCTTCCTTCTAGTAGCTTTGGGATAGGTTTGTTCTTCTTTCTCTAGTTTCCTAAAATGTAAAGTTGGGTTGGTTGTTGACTTGAGATCTTCTAGGGGAAGCATTTACAGCTATAAGTTCCCTTAAATATAAGTTTATTTTGGTGCAAAGAAATTTGCGCTGTTTTTACAGCATCCAATAAGCTTTGGTATGTTGTGCTGCTGTTTTCGTTTGTCTCGAGGTTATTTTCTAATTTCCCCTGTGATTTCTTCTCTGTCCTTTGACATCCTCCCATCGTTTATCGGACATTTTCTTTTCCTCTGGCATAAGCTGTTCTCAGGCTGCGTGTACTTTCTTGAGCTCAGGCGTAGAACTGACCCCACCCCTCCACCGAGAGACTTGATTTAAAATCTAAGATCTGGGCACTAAGTATGGGCATTGCTACTGCAGTGTCATTGTTCCCAGGCCTTTAAAGTAGTCAGTTTTAGGAAACAAAAATGTATTACCTATTTCTCTGAGGGTACTTTAAAAAGTTCAAGACATGCATTATGAAAAAAACCACATGGACTTAAAAGTTTTGCACCAAAATAAACTAACCTTGTAATTCCATTATTCCACAAACTTTCTGAAGTATCCTCATCTATCTCTCTCTGTGTACACACTGATCCATCCTCCTGTCATACCAGGAAAAACATCACACACCTACTCATTTACTCAATCCTAAACTACAGGAAATAGTATCAGAACAACTATACTCGGGGCTGGTGCCGTGGCTCACTTAGTTAATCCTCTGCTTGCGGCACCAGCATCCCATATGGGCTCTGGGTTCTAGTCCCGGTTGCTCCTCTTCCAGTCCAGCTCTCTGCTGTGGCCTGGGAGGGCAGTGGAGGATGGCCTAAGTGCTTGGGCCCTGCACCCAAATGGGAGACCAGGAGGAAGCACCTGGCTCCTGGTTTCGGATCAGTGTGGCGCCGGCTGTGGTGGCCATTTGGGGAGTGAACCAATGGAAGGAAGACCTTTCTCTCTGTCTCTCTCTCTCACTAACTCTATCTGTGAAAAAAAAAAGAAGAAGAAGAAGAAGAACTACTATACTTCTTCTCATTTAAAAAAAAAAAAGACAAAAATAAACAAAAACCTATTAACAGCAGTGCAGAATTCAACTGCATTTCTTTCTTTAAATTAAGGGTGTATAATCAAAGTATTTGCTATGGTTTGAATGGGGGATGTGGCTCCTGAATTCATGCACATGTTAAAAGTTTAAACCTAGAGGGCCAGCATCATGGCATAGTGGTTTAAGCCATCACCTGCAATGCCGGCATCCCACACATCCTGGTTGCTCCACTTCCCCACTTCCTTTTCTTTTTGGACAGGCAGAGTTAGAGAGAGATACAGAGAGAAAGGTCTTCCTTTTCCGTCAGTTCACCCCTCAAATGGCCGCTACGGCCGGCGCACTGTGCCGATCCAAAACCAGGAGCCAGGTGCTTCCTCCTGGTCTCCCATCCGGGTACAGGGCCCAAGCATTTGGGCCATCCTCCACTGCCTTCCCAGGCCGACTGGAAGAGGAGCAACCAGGACAGAATCCAGTGCCCCAACCAGGACTAGAACCTGGAGTGCTGGTGCCGCAGGCGGAGGATCAGCCAAGTGAGCCGCGGCGCCAGCCGCCCCACTTCCTATCCAGCCCCCTGCTAACATCCTGGGCAAAGCAACAGCAGATGTTCCGTGTGCCTGAGTCCCTGCCACACACATGTGAGATCTGGATGAAGCTCCCGGCTTCAGTTGGACCCAGCTCTGGCTATTATAACTACTGGACTGAACCAGTGGACAGAAGATCTCGCTCTTTCTCTGTCGTTCCTTAGCTCTGTAACTCTTTCAAACAAAGAAACAAAATTAATTATTTAAAAAAAAAAAGTTTAAACCCAGGGCCAGCTGGTTAAGCTGCTGTCTGTGACACTGGCACCCTATATAGGCAATGGTTCCTGTCCTGGTTACTCCATTTCTGATCTAGCTCCCTTCTAATGACCTGGGAAAAGCACTGGAAGATGGCCCGAGTGTTTGGGCACCTGCCATCCACATAGGAGACACAAATGAAGCTCCTGGCTCCTGGCTGCGGCCTGGCCCAGCCATTGCTGTTATAGCCATTTGGGGAGTGAACCAGCCAATGGAAGATCTCTCTCTGTCTCTCCCCCTCTCTAACCCTGTCTTTCAAATGCATAAATAAATCTTTAAAAGAAAAGAAGTTTAAATTTGAGGGTCCTGTATGGGTGGCATGGAGAGGTGGGCCTAAGAGAAAGGCCTGGGGTTGGGGGGCATACCCTCACTAGGCAGCTCTCTGCAGAGTCGAGCTAAAAGGCTCTGGACAGGTTGGGTCCAGCTGCCTCTCTGCTTCCTGGCTCATTATAGGATCCTTCCTCTGCACACACTCTGCTACTGCCAACCTCTGAGCTCACCCACGACTGAACCAGCGGGGTGGCCTGAAACTGGACTACAAAACTCCCAAAACCTAAGTCAAAATACACTTTTTTCCTTTAGCAGTAGCTTGTCTTGGGTATCTGGTTGTAGTAGCCACAAGCTGACTGAGACAGCAACGCACACAAACGTTTCTGGATGGGTCCTCTCCAGCCCTTTGGGCGATTATGTTCATCCCAGGAAATACATCTGTGTCTGTCCCATTCTTGTGGACTTGATTTGATTTCTTGACCACAGAAGATAGTCATACAGCCATCAAAAGTCAAAACTACAGACTTTTCCCTCACACAAGTCTTCTCCACTCCGTCCCTTGTCATCTACCGCCTGGGGGCTCTTTTTTTTTATTATTTTTTTTTATTTGAAAGACAGTTACAGAGAGAGGTAGAGACAGAGAGAGAGGTCTTCCATCCACTGCTTCACTCCCCAGATGGCCGCAATGGCCGGAGCTGCGCCGTTCCAAAGCCAGGAGCTGGGTGCAGGGGCCCAAGGACCTGGGCCATCTTCTACTGCTATCCCGAGCCATAGCAGAGAGCTGGATGGAAGTGGAACAGCCGGGTCTCGAACTGGCACCATATGGGATGCTGGTACTTCAGGCCAGGGCATTAAACCGCTGCGCCACAGCACCGGCCCCGTGTGGGTTATCATTTCATTCATTCTGGCCTACTCCTCCTCAATGATTTTGTAAAAGCGAGCAGCACACAGTTTCCTAATCCCTCTTCTTTCTTACATAAAAGGTAGTGTACTAAAAACACTATACCTTCCTGCCTATATTTTAGCGACCACTTTATACCCATTTCCCTCATTCTTCTTTGCAGCTGTGCAGTACTTCATCGTGTAGCAATTTAGTCAACAAATTTCTTGTCTGCACACTTAAGTGTTTCCCAACATTTTGCAATTACAGATAATGCTGAGACAAAGAACTTTGTGCATTTGTACTTTCCTGCTGTTGCAAAGGCATCCTTAGAGAATATTCTTGTTGTGGAATTGCTGGGTAAAAGGACAAATGCGTGCGCAGTCTGTTAGGTCTCCCGAGGGTTATCCGGGTGTGCGATCCTCAGTCTCACCCAAGCGGCTTCCTGTCAAGCTTCCTGAATACTGCAACCTGAGAAGTGAGAAACGGCGCTTCTGGGCAGTTTGTGATTTGCAATTCCTAACTCAAGGGAAACTCCACTTTCTCACATATTTAAGCAACTTAAAACTCTTTGTAGGGGCCGGTGCTGTGGCGCAACAGGTTAAGCCACTGTCCGCAGTGCTGACATCTCATATGGGTGCCGGTCCAAGTCCCGGCAGCTCTGCATCCAATCCAGCTCCCCGCTAATGCACCTGGGAAAGCAGCAGAAGCTGGCCCAAATATTTAGGCCCCTGCACCCACCTGAGAGACCTGGAAGAGGCTCTGGCTCCTGGCTTGGGCCTGGCCCAGCCCTAGCCATTGCAGCCATTTGGGGAGTGAACCAGCGGATCAAAGATCTCTCTGTCTCCACTCTCTGTAACTCGGAATTTTGAAATAAATAAATAAATAAATCTTTTTAAATTAGTTTTAAAAATTGTATCTGCTCTTGTATTTCTGTCCTTTTTAATAAAATTTTGGTATTTTTTTCTCTCAATTTGGATTGGAGATAATAGGTCTTTAAGACATTTGTCAAACCTTCCCTGCTAGTTTCTTATCTGTTAACTTTGCTTATGGGGTTTGTCTTTTCTGTAATGAAGAACTTAATTAATATAGTCAATATATTTTGCTTGCTTCTTTTATTGCCTTTCCCCATATCCAAGTTACAGAAAACTTGTCTTTGTGTTCTTCTAGTAGTCAACTTAAAAACCTTGGCTCTCTGATTCATTTGGAGCTTATCCCTGGGTTTGATATGAGGTATGGATATAATGTCGTGTTTGCAAATGGCTACTGGAGTGATCCTGATACCATCTAATGAAAACACTCGTCTCTGTCTCAGTAGGCTGAGACACACCTTTATTGCACACTGAATTTCTCTTGGTAACTGGCTGCCTGTTTCCAGGCTCTTTATTCAGTCCACTGTCTGCACAAGCCTCTCCTGACAGAACCTGCAGAATGTTCCAGCATCTCTGGGTGCAGCCACTGTCTCTGGGAACTTCTTAGAGCTGCCTCTCGACTTGTTACTGTTGTTTTTCCTATAGGAAATAGCCTGCCTAGCACCAGAGGGGGTATCCACATGGGAAGCAATGAAAGTTAAACCCTGCTTTACTCCATATACGGATCACTCCCAAGTGTATTCCGATCTAAATGTAAAGCGCAGGGAGTGGGCACCTGGTCTAGCAGTTAGGATGCCTGCATCCCACCCTGGAGCACTCGGGTTCAGTACGCAGGTGTGGTTCTGGAATTCAGCTTCCTGCCAACGCAGACCCTGGCAGGCGGTGGGGATGGCTCAAGTAACTGGGTTCCTGCTGCCACCCTGGAGACCTGGACTGAATTCCCAGCTCCTGGCGTCAGCCCAGCTCCAGCCTTGGCTCAGCCCCAGACACTGTGGGCATTTGGGAAGTGAACCAGTAGACGGGAGTGAACCAGTTGAAGGGAATGCTGTCTGTCTGTCTCTTTGTCTCTTGAGTTTAAGTTTTTAAAAATTTATTTATTTGAGATGTAGAGTCACAGAGAGGGAGAGACAGAAAGAAAGGTCTTCCATCTGCTGGTTCACTCCCCAAATGGCCACAATGACCGGAGCTGAGCTGATCCAAAGCCAGGAGCCAGGAGCTTCTTCCGGATCTCCCACATGGATGCAGGGGCCCAAGTACTCAGGTCATCTTCTACTGCTTTCCCAGGCCATAGCAGAGAGCTGGATCAGAAGAGCGGCTGGGACTCAAACCAGTGCCCATATGGGATGTTGGCGCCACAGGTGGTGGCTTAGCCCACTATGCCACAGTGCTGGCTCCAAGTATTTTTTTTAATGAGAAGCAAGATAATAAAGCTTCTGCAAAATAATAGTAGACAAGTAACTTCATAATCTCTAAGAGATTTCTTTAAGAAGACATAAAAAGCATTAACATAAAAGAAAATAATTAAAAAACTGGATTGTTTTAATTAAGAATCACTTGTGTGCAGTTTAAAATAGCAGTAAGACTTTTGGGACATGCTGAATATAAAGGAAAGCAAGGTACTGGTTACCTTTGGGGCACAGACAGGAGCACACTGGAGGCTTCCCAGGGTGTTAGCAATGTTGTTTCCTGCCTGGGAGGCAGGTGCACGCAACTCAGTGCTGACTGCCTGGAGTCAGTGCAGGCTCCAGCTGATGAGGGCTCAGCCCCATAGGTCTCCGAGGGTCACATGACCCAAACACTGGGTTATAAATGTCGTTACAAATGTCGTAGCTTCTGGGATCCTCAGAGGCCGCCCTCAAGCTTCACAATGCGCTGGAAGGGCTCAGCGTGTGGTTACACTCACAGCCGAGGTTTACTGCAGCGACGCCCAGATCACACAGCCTCACCCGAAGCTGGGGGTCTGCAGGAATGCAGGCACCCCACTTCCTGTGACGGTGTGCTCTCTCCCTGCGGGAATGAAGCTGCAGGGGCACGTGTTTCCACCCAAGGAAGCTCTTAGGAGACCCAGAAACCAGGGTTCTCCTTGGGGGCTGGTCACGTGGGCACCCTCTGCATGCCGAAATCCAGATTCCCAGAAGGAAACAGGCATAATGGGCCACAGTAGACACAGCAGCCTTCTTGCAGGAGAGATTTCAAAGGCCAAGTTGTCAGACAACGGCCAGAGACCAACTGTGCAGGCGGCCTAAAGGAGACAGACTCAGGTCCACAACGTCAACTCACTCCTCTATAAGCAGTATCTGTGATATGTAACACAATGATTTTTCATAAAAGAGGTTAAAAACAGTTGACTAAAACTATATTAAATCTCTCTTTTTTAAAAAGCCAAGGGGATGGCACTGTAGTATAGCAGGTAAGGCCGCCGCCTGCAGTGCCAGCATCCCATATGGACACTGGTTCGAGTCCTGGCTGCTCCACTTCCAATCCAGCTCTCTGCCATGGCCTGGAAAAACAATAGAGGATGGTCCAAGTCCTTGGGCCCCAGAAGAAGATTCTGGCTCCTGGCTTCAGATTGGCTCAGCTCTGGCCATTGCAGCCAACTGGGAAGTGAACCAGCAGATGGAAGACCTCTCTCTCTCTCTCTGACCTTCAAATAAATAAATAAATCTTAAAAAAAAAAAAAAAAAGATGGCTATACACAGCCATCAAAAAGTTGAAGGAAATGTTTACTACAAAAACTATGCATGGACTTCAAAAAATTTCTGCAACAAAACAAGCTTATATTTTTTAAAAAGATTTATTTTTTATTTATTTGAAAGAGTTACAGAGAGGCAGAGAGAAAGGTTTTCCATCCGCTGGTTCACTCCCCAGATGGCCGTAACGGCCGGAGCTGTGCCGATCCAAAGCGAGGAGCCAGGAGCTTCCTCCGGGTCTCCCATGTGGGTACAGGGGCCCAAGGAGTTGGGCCATCCTCTATTGTTTTCCCAGGCCATGGCAGAGAGCTGGATCAGAAGTGGAGCAGCTGGGACTAGAACCAGTGCCCACATGGGATGCTGGCGCTGCAGACAGGGGCTTTAAACCATCGCGCCACAGAACCGGACCCACAAACTTATCTTTTAATTTCATTTTTTCCATTAACTTTTTGGAGTGTCCTCAGTATGCATGTTTGCCCTGACATGTATCTAGCATAGAGAACATAAAAATGAGTTCTACAAAGCAATAAGATAGACTACATGAATAGGCATTTCAATAAAGGGGAAATAGCCCACAAACAGAACAAGGTACTCAACTTCACGAATAATCAGAGAAATTAAGCCACTAGGAAGTACTACTATACATACCTCTACAGGACTGGCAAAGATTTTAAATGTAAACCAAATATTAGCAAAGATTTTAAATATAAACCAAATATTAGCAAGAAGTACTTGAGAATAATTCGGCCTTATATAGTACAGTAACATGTACAATACTCTGACCCAACAGTTTGTAATGAATTAAATACGAACTTCTTCCAGGGAGGGAGAGGGGGCTGAGCACTGACTTAATCATCAATGGCCAGGCAACAAAGCCTTCATAAAACGCAAACAAGGTGGGTGTGGAGGGCTTCCGGGCTGTGGAGACCCTGGGGGAGGGTGTGCACCGAGAGAGGGCGCGGGGGCTCCACAAGCCCTCCCCACACAGCATGCCCTACGGGTCTCCGCCTTGCTGCTCCTCCTGAGTTGTCTTCACCAGTAAACGGTTCTCCTGGAGTTCTGTGAGCTGCTCTGGCAAATTCTCAAACCCAAGGGGGTCCTGGGAACTACTGATTTGCAGCCACGACGGAGGGAAAGCTGTGTGTGAGGCAGGGATCCGGCAACTGCAATGCGAGTCTGAAGGGAGGGAGGCAGCGTGTGGGACTGAGCCCTTTCCATACAGCAATCCAGCACAGTGCCAGAACCGGGTTAACTTACAGGGAACCCAGGAGGTGTCTGGGCAAAGTGAACTGCTGTGGGGGAAACCCGCGAGTCCAGGAGAGACGGGAAGCACATCCTAGGCTGCAGGTATCTCAGGTGGAAAACGCACCGACTCCACCACCTACCGAGCAGCGGCACACGCAGCACCGCTCACGCAGTGCACCCCAGGTTCCCCCGGTGAGCGCAGAGCTGACTAGCGGCTGCCGTCAGCCAGTGCCAGGAGAGCACCTGCTGCCTGCCACCGCTCCGGGCGGGGGTGGGGGGGGAATCCAAATTCAAAATCCCAAGCACAAGTTCTACTGAATGTGTACTGCTTCCATGCAATCGTAGAGTCGAGAAAAACCGTGAAGTGAAACCATCGTAAGTCAGAGACTTATTGTATGGTACGGGGTACAGCACAGAGGAAACGTGGGTTTTCCTCCACGGTAGTATACACGTACGATGGAATATTATTCAGCCTTAAAAAAAAGGAAGTCCTGCAATATGAGACAAGAGGAACCCTGAGGACGCTATGTTAAGTGAAATAAGCCTCTCCCGGAAGAACACGTACTGCAAGATTCCGCTAACATGCGGCAACTAAAATAGTTGGCTTCAAAGAGGCAGAGTGACCAGTGGTTGCCAAGGGAGCAGAAGGGGGGAAATGGGAGTTGCAAATCAAAAGGTAGGAAGCTGCGGTGACACAAACGAGGAAGTCCTAGAGACCTGTACTGTGCCTGTGCTGCACCGCACATTTGAAAATCTGTTAAGAGGACGGATCTGATGGTAAGTGTTCTTAGCACCGTAAGATAAAATTAAAACTAACGCTGTGGCTGGCACTGTAGTGCAGCGGGTTAAGTCTGCTTCTGATGCCGACATCCCAGCTCAGTGCACTAGTCAGGTCCCAGCTGCTCTGCTTCCCAGCCAGCTTCCTACGAACGCACCTCAGGAGGCAGTGGAAGATGCCCCACGTGCTTGGGCCCCTGCACCCAGACAGGAGACCTGGCTCCTGGCTTCAGCGTGGCCCAGACCCGCGTGTTGCTGCCACTTAGGAAGTGACCCAATGTATAGAACATCTCTCTCTCTCTCTCTCTCTCTCTGTCACTCTGCCTTTCAAATAAATAAATAAATCTTTTAAAAACATTTTAAAGCAAGGGTCCACGTCATAAGCACAGCAGGATAAGCTGCCACTTGTGACACTGGCATCCCATACAGCGGTCTCGGTTCAAGCACCGGCAGCTCTGCTTACGATCCGGGTCCCTGTTAATCCACCTGGGAAAGCAGTGGAGGATGACCCAAGTGCTTGAACCCCAGTTGCCCATGTGGTAGGCCGCAGTGCAGTTCCTGACTCCTGGCTTCAGCCTGGCCCAGCTCTGGTTGTTGCAGCCATTTGGGGAGTGTGCCAGCAATGGAAGTTCTCTTTCTTTCTCTCTCTCTCTCTCTCACTCTACCTTTCAAATAAATAAACCTTTAAAGAAGTAAAATAATAAAAATTTAAAGCAAAATGGCAAAAAAAGAATGTATAAACAAATGTGGCATAATCATATAATATTCTATAGCAATAAAAATCAATTTCTTCTTTAAAAACATTTTTAAAAGATTTACTTATTTATTTAAAAGTCAGAGTGACAGAGAGATCTTCCACCTGCCGGTTCACTCCCCTGATGGTGGTAATGGTTAGGGATGAGCCAGGCCCTAACATACAGTTTCATCCAAGTCTCCCATGTGGGTACAGGAGCCCAAGCACTTAGACCACCTTCCACTGCTTTGCCCAGGCCATCAGCAGAGAGCTGGGTCAGAAGTGGAGCAGCCGGGATTCAAACTGACGCATCAAGGTGGCCACTTTACCCACTATGCCACAACACTGGCCCCTGAAAATATTATTTTTAAAAATCCTTATTCTGGCCAGCGCCGCAGCTCACTAGGCTAATCCTCCGCCTGTGGCACCAGTACCCCAGTTCTAGTCCCGGCTAGGGCACCGGATTCTGTCCCGGTCACTCCTCTTCCAGGCCAGCTCTCTGCTGTGGCCGGGGAAGGCAGTGGAGGATGGCCCAAGTGCTTGGGTCCTGCACCTACAAGGGAGACCCAGAGGAAACTTCTGGCTTCTGATCGGTCCAACTCCAGCCATTGTGGCCATTTAGAGAGTGAACCAGCAGATGGAAGACTTCTCTCTCTCTCTCTCTCTCTCTAACTCTCTTTTACATAAATAAATCTTTTTTTTTTTTTTTATGTTTCTTTGAGTTTATTTGAAAACAAAAGACAACAACAAACCCCCACCCTGTTTTGGGGGCATCCGCTGTTAAACTGGACTACAGAGGAGCCCACTCCTACTCTGTGCTCTCCTAATTAACATTTATTGAAGCGCTTTGGATATCAGATATTAAGGGAGCGGTCCCAATAATTTGAGATTTGAGATTTAAAACAGGTGGCAATTATACTTGGACTAAAGAGTATTAAAAGGTAGCTCCCCTATTTAAAGAGAGGCGTATTTAACGAAAAATCGTAAGCCTAGAGGTCAGAGGAACCTGTCCAGAGAAAGCAGTGGGAATTGAGTGATTTGTTTAGCTCCTCATCTTCCCTTGGTCTCCAGTTTTGTTTTCCTTTTTAATGTTGACATACAAGGTTCACAGCTAAGGCTGCAAGCATTTGGGCTACATAAATAAATCTTAAAAAAAAAAACGGGTCTGGCACCATGGCACACTGTTAATCCTCCGGCTGCAGTGCTGGCATCCCATATGGGCTCCGGGTTCTAGTCCCAGCTGCTCCTCTTCCAGTCCAGCTCTCTGCTGTGGCCTGGGAGGGCAGTGGAGGATGGCCCAAGTGCTTGGGCCCCTGCACCCACATGGGAGACCAGGAGGAAGCACCTGGCTCCTGGCTTCAGATTGGCACAGTGCCAGCCGTGGCAGCCATTTGGGTAGTGAACCAATGGAAGGAAGACCTTTCTCTCTGTCTCTCTCTCTTTCTCACTGTCTATAACTCTACCTGTCAACCCCCCCCCCACACACACACACAAACAAAAAACCTACCTATATCTTGAGTATGGAAGAATCTCACACACATAACGTTGGGCTAAATAAGACAGACTCAGTAGGTCACATACTACGTATTATAATACAGTACCACTATGTATCATCACCCCTACAGAATTAAAACCAGGCAGAACGGAGCTACAGGAGTTCAGTGTCATATTACTAGTGGACACACAGATGAGGGTCACCTATGAGGTGTGGAGACTACGAGGAGGACGGTGCACCGCCGGGGGTACCAGAAATGTTAGCTTTCTTGATCCAGATCAGCTTATATGTGAGTATAATCTTTATACTTAGTCTTTACATTTATTATTTGTGTAATTTGTAATGTAAAACTAAACTTTGTAACTTGATTATACACTTAAGATTTATTTATTGGAAAGTCAGAGCTACAGAGAGGGAGAGAGAAAGGGAGGGGGAAAGCGAGGGGGGAGAAAGGGAGAGGGAGAGAGAAAGAGAGATCTTCCATCCCCTGGTCACTCCCCAGATGGCTGCAATGGCCAGCACTGGGCCAGGCTGAAGCCAGGAGCCAGGAGCTTCTTCCAGGTCTCCCATGTGGTACAGAGGACCAAGTGCTTGGGCCATCTCTCTCTGCTCTGCCCACGCCATCAGCAGGGAGCCAGATCGGAAATGCAGCAGCCGGGACATGAACCGGGACCCGTGCAAGATGCCGGCATCTCAGGTGGCAGCTTTACCTGCTATACCTGCTGGCCCCTCTCTATATTCCTAAAATTATGTCCACAATGTATTTTTAAATGTACCTTGCTTCTCACAATGAAACATTTTTAAAAGAAAAATTAATAACAAACAGTAAAGGGGTTAATATTAAATACACACCCAAATTTCAATGAACACGTGATTAGAGAGCAGACACACAGCTCCTCGGAATGCAGACACTGAAGAGGCCAGAATCATCTCACAGCTAATCGTACGGAGCCCTGTTCACAGCCGTGGAACCAAGAGGGAAAGAGGAATGTGGGGATAACTTAAAAAATAAATGATAAACACAAAGACTGAGTAGCTGCAAGTAATGTTTTAACATTGAAAAGCATAATGCAAAACACTAAACTATGAGTACATTATGGTTACAAGCTACCTAAGAAATCTGTGCTGCTAAATCTGTATAGCTTAGTTTATAGCCAAAACTTGGAAACGACACAAGAAAACCAAAAAAGCTTAAGTGATCAAAAGTCAGGATTGGCCGGCGCCGCGGCTCAGTAGGCTAATCCTCCGCCTTGCAGCGCCGGCACACCGGGTTCTAGTCCCGGTCGGGGCACTGGATTCTGTCCTGGTTGCCCCTCTTCCAGGCCAGCTCTCTGCTGTGGCCCGGGAGTGCAGTGGAGGATGGCCCATGTGCTTGGGCCCTGCACCCCATGGAAGACCAGGAGAAGCATCTGGCTCCTGCCTTCGGATAGGCGCGGTGCGCCGGCCACTGGAGGGTGAACCAACGGCAAAGGAAGACCTTTCTCTCTGTCTCTCTCTCTCACTGTCCACTCTGCCTGTCAAAAAAAAAAAAAAAAAAAAAAAAAAAAAGTCAGGATTATGACTGCAATATTTCTCTTGACATGGAGCATATGCTTCAATAAGATACACGATTTTTAAAAAAAATTATTAGAGGGGCCAGCACTGTGGCGTAGTAAGTTAAGCCTCCACCTGCAGCGCCAGCATCTTATATGGGTACTGGTTCCTGTCCCAGCTGCTCCACTTCCAATCTAGCTCCCTGCTAATGGACCAGGAAAGCAGTGGAAGACGGCCCAAGTGCTTGGGCCCCTGCGCCCACATGGGAGATCCTGAAGAAGCTCCTGACTCCGGATCAACCCAGCTCTGGATGATAATGGCCATTTGGGAAGTGAACCAGCACACGAAAGACCTCTCTCTTCTGTCTCTCCCTCTCTCTGTCTGTAACTCTGCCTCTCAAATCAATAAATCTTTTTAAAAAATTTATTCAAGAGGCAAAGAGACAGAGACAGAGACAGAGAGAGAAGGTGGGATAAATACAGAGAGGGTTCCTACCCACTGGTTCACTCCCCAAATACCTGCAACGATCAAGTCTGGTCCAGGCCAAAGCTGGCAGCCAGGAACTCAATCCAGGTCTACACCTGAGGGCAGGGATCCCATCACGTAAGTGACCACCTGCTGCCTCCCAGGATCTAGAAGCTGGAACTGAACCCAGGCACTCTGGTATGGAATGTGGGTGTCTAACCAGTATCTTCACTGTTAGGCCAACGCCCAATCCAGATACAGGACAGTTTTTCTGAAAGGAAGAGTTTAGAGACAGAAATGGGCAGCATTGTGGCCAAGGGGTTCAGCTGCCTCATCCCATCCTGGAATGCCAGTTCAAGTACCAGTTCCTCTGCTTCCTAATCAGCCTGTGATAACACACTCTAGAAGGTAGCAGATCATGGCTCAAATTCTTAGGTCCCTGCTCCATGGCTAAAGTTCCAAATTCCCACAGCAGCCAGGCCGGGCCAGGCCAAACTCAGGAACCAGAAACTCCATCCAGACCTCCCTACTTGGGTAACGGGGACCCAACTTCTTGAGTCACCACTTGGGGCCTCCAAAGGTGCACATTAGCAGGAAGCTGGAATCGGAAGTGAAGCCAGACTCTAACCCGGGCAATACGGGATACAGGCATTCCAGGTGGGGCTGGAGGTGTTTAATCACTGCACCCAAGACAGTAATTTTTCAGCAAAGTAAAATGAATAGTTCCTTGCCAGTGTAAAGAACAAAGTTCTTATGCCATAGCAACTCCCCCTCGTTGACTTGTACATTTCATTCGGTTTATATCTACCCAGTGACCACTCTGCGCTAGACACAGTGGTGGGTTTTGAAGTAGAGAGACAGGCAAGACATGATTATCACCCTCAAGGAACTTCCAGAAGATCAGAAAACAGACAAAACAACAAATAGTTACCACATAATGGGATAAACCTGACAAAATATTTTCTTAAAAGTTTTATGGCTTCAGGGGTAGGAGTCATGGTACAGTGTGCTAAGCCACTGCTTATGACGCCAGCATGCCATAACTGGAGTTCTGGTTCGAGTCCCAGCTACTCTCTACCCATCGGCTTCCTGCTAATTTGTCATGGGAGGCAGAGGATGATGGCTCAAGTACTTGAGATCCCGCCACTTATATGCGAGACCCAGATGGAGTTCTTGGCTGCCGGCTTCAGCCTGGCGCGGCCCTGGCTGTTGCAGCCATGTGAGGCATGAATCAGCACTTAGATCTCTCCTCTCTGTCCTTCTGCCGTTCAAATAAATGTTTTTTAAAAAGATATTATTTATTTGAAAATCAGAGGTACAGAGAGAGACATCTTCCATCTGCTAGTTCACTCTCCAAATGGCTGCAAGGGCCAAGCAAGGCCGGGCCGAAGCCAGGAGCCAGAAACTCCATCACAGTCTCCTATGCAGGTAGCAGCGGCCCAAACACTTGGGCCATTTCCACTGCTTTCCCAGGCACATTTAGCAGGGAGCTGGGTTGGATGTGGAGCAGTGAGATCTTAAAGCAGCATCCACATAGGATGCCGGCGTCACAGGCAGCAGCTTGACCTGCTATGCCACAGCGCCAGCCCCAATAAACAAATTTATTTATTTGAAAAGTAGAGCGACAGAGAGAGGGAGAGACAGAGATCTTCCATCTGCCGATTCACTTTCCAAATGGCCACAAACAGCCACGGCTGGGCCAGGCTAAAGCTGGGAACCTAGAATTCCATCCTGGTCTCCCAGGTGAGTGCAGGGGCCGAAGGATTTGGATTTGGGCCATCTTCTGCTGCTTTCCCAGGTGCATTAGCAGAGAGCTGAATCGGAAGTTAGAGCTGCTGGCATGCAAACCAGCACCCATATGGAATGCTAGTATTACAGGTGGTGGCTTAACCCTCTGGGCCACAATGCTGGTCCCACAAACAACTAAATAAATCTTAGGAAAAAAAAAAAAGCTGTATGGCTTTTTAGATGCAGGAAAATCATGGAGAAGCTTTTTTTTAATATAAAGATTTACATATTTATTTGTGTCGCTCCCCCTCTTCGTGGAGGAGCAACACAGGACCCTGCGCTGTTCTTTCGTCTGCTCGGCCCTCCCCGGGTTTGCTGCTGGTTCTTCCCGGGTTGGCTACTATCCCTTCCACCTCCGTGGAAGGGCAGTTCCCCCTGGCCACATTCCCCACTTCCGCAGGGGAGCGGCACACCGCCGGCCGGCTCTTCTCGGGGGCTGCACAGGTGTTCCTTCAGCTAGATGTTCCCCATAGATGTTCCCGGTGCATGCCGTTTCTCTCCTCCTTTATAGTCCTCCTCCGCCAATCCCAACTCGGCTGAGTACGCTGCTCTCCAATCAGGAGCAAGTCCTACAGTTAATTGGTTGAACTGGAGGCAGCTGTGCGGAAGCTGTTTACTTCTCTCCCAGCGCCATATTGTGGGAGAGCAGATGCATAGAATAAGTCCTAATTCGAGCAACTTAGTCTAGTCCGGATTGCTCCCCACAGATCCCCCTTTCTTTTTATTTTTTGGCGTTGATACGCGCCTGTCTTCGGTGTCCCGCAGCACACACTCTGCTGTACTTGCTAGAGTTGCCACAGGCTCTTACAAGTCCTATCAATCAGGAAAACCGAATCCGGGTCCTCTCTTCGCCATTGTGAGGAGGTTTTTAGGCGCTGATGCGTGCCTGTGTTCGGTGCCCTGCAGCGCATGCTCTGCTCTGCTAGAACTGCCTGCAGGTGTTTACAAAACCTATCAGGCAAACCGAATCCAAGCCTTCTCATTGCCGTATTGTGGGGGAGACTTATTAGTGTTGGTTTGTGCCTATCTTCGGTGACCTGCAGCTCATACTCTGGTCGAGCTTTGCTGGCGCTTACCGCCTTAAATCAGGCAGACCGAATCCAAGCCTCCTAATTGTTGCATTGTGGGGAAGCCTTATTTTTCTCTATTTCTCTATCTCCGGGCATTTCTATTTCTCCCATTTTACTTCTGTCTGCCAGCATTCCTATTTCTCTCACTTTACTTCTAAAACTTCTGTTTCTCTTATCCCTGCGGCTTCCCGGCACCTCGCCCCGCCGGCGGGTTCCCGGCTCTGCGCCGCTTCAGCCCGCGCCTCATCTGCGCGGCTTCCCGGCTTTGCGCGGTCCGCGGTCTCCACGCTTAACCCTTTCGCGTCTGAACCACGGCCTACGCCAGCGTTCCCTATCTATTCACGCCCCGTGCTCTCTCTGCACGCGGCGGCTTCCGCGAGTAACACAGCGTAGCTTGCGTCTCCGCCACTAGGATTCAATCCAAGTTCCCCGGGCTAGCCTGGCGAATTCAACCCAGCGTACGTCTCCGCCCCACGATTTGGCTTCCCGTCCTTTGCTCCCCGGGCTAATCAGACGGATCCCAATCTGGCTTACGTCTCAGCTTCTGGTTTCAACTTTTCGCCCCCTATTCCCGGGCTAACTTGAGAACCCCAAAGTGGCTTTCGTTTCCGCCTCGGCCTGCCCCCCGCGGCTTCAATTTCCCTAACAGTTTTCTCTACCCGGTATGTTTCCCCAAGCTTTCCTCCAACGATATTCCTCCCTCATTTCTCCTGGCCTCTCCCCACAGTCCACGTCCGAATCTGTTTGTTCTAGCTTTCACTTTCGCTTTCGACCTTAGAGATTTCTCCCAGCTTCCCCCCGTAGTCCGTATCCGAGTCTATGCCTAGGCTTTCAATAGCTTCTTCCGGCACCCTTTTCGTCCGGCTTTTCCCTAGGCTGTTTGCTAGTCTGTCTCTCCGGTAATTTCCCACTTCTTCCCGTTTCTTCCCTCTTAAGTTTGCTATCCGTCCTAGGTTTCCTATCCGAGCTAGGTTTCCTAATCCGAGTCACGGCACCATTATGTCGCTCCCCCTCTTCGTGGAGGAGCAACACAGGACCCTGCGCTGTTCTTTCGTCTGCTCGGCCCTCCCCGGGTTTGCTGCTGGTTCTTCCCGGGTTGGCTACTATCCCTTCCACCTCCGTGGAAGGGCAGTTCCCCCTGGCCACATTCCCCACTTCCGCAGGGGAGCGGCACACCGCCGGCCGGCTCTTCTCGGGGGCTGCACAGGTGTTCCTTCAGCTAGATGTTCCCCATAGATGTTCCCGGTGCATGCCGTTTCTCTCCTCCTTTATAGTCCTCCTCCGCCAATCCCAACTCGGCTGAGTACGCTGCTCTCCAATCAGGAGCAAGTCCTACAGTTAATTGGTTGAACTGGAGGCAGCTGTGCGGAAGCTGTTTACTTCTCTCCCAGCGCCATATTGTGGGAGAGCAGATGCATAGAATAAGTCCTAATTCGAGCAACTTAGTCTAGTCCGGATTGCTCCCCACAATTTGAAAGAGTTAGAGAGGAGAGGCAGGGAGAGAGAGAGGTCTTCCATCCAATGGCTCACTCCCTAGTTGGCCGCAACAGCCGAACTGTGCCATCCGAAGCCAGGAGCCAGGAGCCTGCTCCAAGTCTCCCACATGGGTGCAGGGGCCCAAGCACTTGGGCCATCCTCTACTGCTTGCCCAGGCCACAGCAGAGAGCTGGATCAGAAGTGGAGCAGCTGGGTCCTGAACCTGAGCCCACAGGGGATGCCAGCGCTTCAGGCCAGGGCGTTAACTCACTGCGCCCCAGTGCTGGCCCCAGGGAAGCTTTTCAAAAGCACTGAATTGGGACCAGTGTTACGATGCCATCATCCCACATCACAGTACCGGCTTGAATCCTGGCTGCTCCATTTGCAGCCCAGCTCCCTGCTAATGTGCCTGGGAAAGCAGTGGAGGATGGCCCAAGCGCTTGGGCCCCTGCACCCGCGTGGGAGACCCAGATGGAGTTCCTCACCCCTGGCTTCAGGCTGGCCCAGGGCCAGCTATCGTAGCCAACTGGGGAGTGGACCAGTGGAGGGAAGGTCTCTGTCTCTCCCTCTCCCCGTCTCTCTGCCTTTCGAATGAATGAATGAATGCATCTTAAAAACAACAAGAACACTGACTCGGATCTTGCAGGACAGGCCTGGGGCTGTGAGGAAGAGTGGTGTAAGCACTACCTGTACTCAGGCTGGGGTGGAACCGCACGGGGCGAGCAGTGGACACTCAGAGGCCTCCTGTACCACACACAGGAGCTGACTTTACCCTACAGGTGATGGAGGCCTCTGGGACTTTCAGCACTAAACTCCCAAGGTTATCTCGCATTACTTCACAGGTCTTTTCTATCCTTTCTTCCCTTAAAAGAAATATAAAGATACATATCAATTTGGCCCTGTTTCTTTCAGTGGCATAAAACACTCTGGATACATTTAAAATCCCACTCACTCCTGTCAGCCCTATCTACTCCCTCACCCTCTCATGGGTAATGTTAAAATGAATGTGCAAAATCTCCCTGTGGATTCTTTCAGTATACTGTGATCTCTGTCTAATCTTTTAAAAATATTATTTATTTATTTATATGAAAGGCAGAGTTACAGCAAGAGATAAGGAAATAAGGAGAGGCAGAGAGAGAGAGGTCTTCTGTCCACTGGTTCACTCCCCAAATGGCTGCAACTGCCAGAGCTGAGCTGATCCGACGCCAGGAGCCAGGAGCTTCCTCCGGATCTCCATGTGGGTGCAGGGACCCAAGGACTTGAGCCATCTTCAACCACTTTCCCAGGCCATAGCAGAGAGCTGGAGTGGAAGTGGAGCAGCTTCGGCCTGAACCGGTGCCCATGTGGGATGCCGACACTGCCGGCAGCGGCTTTACCTGCTACACCACAGTGCCGGCCCCTGTCTAATTTTTTAACTCCTGGTTTCCTCCCAGGTAAGATGAAGGCAAATGATACTTCTCCCAGCTAACACTAGGATTATAAATTCTATGTATAAGGTGACTTTCATGGTGACTGGCATTAAAGTTACCCAGAAGGTCTCTTTCTGTTAGCAGAATGCAAGATTCTTTCAAACGGGATAGCAACCGAGTCAACGAAATGTTGCTGAATTTAATTATATGTAGTAGTGCCCGGACAGTACTGCCTTCCTCTCTCCTCCCTCTCCCCCAGCCTCTCCATTCCTGCCCCTTAATCTACGCGTGGCAAAGGACGGCTACTTATACGCCACATGGCACCGGGAGCTGTCAGGCTCTTGTCCCATCCCAGGCCAACTCCACCTATCCGCGTGGGAAATACACACCAGATACTCTTTGAAGCATCCGTTGCATACGTCAATCTCCTTAAATACAAAGAAGGCTCCAGGAAGTAGACGACAGCCGAAAACCAAAGCACACACATTGTTTAAGGTGTGAACCGCCACAGAGCTAGCCAGGATTCGAACCCACGCGATCCGCGAAGCGACCCGCCTAAGACAGCAGGTGCCAGCCAGGTACGTGGCACACAACACACACTCGGAGTAACAGCCGGGCTCGTGACTAAGGAGGGTCACAGAAAAAGCACAAGGCGCCTTGCTGTTCCTTCTGGGGGAGAGCGGGGGCTCCAGTGCCAGAGGCCCGGGATGACCCAGGGCGTCCTCCACGGCAGGCCTCACGGTAGGCATCTGGAGTCCGCCGACAAGAACATAAGGAGCTGCAGGCCCAGCGCGGCCACCGACGTCCCGAGCTGGCAAAGCCCGCCCGCCCCGGCTCTGTTTCCCTCGGTCCGAGGACGTCGGCGTCCCCGCTCTCTTCCCAGGCTGCTCGCCTCACTGAACACTCAGCGGGCCCGGGCGAACCGGGGCAGGGAACGGAGGGACCGGCCAGGCCCCCGGCTGCGGGCCAGGGCCACGGTAAAAGAGCTGAACCAAACCGCGGCCCGCCCGTAGCTTCGCGCGCAGCACTCACCTCTCCCGCGGGTTCAGCGCGGGCCGAACCGCGATCCAAACTCCGCGCGCCGCCACCACGGCCCCGGCGCGGGCGCCCGCTCACTTCGCGCCGGAAGGCAGCAGACTCCGATTGGCTGCGTCTTGAGGATGTCAACCAATACCGTCGTACATTGGCATTTGTTCCCCGCCCCCTCCAGTTGATAGGCGGGGTCGCCGTACGCGCTGGGAGGGGCACGTACTCCCAAGACCCAATCAGAGCCGAGATGAGAGGGTCAGGTGACCATGATTAAACCTCCTGACTTCCGGTATTGGGCGGGGTCTTTGTTTTGGTGTGTTATGTGTTGGTGGAAGCTTTGAGCGAAACTGGCGGCGGGAGACCGACGATGAGAAGGTTGGGAAGCCCTGGAGTTTGAAGGGGACTGAGACTTGCCACTTCCCACCGTCCTCTCCTTGAGGCTTTGGCTGGCCTCTGTGCCACCCGGACTCCTGTGCACGAGCGACTGTCAGCTGTCATTGGCCGGGAAAAGGGGTCGCAGGCTCATGGGCCTCCCGGGACAGGTGCAGTACCAGAGCGGGAAACCACGCCTGCGTCCCAGCGGACTGTCGCCACACGGGAAAGCGGGCCGGATCGTACTTTCTTCCGTTGTCCCTCCCTCGCACCCTGCCTGCATCGCTTCTCTCTGTTTTAAGCACTGAGGGGATGTCGATGGTCACAGCCAATATTAGAAACAGAAGGGAAGCTGTCCAGAGAAATCTAAAATAGAGCTGCCTTATGAGCCAGCAATCCCTCTTCTGGGCAGGTTCCTGCTCGTCGAGATGCCTTGCTCCCATGTCCATTACAGCGCTGGTCACAGAAGACCAGAAAAACGGAAACAAGTGTTTATGGGTCTAGCAATGGCTGGAGAGACTTGGTATGTGAGCACAGTGGAATATTATGCAGCCCTAAAAAGACTGGAATCCTGGCATTACCAGGACATTAGGCTATGTGAAAGAAGTCAGAAAGAAAAAATATTGCTTGAGCTCACTTGTACGCAGAATCTTTTTAAAAGAAAACTAAACAGTGGTTAGGGGAGAATGGGGAGATGTAGGCCAGAGGGTACGACGTAGCAGATCCCTACATACAGCCTGAGGACTGTCTGTAACCCATGTGTACTGTATGTGAGACTCATGACAGATGCCAAGAATTAGCTGCTCTTGCCACAGATGCAAAGAAAAAGGGGTTGGCATTGTGGGGCAGTGGGTTAAGCCACTGCTTGTGGATGCCAGCAGCCCAGAGCCGAGTGCTGATTGGAGTCCCGGCTACTCCACTTTGCATCTCGCTCCCTGGTAATAAAGTCTAGCAAGGCAGCAGAAGATGGCCCAGTGCTTGGGCCCCAGCTGCCCACCGGTACAGCTCGAGGCTCCTGGCTTCCACCCGGGTCAGGCCCAGTTATTTTGGCCATTGGAGGAGTAAACCGGCAAATGGAAAATCTCTCTATGTGTCACTTCTCTGCCTGTCACTCAGCCTTGCAAATAAGTGTAAAAAAAAAAAAAAAAAGAAAAGAAAAGACGGGTAACTGAGAGGCTGGAGACATTAATTTGCATACCACGTTGTACTAACCACCTTACTGTCTGCCTGTAGCCCCTAACATCCTGATGTCTCCACAATAACGTTTATTTTTAAAAGAAAAAATGGAAATGGGTTTCTATTTTGGAGTATCATTGTGTGTGTGAAATCTGCCTATCTTTAAATGTTGCAAAAACAAAACATTGCAGATTGTAGCCAAACAAAACACAATCTTGTTAAACTACTACACCCCCCACCCCCGCCCTGGGCTACCCTTCTCTATAGCAAATTAAGCAGATTCTGAATAGCAAACAGCCAAGGAAGAAGCAGAATAGAGATAGTGCATGCGAATAAGCGATCTACCAAGAAGAATCAAGTGACTAACACTTAGGGTCAACCCGTCCTACCCAAATAAGGGGTGGCGCAGGGCTGAAATGGCCTTTCTCACTCTGCCTTCATTTTTTTTTTTTTTTTAAGATTTGCCTTCTTTATTTGAAAGAGTTACAGAGAGAGGTAGAGCCAGAGAGAGAGGTCTTCCATCCGCTGGTTCATTCCCCAGATGGCCGCAATGGTCAGAGCTGTACTGATCCAAAGCCAGGAGCTTGGAGCTTCTTCCGGGTCTCCCACACAGGTGCAGGGCCATCCTCTACTGCTTTCCTAGGCCATAACAGAGAGCTGGATCAGAAGTGGAGCAGCCGGGACTCGAACCGGCGCCCATATGGGATGCCGGCGCTGCAGGCCGGGGCTTTAACCCACTGTGCCACAGCCCTGGCCCCACACTCTGCCTTCATTTCCTGTTAGTTTTTGTCCTCTCTGTTTGTCAACTTCGTTGCCTTCTTTATTGCAGTTCGTATGCCGGGCTCTGGGAACTGCCTGGGGAAGTCCACAGTCTGGTGGAGGAAGGCACTTTCATAGTGACAGTGAAACCATGAGAACCTGGCTACCTAGCACGTGGGGGAGGGGGACACACAACCGAGGTTTGCAGGCTCCAGAGAGGGTGTCGTGAGCCCCGAGAGACGAGTGAGGGGTATGGTGTGGACTCAAAGGCCAGGGAACCGGGAAGATGATAAGGTAACTGAGAAACCGTCAGGAAGATGCGGTGTGGGGAGAAATGACCTAGAGGCCACAGGGACCAGATCTGAGTTCAGACTTCACCCTGCCGGAAGGATGTTGTAGGAGTGAGGGTGGTGTGTTGAGAGGTTTATGCACCAATCATGTGTGTCCGTCTGTCTCTAAGCTTGAATGATTTCCAGCACCCCCTAAGAATCTCCTGGGACGTCCCACTCTCTGCCTTAGGGGTGACCTGGTGCCACACAGTGGGTACTGTTTTGTCTGCAGTTTCTAGCTCAGCACATCCTTATCATATGTGTTGTAGCTTATTCTCCCCTGTTGCTGGGTGATACAGAGAAAAATGGTGAAATGCATTGAAGCAGTTTTTTAAAAGGTTGCAGGGTATTCAGCTGAACCCAAGATGTCTAGCGTAGCCTTCTGGGATGTCTTGATTTGTTATGGTTTAGATAATAAGTTAGGTGCTCCCCAAAGACCATGTGTGAAGAACTTGATCCCAGAATCTTGTACTAATGGATTAAGGAGGGAACTTAATCCAGTTGTGGCGTCTGAAGGAGGGAGGGGTGGGTGGGCTTGGCAACTGATTAGTTTGTGTTCAGTCACTGGGGTGGAGCCCGGCACTGAGTCATGGTGGCTTGATAAGGTGAGGCCCCGTGGAGGATGGGCATCCTTCCCTCCTCCCTCCACCCTCATCAGATGCCAGACTGATGGGGCTGCCCAGGCTTGGCCTGTTGGCTCCAGAACTGTGAGCCCAGCTAAACCTTCTTTCTTAAGAGGCTCTTCTTAGGCATTCGTTAACGTAGTGAAATGCGTGGCTGAGTGGGGGCTGTCCACCTTTCACTGCCTCTGAGCTGTAGAACAACTCTACGTTTTAAGAAATTCCATTCTTGTCTACAAAAGGTAGATTGCATTCAGCGGAATCTGAATTTGGATGTGAGCAGTTCTGCTAGTGTTTGCAAAGTTATTTCATTATTCATCATCCTGTAGGACTTTGAATTTTCCTTTGACTCAGCTAATCTTTCTGAATCTCTCATTAATTTACAAGCTAAATAAAATCTGAGACATTTTTATGTTTGCATGATAGTCATGCTTAAATTAAAAGTATTTTTTAACAGTAGGATGCAGTTATTAACACAATACAATTTATTCATCTATTGATGAGCATTTGAATTGTTTCCCTTTGGCTATTATAAATAAAACTGCCAAGTCTTTTTGTGAATAAATGAATTGAGTTTTTCCTTGGTAAATATCTAGGAATGGAATTGCTGGGTCTTAGGTTAAGTGTATTTATTATTTATTTATTTGAAAGGGAGAGAGACAGGCAGAGTTCCCATCTGCCGATTCATTCCCCAATGTATCTGCATCGAGGGCTGGACTGGAACAAAGCTGGGGGCTGGAAACGGGGTCTGGTTTTCCAGGTGGGCAGCAGGAACCCGATGACTTGAGCCATCATGACCGCCTCCCAGGGCCTGCATTAGCAGGGAGCAGGAGTCAGTGGCCACGGCCAGGAATGGAACCCAGGTTCCCCAGTGTGGGACACGGACGTCTCGGCTGCTAGGCTGGATGCCTGCCCTTCAAAGCAGATGTCTAACCATGTCACACTCCCACCAATGTTGAAGTCTATTTCTACATCCTTGCCAACACTTGAAACTGTCAGTCCTCTTCACTTTAGCTCTCGGAAGTCACTTAAAGGTATCTTGTTTTGGTTTTAATTCACCATAGGCAGTATTCAGAAGAGAAATAATTTGAATAGTTCTCCATTTTAGAAAACTCTTTCTGCCTGCTGTGTGGAGAACAATATCTGTACCCCAGGTCCACACCAGCATTGTTCACAACAGTCAAAAGGTAGAAAGAGCCAAGCATCCATCGATACTCGGGAATGGGTGAATGAAATGTGGCATGTAGTGCAATGGAATATTATGCAGCCTTGAAAAGGAAGGAAAATGTAATACAGGCCACAGCATAGGCACCCTGAATTCTCCGACACGACGTAGGAGAGTGGGCGCCAGGACTCGGGGGGGTGGCAAGCGGGTCGATACTAATGGGTCGAGTGTCTGTTTGGGGTGATGAAGAAGTTCTGGAAATGGCTAGCAGTGAAGGTTTCACAACAACGTGAGTGCCCTCAGTGCCACTGTACACTTAAAAGTGGTAACATTCGGGCTGGCTATCTGGAGAGGTTGAGAAGCCACGTCCCATAGCGCAGTGCCCGGGTTGTGATCCCGGCTTCCTGGCGTGTGTGCCCTGGACAGCAGCAAGCGATGGCTTGGAAGTGGGAGAGAGAAAGACACTCAGACTGAGTCCCAGGATCCTGGCTTTGGGCTTGGGGGCCTTTGGGGAGTAAAGCAGTGGATGGAGGTGTCCTCTCTATTTCTTTATTATGATTTGATAATAGACAAATATTAAAAATGATGAATTTTCTGCTAATACACTTTAACAACATCAGCCCCTGTCTCTGAAAACCTCGGGGTTTGAAGTCACGGAGGTGACTGCTGGCTTGGACAGACTAGAGCCACTGACGGGAGAATCACTTACGTGCACTTCCCGAGAGGAAGGGGCACACCACGCTCCCCCCCCCCCCTCCCCAGGCCACAGGGAGAAGCAGCAGGCTTGGGCAGAGGCAGAGAGGAGTGAGGGGAGGGCCAAGCCAGAGCCTGTCTGGGAGTTCCCGTGGCAAAGGCCGGGCAGGGCAGGGCCACAGCTGGGGACTGGCTGGCTAGAATGCTGCGGGTGGGCTGTGCGGCTTCAGGGCTGCCCCCGGTTGTCCCTGCTGGGGAGGTTGAGGGCGGGGGAAGTACTGGCCTGGTGAGAGTTAGGTGAGGAAGGTGGCTGGAGGTTTGGCCTCAGGCTTGGTTGGAGGGCTTGAAATAGGATTTGGGGCAACCACAAAAGCCGTGTCCCAGGGGAACCAGAAGCAACGCTGGCTGTCAGGGTGCCCTGTGATTCATGGATTTCTAAGACATTTACACAGTCTACGAAAACAGAACAGTTGACTCTGTGGCCACCTAGTGTCATTCAAAACTTTTTTTTTTTCTTTTATTTGAAAGGCAGAGAGAGAGACAAACACAAAGAGATCTTGTATCTAGTGGCTCACTTCCCAAGTGTCCACAATAGCTGGCTTTGGCCAGGCTGAAGCCAGGAGCCAGGAATTCCACCCAGGTCTCCCATAGGGGTGACAGGAAACCAAGTCCTTGAGCTCCCACCTGCTGCCTCCCAGGGTGCACGTTAGCAGGGAGCTGGAATGGGAAGCAGAGCCTGGATGGGAGCCCAGACTTTCCAACGTGGGATGTGGCATCCCAGGTGGCATCTGATCCACTGCTCCAAGTGCTGGCCCCCAAACATGTGATGTGGCCCCCAAACATGTGTGATGGCCCCCAAACATGTGTGATGGCCCCCAAACATGTGTGATGGCCCCCAAACATGTGATGTGGCCCCCAAACATGTGATGTGGCGTCACAGTGATTTACATTTCTGAGTACCTGTGAGGCAGGAGATCCCTAGAGTCCTATCTTGAAGGGGACAATTTTCAGCTACTAGCCCAGTCTTTTTTAACTAATTTATTTAAAAGGCAGAGCTACAGAGAAAGAGGGAGAGACAGAGAGGAGGAGACCTTCACCCACTGGTTCACTCCCCAAGATGCCTGCAACGGCTGGGGCAGGGGCAGGCTGGAGCCAGGAGCCTGGGGCTCCACTCAGGTCTCCCGTGTGGATGGGAGGATGCGTGAGGGCCCAGGTTTGGCAGCGTCCTGTCTTAAGGAGGCTTCAGTAGCTGTGCTGAGCTGTGAGGCGCTGTCTGCATGACCCAAGGCATACGTGACAGCTGGGTATGGAGGATCCCAGCCTCTGTGCTTGCGAGCGCCTCTTCGAAGGAACTTGAGAAAGTCCATGGAAGAGGGGCTGGCGCTGTGGTGTAGGGGGTAAAACCGCTGCCTGCAGTGCCAGCATCCCATATGGATGCCGGTTCTAGTCCTGGCTGCTCTACTTCCGATCCATCTCTCTGCTATGGCCTGGGAAAGCAGTAGAAGTTGGCCCAAGTCCTTGGGCCCCTGCACCCATGTGGGAGACCCGGAAGAAACCCCTGGCTCCTGGCTTTGGATTGGTGCAGCTCCAGCCATCCGGCCAACTGGGGAGTGAACCATCAGATGGAAGATTCTCTCTCTCTCTCTCTCTCTCTCTCTGCCTCTCCTCTCTCTGTGTAACTCTGACCTCAAATAAATAAATCTTTTAAAAAAAAAAAAAGTCCATGGAAGAATGGGGTTAAAAGATGGCGTTTGTTCTGTGCAAAAAAATTTGAAATCCATCCATATGAGGGATCTCCAAAAAGTTCATGGAAAATGGTGTTTTAAAAAAAACTATGTATGGATTTCAAAATATTGTACCAAAATAACTTGCTTATTTTATTTTTTAAATGATTTATTTGTTTATTTGAAAGACAAAGTGACAGAGAGGAAGGGAAAAACAGAGAGATAGAGAGACAGAGATCTTTCATCTACTGGTCCATGCCCCAAATGATTGCAAAAGGTAAGGCTCGACCAGGTTGAAGCCAGGAGCCCAGAACTCCATCCCAGTCTCCAGTTTGGGTGACAAGGTCCAAGCACTTGGGCCATCTTTCACTGTCTCCCCAGGCATATTAGCAGGGAGCTGGATTAGAAGTGGAGCAGCCACTTCTAATCAAATAGGATGCTGGCGTTGCAAGCAGTGGTCTAATTCATTGTGGCAAGACACTAGACATTTATTTATTATGAAAGAAAGAGACAGACAGACAGTTCCCATCCTCTAATGACCACAACAACCGGGAGCACTGTACCCATTCTCTGTCTCTCACCTGGGTGGCAGGGAAACAATTACTTGAGCCATCCATCACCTGCTGCCTCCCAGGGGGCACTAGCAGGAAGCTGGGACTGGGAGTGGAGACAGGACTGGAAGTAGGACACTGGGATGTGGAGTGGGGCGTCCCAAGTGGCATTATTTTTTTCTTGAAAGATTTTATTTATTTGAGAGGCAGAGTTACAGACAGAGAGAGGGAGGGACAGAGAGAAAGGTCTTCCATCCTCTGGTTTACTCCCCAAATGGCTGCAACAGCTGAAGCTGGGACAATCCATAGCCAGGAGATGGCGCCAATCCAAAGCCAGGAGCCAGGAGCTTCTTCCAGGTCTCCCACGCAGGTGCAGGGGCCCAAGGACTTGGGCCATCTTCTACTGCTTTCTCAGGCCATAGCAGAGAGCTGGATCGGAAGTGGAGCAGCCAGGACTCTAACCGGTGCCCATATGGGATGTCAGCACTGCAGGCAGCAGCTTTACCTGCTAGGCCACAGTGCCAGCCCCCAAAGTGGCATCTTACTGGCTGGGCCAAATGCCCCCACCAGTCTTCATCAGAAGTCCTGGGATCTGAGGACCACAGGAGCCAGGAGAAGAGATTGATGAAGGCCCTGTGGTGAAGGAGCCTCTGGGGGTACGAATGCGAGTGCCTGTTGATTTCTTCTACAGAAGCAGAATTGAAAGCGAGGAATGTTTCCTGCCCATGTGTCTGGGGGAGGGCAGGTGATGACTCAGGTATTTGGGTCCCTGCCATCCGTGTGGGAGACTCAGGTGGAGTTCCTGGCTCCCGGCATGTGGGGAGCCGGCACTGTGGCTTAGCAAGTGAAGCCACTGCCTGTGACTCCAGAATCCCATATGGGTGCCAGTTGGATTCCCGCTGCTCCACTTCTGATCCACTCCCCGCTAATGCATCTGGGAAAGCAGCGGAAGATGGCCCAAGTATCTGGGCTCCTGCCACTTAGGTGGGAGACCTGGAAGAAGCTCTCAGCTCCTGGATGTTGGCTCCTAGCATTGGCTCAGCCCAGCCCCAGCTGTTGCAGTCTTCAGAATGAACCAAGGCCGGCGCCATGGCTCACTAGGCTAATCCTCCGCCTTGCGGCGCCGACACACCGGGTTCTAGTCCCGGTCGGGGCGCCGGATTCTGTCCCGGTTGCTCCTCTTCCAGGCCAGCTCTCTGCTGTGGCCCGGGAGTGCAGTGGAGGATGGCCCAGGTGCTTGGGCCCTGCACCCCATGGGAGACCAGGAGAAGCACCTGGCTCCTGCCATCGGATCAGCGCGGTGCGCCGGCCACAGCGCACCGGCCGCGGCGGCCATTGGAGGGTGAACCAACGGCAAAAGGAAGACCTTTCTCTCTGTCTCTCTCTCACTGTCCACTCTGCCTGTCAAAAAAAAAAAAAAGAAAAAAGAAAAAGAAAAAAAAGAAATAAAATCACCTAGACACAGCACAGAGTGGGAGCGGCCGTGCTGTGGGTGGCACAGTGGCTGCCAGGCCCCGCTGCCTCTGCTCCTCTTAGGCCCAAGTTTGCCTGACTGAGAGCACACTGGCCGAAGTCAGGGTGTGTGTGTGCAAGTGTACATTGTGCAACTGTGTGCGTGTGTATGTGTGTGCATGTGTGCCCACATGTGTGTGATTTTTATGTGTACATGTGTGCAAGTGTGTGTATATGTGCGTGTGTATACATGTGTGTAAGTGTGTGTGTGCATGCGTGTGTGTGTGTGTGTGTGTGTTTTGATAAGCCTACCAGATCGCTCATGCAGTTCACTGTACCAGGTGACGCCAGGATAAGACAGGTGAAGTTAGATTGTTTGCCTTCCTCTCCCTCACCTGAGTCCTGAGCCAGTGGCTGCCAGTGCCAGCAGGCTCGCGGATAGGTGCTTGGTCATGGGGAAGGCCACTGTGGCTGGCTCAGCAGGTGGGGAAAAGGGAAGGTTTCACTTCTTCACTCTCTGAATAACATCTTCATCCTGCAGTCTGTGGTCTTTACCCACTTTTTGAGGATTAATGTTTCACTGGGAGACCCCAAACCAGAGCGCATTTCAACTGTTTGATTAGATTTTGTGACTCTTCGTGTGGAAATCCTCCACTGTCCTCCCAGCGTAAGGCAGCACTGCTGGGGGCCATAATCTGGTAGCTGGCCCTTGGGTTTGGTGTCCATCCTCGCTAGTTTCAGGTAGTCCCAGATCTATTCCAGTAGATCATTGAAATTCTGGCTGTGATGGGCACATATGTTGTCAAAATTACAACAAGTTGAAGATTTTTAAAAAAAGATTTGCTTATTTTTTGGAAAAGCAGAGTTAAAGAGACAGAGAGACAGAGATCTTCCATCTGCTGTTCACTCCCCTAATGGCTGGGTCAGGCCAAAGCCAAGAGCTGGGAGCTTCTTTTGGGTCTCCCACATGAGTGGAAGGAGTCCAAACACTTGGGCCATCTTCTGCTGCTTTCCCAGGCACATCAGCAAGGAGCTGGATCAGAAGAGGAGCAGCTGGGACTCGAACTGGAGCCCATATGGGATGCCGGCATCACAGGCAGTGGCTTTTCCCAATACGCCACAGCGCTGGCCCCCAATTCGAAGATCGTGATGGGCTGTATTTTGAGGTTGAAGAATCAAGCAACGGGGGCTGGCATCTGACACAGTGGTGACAATGCCCACATCCCATATCCTAGTGCCTGGGCTTGAGTCCTGGCACTGCTTCTGGCCAGCGCACACCTGGGATGCAGCAGGTGATGGCTCAAGTACTTGAAGCCTTGCCACCAACACAAGAGAGCTAAATCAAGTTCTGGGTCCCTTGGCTTAGCCCACGCAGCACTGGCTGTTGCAGGCATTTGAAGAATGAACCAGCGGATGGAAAAGTCTGTTTGCCTTCTGCATAAAAAATTTTTTTAACAAAAAAGAAGAAGCAACACTTCATTCCATAAGACAGAATAAGTGTCCCAATAGGCTGAGCAGACGTTGGGCCATCACCCGTCACCTCCCAGGATGCACCAGCAGGCAGCTGGATCGGAAGCGGAGGAGCCAGAACTGACTCTGATACGGGATGCCGGTGTCCCGAGTAGCGGCTTAACTGGCTCTGCCCCCCCATTCCATTATCTAGAAAGTTTTTGAGTTACCCTGCTGTATCTCTAGGCATAATTGATTTACTTACTTCTCATTTTCTCCCCTGGATCTGGGGTTGTGTCTCTGTTCCTCTCGCAGGCTCCTCTGCTTCCCCCGTTTCGTGCCTTCTGCCTCCTGCAGGGGAAGGCTTCAGTTTCCACTTCAGGCTGAGAGGAGGAAAGGGGGATGGGGTCCCCCCAACATGCCTCCACCCAACTTCTCCTCCCCATCCCACTTCCTTCCCCTTAAATGAAATCTTGAGAGCAGCTTGTGTTTCCAGGGGCTCAGGTTTTCCCTTTTTCTTTTTCTCTGTCCCTGGCCATTTCCCTTCGGTGTTTATCTGAGAAGCGTCCGGGGGTCCCAGGGGGCCTGGGCTGTGAGCAGTGGCCCCCTTTTCCCAGTTGTCCTGGTCACCCTCAGAGGGTCTAGGGTCTCCTTCCAAGGGGGCAGTGGTGACACATCCTGATTTTACAACATTCAGTTGTGTAAAAGAAAATAGTGATGAACTTAGTTTTAGATCTAATTGGCTTTTATTCACGGCCCATGAACCAGGACGTCATCCAGTCTAGGAAACAGGAGAGCCGAGCAGTGAGTGAGCTCTGTGAGCGGAAACCAGGAAACAGAACAATGGAGAAAAAGTGGATTAGTGAACCTCGGATCCCGTTAGGGTAAAGCGGAGGGGACTTACTGCAGTGACTCAGGTAGGCTGGAACCTCCTGTTTTCAGGAAAAACCAGTCTGTTTGGGGATTCATCTGTTTCCTGAAAGTTTGATGATGTGGCCGGTTCCGCGGCTCACTAGGCTAATCCTCCTCCTTGCAGCGCCGGCACACCGGGTTCTAGTCCTGGTTGGGGCACTGGATTCTGTCCCGGTTGCTTCTCTTCCAGTCCAGCTCTCTGCTGTGGCCTGGGAGTGCAGAGGAGGATGGCCCAAGTCCTTGGGCCCTGCACCCGCAAGGAAGACCGAGGGGGAGGCACCTGGCTCCTGGTTTTGGATCGGTGCAGCACTGCGGCCGTAGTGGCCATCTGGGGGGTGAACCAAAGGAAGGAAGACCTTTCTCTCTGTCTCTCTCTCACTGTCTAGCTCTGCCTGTCAAAAAAAAAAAAAGTTTGATGATGTGCTGTTGAGTGTGAGTGACTCCATTTTGATTTGGTCTGGTCCGTTGGGGCCTAGCACAGGAGCTCAGTCCAAAGCAATGTCTTTAACAATTTAGAGGAAGCTCTTAGCACGTTGACAGGAGCAGCTGTTGGAGCACCCACGCACCCTGGCCAGGTTGTCCAAACTCTCCTATGAGCAGTGAGACTCCCTCAGGTGTCACAGCAGAGTGGAATGCAGCACTCCTCCCTGCTCCCTTGTTCACTCAACAGAAAGCCATGGGCCCCCAGGGATGTCCCTTAAAGTCACATTCCAGCCTCTGCTGTGTGTGGCTGTCATGAGCGGGAGTGTCCCCACCCCAGGCTACCCATGGATCCCTGCAGCATGCCGGGGACCAAAGCCCGGGTCTTTCTTTGCCTATCGACATAGGCTATGGCACCGCTAAGCCAGAGGAGACCCCTGCAGGGTCCTGCAGCTGCCGAGGTTGCGAGTCCAGGGCAGCCAACAGCAGGTGCATACAAAGGAGCGGCAGCCAGGGAGTAAGTGTGCCAACAGCGCCGGGCCTCCCCATAGCCGTGGCCAGGAGTGGGCCAGGGGCCACCTCCACCGTGAAGCAGCCTCCCGGCTCACTGTGCCGGCTGTCCCCATTGTTCTGGGGATTTTCAGTTCTGTGGCTGACTGAGTGACCACAGAAGACGTCAGCGCTGTGGACAGGAGAATCACTTACGTGCATTTCCCGAGAGGAAGGGGCACACCACGCCCCCTGCCCCCCCGGGCCACAGGGAGAAGCAGCAGGCTTGGGCAGAGGCAGAAAGGAGTGAGGGGAGGGCCAAGCCAGAGCCTGTCTGGGAGTTCCCGTGGCAAAGGCCGGGCAGGGCAGGGTCACAGCTGGGGACTGGCTGGCTAGAATGCTGCGGGTGGGCTGTGCGGCTTCAGGGCTGCCCCCGGTTGTCCCTGCTGGGGAGGTTGAGGGCGGGGGAAGTACTGGCCTGGTGAGAGTTAGGTGAGGAAGGTGGCTGGAGGTTTGGCCTCAGGCTTGGTTGGAGGGCTTGAAATAGGATTTGGGGCAACCACAAAAGCCGTGTCCCAGGGGAACCAGAAGGAACGTGGGCTGTCAGGGTGCCCTGTGATTGTGTGACACGCACACACCATCTGTGAGAACACAGGTGGAACCACCCCTCCCCACGCTGACCCAGTCCCAGGGGCCACGTGTGCCTCAGCTGCGTGTGAGTTCGGCACCAAACAACAGCGTCCAGAGAGGAAAGCACCGAGAATAATGAGCACTGTGCAAACAGCACCTTGCACCACGGCCCTCCGTGGGTTTGGCCTGCCCACATCTCCTTGACATCGCTTTAGGGAGCTGCCCTTCCCAGCTCTCGCCCTGTGAAACTCGCACCAGGCTGGGACTGGCTGCTCAAGCCCAGGGCTCCCCTTGTGGTCATGTGACTTGAGCTGGGCCAGTGAAGATACCCCACTGGCTTGGCCCTGGTGATTGGTTCAGGAGCAGCTTGTGATACCAGCTGGTCCAATGAGCGCCTTCCCCAGGACTTGTACTAGGATTTACTGGGAACGTAGTAGCAGGTGTGCCTTCTCTGGGTTTGCCAGACTGAGGTCTTCCTAGGCTGGGGGCTGCGAGGGGGCATCTGGTGTGGGGAGTGGGAAGCCGGTCTGAGAATGAGGCCCCCATAGAGAAGCGTGCAGGCAGGAGGAAAGAAACTGAGTTTGGACACAACTGCCTTAGATCCTGGGTCCTGTGGTGCTGTCAGCGCTGGACTTCGCAGTGCCATAGGCCAACACATTCCCTTTCAGACAGAACAACAACAACAAAAATTCAAGGTGCAAAGCATGCAGCATGGTGTGCTACTGTTTGTGTAGAAGGGGGGGGCGCCCAGGCTCACTTGCTTAATCCTCCGCCTGAGGCGCCGGCATCCCTCCCATATGGGCGCTGGGTTCTAGTCCCGATTGCTCCTCTTCCAGTCCAGCTCTCTGCTGTGGCCAGGGAGGGCAGGGGAGGATGGCCCAGGTGATTGGGCACCTGCACCTGCATGGGAGACCAGGAGGAAGCACCTGGCTCCTGGCTTTGGATTGGCACAGCGCAGGCCTTAGCGACCATTTTGGGGGTGAACCAGTGGAAGGAAGACCTTTCTCTCTGCTTCTCTCACTGTCTAACTTTGCCTGTCAAATAAGTAAAAAAAAAAGGGGGGGGGGACAATGTTTGCGTGTATTGGCTTGAACATGAATTTCATCTTTCCTGCAGGGGCTGGTGTTGACACCTGCACCCCACATCAGAGTCCTGGTTCAGGGCCAGCTACTAGACTTCCCACGGAGCTTCCTGCTAATGCATGCTGGGAGGCAGCAGGTGGTGGCTCAAGTCCTTGAGTCCCTGCCACCCACGTGCGGGACCCAGGTAGAGTTCCTGGCTGGCTGGCTCCAGCCTGGCTCAGTCTCGAGTGTTGCAGCCATTTGAGGAGTGAACCAGCAGATGGGAAGTCCCTCTCCCTCTCTCTCTCTCTCCCTCTCCCTCTCTCTCTGCCACTCTGCCTTTAAAGTAAATAAATAGAGAAGTCTTTTTAAAATGAAACTAAAAATCATGAATCCCTATTGGGGATAAGAACTAGGAAAGGAAAGGAAAGAGTTCTAGAAAGACTAGTGTGGTTTGTTTTTTTTTTTTTTTTTTTTTTGGTAACATTTGAACATGTGATAATGTTATCTATTCACAATATTAAATATAAATTGTAAAAAAAAATTTACAAAACCCTAGGAGTTGTAATGGTATGTTATAAACTTCAGGAAGAGCAAATCCTATTACAGCAAACAATTGCATTTTCAAAGCTCTCTCTAGTAAGATAAGTGTGTTTACACACCCAGCCGCTCTGGAGCTGAGCAAACGAGGAACACTACCGAGAGACAAGGAGGTAGAGACAGATCTTAATTAAACTTTCCACCACACGTCCTCTGTCTTTGTGATGTTTGCTGAGAAGATGCAAGAAGCTGTCTCTGATTTTCAGGGGTGATTGTGAAGGTACTCCCATCATGCTCAGCGGTATCCTCCAGGAGTGTGTTTCCAGCTAGGAGAGGGTAACTCATTGTTACATTGTTACACTCAAATAACCAGGACAAACCAAACAATCAGGATAAATGACACACATGGTGTTTTTTTAAAAGTTGTATTTATTTATTTGAGAGGTAGAGTTACAGAGAGAGAGAGAGAGAGAGAGAGAGAGAGAGTGAGAGAGTGCTTCCAGCTGCTGGTTCACTCCCAAAATGGCCAAAATGACCGGAACTGGGCTGATCCGAAGCCAGGAGCCAGGAGCTTCATCCAGATCTCCCACACAGGTGCAGGGGCCCAAGCACTTGGCCATCTTCCACTGCTTTCCCAGGCCATAGCAGAGAGCTGGATCGGAAGTGGAGCAGCTGGGACTCGAACCAGTGCCCATATGGGGTGAAGGTACTGGAATTGGAGGCTTTACCTGCTATGCCACAGCGCCAGCCCCACACATGGTATCAGAAAGCAGCAGGAGCTGAGAAGGAAACACCCAAACTCCGTGAGGTGGCCTTGCTGGCCTTTTGCAACCTGAGTGCCTTTGTCAAGGCCGAAGATTAGACTTCTTCTGTTATTTGAGAGGCAGAGAAACAGAGGTAAAGAGACAGAAACAGAAAGAGAGCTGCTGACTGCTGGTTTACCCCCCACAGGCCTGCAACAGCCAGGGCTCGGCTGGAGCTGAAAGTGTGCCATGCAATCCAGGTCTCCCACGTGGGTGGCAGGGATCCAGTCATCTGAGCTGTCACCGCTGCCTCCCAGGGTCTGCAATAGCAGGAAGCTGGAGTCAGGAGCTGGAGCCGGGTATCCAACCCAGGCACTCCAATGTGGGATGTAGGTGTCTTAACACCCGGGCTCCCTGCCTGTCCCTACATTAAACCTCTGATGGCCACGCAGGCTGTTGTAGAATCTACAGGAACCCCAGACCCCAGACAGAGGTCTTGTTTGCCCAGTTGTGTATTTGCTGAGTGCTGGGGTAGAGCCAGAACAGGGGCTGCAAAGGTGGAGGGAGATCTCTCACAGCACAGGAGAGACCTCGTCCTCGAGATCAGGGAAAGCAGATGGCTCAAGTCCAGCTGGAGCTGCGACTCACCCCACTCAGCTCAATTTCCAATTGGATTGAGGCACCGTCCCTTTAAGTAACACTGTGTAACAGAGACGGGGGAAGAAGTTCTGGGAGAGAACATGATTAACCTTCCACCTTGTATTTACAAAGTGAATATACTTCAGAGCATTCACAGAAAAAAATGTGATTTAAGGGCCAGCAATGTGTTGCAGTACCAGTGCGGATCTTGGCCATTCTGCGTCTGATCCAGCTCCCTGCTAATGCACCTGGGAAGGCAGCAGTCGATGGCCCACGTGCTTGGACCCCTGCTACCTATGTTTGAGACCAGGATGGAGTTCCTTGCTCCCAGCTTCAACCTGGCCCAGCCTTGGCTGTTGTGGGCATTTGGAAAGTGAACTAGTGGATGGAAGATTCCCTCTCTCTCTCTCTCTGCCTTTCAAATAAATAAATCTTTGTAAAAATAAAATGTCAAGGCTGGCATTATGGCATAGCGGGTAAAGCCATTGCCTGTGATTCCGGTATCCTGTAAGGGCTCGGGTTCAAGTCCCAGCTACTCCACTTCCAAACCAGCTCCCTGCTGAAGGCCTGGGAAAGCAGCGGAACATAGCCTAAGTGCTTGGGCCCCTGCCACTCACATGGGAGACCCAGATGGAGTTCCTGGCTCCTGGCTTTGGCCTGGCTCAGACCCAGCTGTTGTGGCCATTTGGAGAATGAATCAGCAAATGGACTCTGACTCTCCCTCTCTGTAACTCTGACTTTCTATTACATGGGTGTCAGGGGCCCAAGCACTTGGGCCGTCCTCTGCTGCTTTCCCAGGTGCATTAGCAGGGAGCTGGATCAGAAACAGAGCAGCCAGCATTCGAACCCATGCTCCAAAATGGGATGCCGGCATCACAAATGGCCACTTAACCACAATGCCAGTTCCCCTCGCCAAGAGTTTTACTGTGTTAAAGCAAGCAGAGGGAATGACGGAAAAATGCTGACAGCGCATTTCAACCAAGAATTGGAATATATCTTTTAAAAAAGTGAACATTCACGAGCTGACAGATCCATTGTGAATAAAGCATTCAGATGAGCTGAGCTCAGATGGGACAGAGTGGAGGCAAGCGCTGAGCGAGGCGAGGAGAGGACAGTAAAAAAAAAAAAAAAAAAAAAAAAAAATCCAAAGCAAAGTATGAAAGGAAGAGCAGTGTCAGCTACAGAGCTTTGTTTAATGTCTCCTTAGAATATAACATTTATTCAAAAGATTATCCATCCGATCTTAGAATGTTTGTCATGGGAAATAAAAGGGAGTTGGCTTAAGTTATGTAAAGAAACTCACTGTGTAAATCATATTGTGGATATTCCTGTTAGGCCCTTAGATCTTGTTTCCTTGATTGCAAGCGATGTAAAGTGGCTTCCAGAGGGCTGGGATCTAAATACCATGCTCACTTCGCAATTCCGAATTCCAGCTTCCACACTTGGAAAGTGGAGCTGGCAGGACACGCCGCATAGGTTTAGGATGACGACGACGTGACTGAGATCCTTCGCATTAACTCCTGGTGCCAAGTAGGTGTACGTTTCTGTCATGAGCGTTCCACGTCGTAGGAGTCACCGGAGGAGGATGAGGTAATGGGCTCCCGATAAATGAGCTCGGAGGAGGATGGCCCCAGTCCTTGGGCCTCTGCCACCCAAGTGGATGGAGCTCCTGGCCCCTGCTTTGGAGCCGGCTCAGATCAGGCTGTTGCGGCCATCTGAGAAGAGAATCGATGGTGGGAAGATTTCTCTCTTTCTCTGTTGCTCTGCCTTTCAAATATATATATATATATATATATTTTTTTTTTTTTAATAAATAAGATAATGGACGTACAGCTTGCAGGAAAGTCCTCGTCCACGGGACACAAATCTCTGCTTACCAACTGAGGTGTGCCATGAACAGACTTCTGTCTATCTGTACATAGCAAGTTACGGTTTGAGTTCTCGTCTGTTAGAGAGGCAGACTAATCTCTCCGTGTGGCTGGAGGGTGCGTGTGCTCTAGGGCTCACGTCCTGCAGAGGCGTGGGCTGGAGGGACACCGTCTCTCACAGGTCACAGCAAAGCATCGCCGTGCTCCTGCAGCCCTGGGGTGGCGGGCGTTCCCCCTCCACTTCCGCTCACTTCCGCTGGGGGCCGTGGGACTCTTCCTGCTGCCTCAGTGCCACACAGGGGCATGAGAACGGTGATGAGACTGCTGGTGGCAATGCCGGCTTAGACGCTGTGGGCAGCAGGGCCATCTCCCAGGAGCAGCACAATTCCTGGGGACAGCGGAGGCCATCCGGGAATCTGAGCCCCCCACCATCGCTCTCACATGTCGACTCCTCCTTTCTCTGGGTGGTCTCCCTAGAGAGCCCGACTTTCTTCACGGGCTTAGCGTCTGGAGAAACTGTACCTTTGCACCATTTTCTCCTCTCGCTGCCGCTTCGTCTCTCAGCTGAGCCAACAGACACAGAACTTGTCTCAGTGGATGACGAGGAGGGGAAGGGAGAAAATGAAGACGTATCTGGTCAGCGGTCCGGCTCAGACGGAATTCCTAGCGCCGGGATAGCCTGCAGGCCTCGCGAGATGCACCCCACAATTGCCCTGGCTCTTTCCTGGGGAACAGCTTTCCAATCACAGCACAGCAAGGCATTTAGGGGCGCAAAGCTGCCGGAGCAGCTGATCCTGGGAGTGGAGAGGATGGAGCTGCGGGCGGGGGAGGCAGAGATCCCGTGCGCGGTGTCCGTGAGTTCTTGGCTGAGGCCTGGGATGCACAGACGTGTGTGGGGGAGACTGAGGCGGCCTCCGTGGGGACAGAGCAGCTGCCAGAAGTCAAGCGGATGGCAGAATCCAGAGCCTCCACGGGGGATCAACAAATAACCTGAAGTTCCCGGATATGTAAGGAAACAGGAAAACCCGATTCATAGTGAAACCAAGGATTCAACAGAAACTGGCATCAAGATGTTTCACACGTTGGGTTTAGCAAAGGCTTTATGGAAATGATGGTAAATTCAAAATGCAGAGGAGAGTACATTCAAAGATTTAAAAGACAACATGTTCTCAATGAGAGAACTCATGGGAAACCAAGCTAATATGGACATTTTACATAAGTATCATAGAGAAATTCTGGAACTATAAAGTCTAATAACTAAAATGAATAGGATAGGCCTGACAGCCCATGAAAGAGAAAGCAGTGGGAAAAAAAAAAAGAGTCAGGCTGACTTTGTGGTGTGGTGGGTAAAGCCACCACCTGCAATGCCAGCATCCCATATGGGCCGCTGGCTACGGTCCTGGCTGCTCTTTTTTTTTTTTTTTTTTTTTTTTTTTATTTTTGACAGGCAGAGTGGACAGTGAGAGAGAGAGACAGAGAGAGAAAGGTCTTCCTTTGCCGTTGGTTCACCCTCCAATGGCCGCCGCTGCAGCCGGCGCACCGCGCTGATCCGATGGCAGGAGCCAGGAGCCAGGTGCTTTTCCTGGTCTCCCATGGGGTGCAGGGCCCAAGCACTGCACTCCCTGGCCACAGCAGAGAGCTGGCCTGGAAGAGGGGCAACCGGGACAGAATCCGGCACCCCGACCAGGACTAGAACCCGGTGTGCTGGCGCCGCAAGGTGGAGGATTAGCCTGTTGAGCCACGGCTCCGGCCAGCCTTTCTAGCACAGAGGCAGCCCCTGCCCCATGAGGAAGCTGTCCTGGACTTCATCTGCAGCGTCGGCTCCTCCCGCCCACCCGCCTTCCAACAGATACCGTAGCGCTCCCTCCCTGAGGGCCTTTGAGTCTCCTATGCCAGCCTGCGAGCCAGTTCCTTCTTCCTTTTAAAGATTTAAGGCAGAGTGACCGGGAGAGGGAGAGAGCCCTTCCATCCACTGCTTCACTCCCCCAGATGGCTGCAGCAGGCAGGAGCCTGTAACTCCCTCTGGGTTTCCCAAGGACTCGGGCCATCTTCTGCTGCTTTCCCAGGCGCATCCGCAGGGAGATGGATTGGAAGCAGAGCAGCCGGGACTGGAACCTGCATCCAAATGGGTTGCCGGTGCCACACGGCCCTCGAGCCAGCTGTCTATTGTCCGTTGTCCGTCTGTCTCTCCCTCTATTGTTTCCTGTGGCTTCTCTTTATCTGGAACACGCTGCCTACTGCGGCTTCGAGGGTCTGTGGGGCCGTAAGCGCTTTTCTATTTCCTAGCTTCCAAAAACGTGCTGCTCTTGTCTTTTCAGTTCTCACCTCCTTGTCGATTTATCGTAATAAAAAATAAAAATAAAAAGCACTTCCCCTCCTTCAATAAGGGCTCCGAAGGAAGGCATCCCGACGCGCGTGTTTGGCAGCTTCAGCCGGGCCCCCTGCACTGCCGATTTCTTAAAAGCGACTCCAGAAGCGGAATGTTTCCTGGAAGCTGTGTTCTCGGCCGGCGAGTGGCCTCCCTCTCATTAAAAGGCCTCCGAGGACGTTTCTTAATCTCCCTTTCTTCTCGCGTCCTTAAGGACCACAAAACAGCTACTGTAAATCACAATTATGCCTGGCCGAGGCCCAGCACTGGGACGTGACACATCGGCGAGAGAGAAAGAGACAGTCACTTTCCTCTGGCCGACCTCAGGGGACCCGGCTTCCCACAGTTTCACAAACGCCTCCCTTCCCTTCCCTCCCCCGCCTGCGCTGACAGCATTAAACAGGCTTCAACCACAAAGCCTGCGTCACACCTAACTCAGGCGAGCCGTGTGAAATGCCCTGACAGGCTTGACTTCCCTTTAACAAGTCCTGGAAGTGCTTCACTCTTTCGGAACACTGAAAATCAACCTGGCCGGAAGTGTACAAACCCAGCCTAACAGAGGCAACCAACTGCTGCCTGCTACACCGCCCCCTGCGGCGGGGCCCCTGCCGGCACTCTGGGCCAGGACCTCGGTCTCCAATGCTGCTTCTCTTCTCTTCTTGGCTCCTGCTAGCTGGGGCTGCCTATCAGGCACTAGTTTCCTACAAACCACAACTACATCTCCCTTTGTCTACTGTTTGAGTGCCACAATTCGCTTGTCTCTGGTGGCCACATGACCCGTAGGCACATCCCCCAGTACACCCAGCCGCTCCCCAGCCTGCATCAACCTACTAAAAACCTATTAATTGTCTTGCTGGGCTTTTCACGCCCCTCTGCCCTCACACAGCCTTCACAGGTCCTACCCCACTTTTCTTTGAGTAGAATCTTGGTTTTGTGCAGATGGCAACGTACGCCCCCTTCCTGACATTATCCCCAGCTTAGGGGCGAATGTTCGTGAAACAGGGGGTTTGTCCCACGTGGACACGGATGCAGTTGTAGCTAGTGAGAACTGAAGGGCAGAGACAGAGCTGTCCCGTCGGCAGACTTACTCTCCAGAAGCCTGCTGCAGCCAAGGCTGGCCCAAGCCAGCACCAGGAATCTGGAACTCCATCCAGGTCTCGCCTCTGAATGGCAGGGACCCCAGAACTTGTGCCCTCAGCACCGGCTGCCTCCCAGGGTGTGCATTAGCAGGAAACTGGAATTGGAAGAGGAGCTGGGACTGGTAAGGGATGCAAGTATCCAAACAGCCCCTCAACCACTGCGCCAAATGCTTGCCCCTTGAAGGAAAAAAAAAATCTTATGGGGAGGCTTCCGAGGTGTTTCCTTATCCTTAAAAACAAAAGTCAGAAACCCAGGAGGAGTCGTTCTCTTTGTTGGGCCTGAAGGTAGCACCTGGGGCCTGCAGCAGCCTTTTTTTTTTTTTTAAGATTTATTTTTATTTATTTGAAAGACAGAGTTACAGATGAGGTAGAGATACAGAGAGAGGTCTTCCATCTGCTGGGTCACTCCCCTGATGGCCTCAATGGCCGGAGCTGCACTGATCTGAAGCCAGGAGCCAAGAGCTTCTTCTGGGTCTCCCACATGGGTGCAGGGGCCCAAGGACTTGGGCCATCTTCTATTGCTTTCTCAGGCCATAGCAGAGAGCTGGATTGGAAGAGGAGCAGCTGGGGCTCAAACCAGTGCCCATATGGGATGCTGGCAGTTCAGGCTGGGGCTTTAAGCCACTGTACCACAGTGCCAGCCCCCTGCAGCAGGGGGACCAGGAAAGCACTGAGCATGGGGGAGGGCAGAGGAGAAAGACAACAGCTCCCACTGTGGAGGAAATCTTGCTAAATGAGATGAAACGCCCTGACTTTTAGATGCCAAACCGCGGTGGCGTGCACCAGATTTCTTTCCTGTTGGCCTTTCAGGTGCTCGTCACTCCTTGCTGTGAACCAGGAGGTAGGGCTTGGCCGGTGTCAGGCATCAGCCAGAGATCAAAGAGTGGGAGTGCAGAGCCAGTGGTGTTGGGTCTGCAGTTAAGACGTAGGGCAAGATGCTGGTGTCCCATACTGGAGTGCCTGGTGCCTGGGATAGCTGCGCCGACTGTCACACCCTGGAAGGCAGCCATGGGTTCCTGCCACCAACGTTGGAGACCTGGATTGATTCCTGGTTCCTGGCTTTGGCCCTGCTGGTTGTTGTGGGCATCTGGGGAGTGAATGGGTGGGTGGGAGCTCCCTGTCTGTCTGTCTGTCTATAAGTTGAGGCTACCATCTTCGATCAAGGGCCTGGCCCCTGTCAGGCGGCCTTCCCACTCCAGCCGTGTGTCTTAGTCCATTTTTTGTGGCTGTAACAAAAGACCCGATGCTGGGGATGTTATAAAGAAAAGGGGCTCACAGTTCCGGGGGCTGAAAGTCACCGATTGGTGGCCCCGTCTGTTCAGCCTCGGGAGGGCCCCTAGCTGGGCCCCGGCATGGCAGAGAGGCAGAAAGGGCAGTGGCCTGGTGCAGAAGGGGCCACGCCCAGGGGTGACCTCACTTTGGAGCAACCCCTCTCACAGGAACCAGCTTGCCTGGCCTCCCTCCCTTCCGATGGTGGTGCTCCCGTGACCTAATTACCAGCCAGCAGGCCCCACATCCTGTAGCTTCACCAGCGTGCTGGGAACCCAGTGCGGGATCCTTTGGGGGACTCGCACACCACAGCCAGACAGGAGCCCCGTCGCTCCCTTCAGACCCCAGTGTCATTCCTCCCCTTCCCTCTCAGGGTGGGAGTAGATGGCTCTATCACTAAATCCATTCCTTGTAAGTGCCTGAGCCCTGCCCATACATACGAACAATCCCTTCATCAGCCACCCTTAAATGTCCCCTTTGGGGTGTGTCAACCCTTTTGTGCCAGATCCCAAATGACACATTAACAGATGCAGTTCCAGTCCACTTGGCCAAACCCAAGCTGCTGCCATCTTTTACAAAAGTAGACTGGCTTCCTGGTTTCAGGGCTGTGGAGGGCCACAACATTCCCCTTGGGGGCTTGCTATCCTGCCGGGGTATTGAGTCGACTGTCTCCAGGAAAACACACACCTTCTAACCAATATGTCGGCGTTTTGTTGATTCCACCTGTACTTTTTGATTGTTCGTATTCACGGGGAAACAACGAGCTGAAGTAGATCTCCAGATGTCTTTATTTTTAAATTTTTAAAAAGATTTATTTATTTTTTACTTGAGAGTGAGAGTTACACATAGAGAAGAGAGGCACAGAGAGAGAGAGAGAGAGAGAGAGAGAGAGAGAGGTCTTCCATCCAATGGTTCACTTCCCAATTGGCCACAACAACTGGAGTTGCGCCAATCCGAAGCCAGGAGCCAGGAGGGCAGAGTTACAGAGAGAGGCAGAGGCAGAGAGAGAGAAGTCTTCCATCCACTGGTTCACTTCCCAATTGGCTGTAAAGGCCAGAGCTGTGCTGATCTGAAGCCAGGAGCCTGGAGCCTCCTTTGGGTCTCCCACATGGGTGCTGGGGCCCAAGGACTTGGGCCATCTTCTACTGCTTTCCCAGGCCACAGCAGAGAGCTGGATCAGAAGTGGAGCAGCCGGGACTTGAACTGGTGCCCATATGGGATGCTGGCACTGCAGGTGGTGGCTTTACCCACCACGCCACGGTGCCGGTTAGATTGCTGACTTTTACCCAGCTTTGGAGTATCTTATAAAGAAAACTCATGAGAGATTCCAAATGCTTTGGCTCAGGTTTGCTGATGACTTTTGAGATAGGACACCAGAGGCAGGATTCATGAAAGAGAATTGATAAGCAGTCTTTATTAAAATTAAATTTTCCTACTGAGCGAAAGACGCTGTGAAGAGAATGGGAAGGTATAGACCAGGGGGAAATAGTTTCAAAAGACACACCTGATTGGGGCCAGGTTCGAGTCCTGGCAGCTCCACTTCTGATCCAGCTTCCTGCTAATGCACCTGGGAAAGCAGTAGAAGATGGCCCAAGTCCTTGGGCCCCTGCACCTTCATGAGAAATCCAGAAGAAGCTCCTGGCTTCTGGCTTTGGATCGGCCCAGCTCCAGCTGTTGCAGCCATTTAGGGTGTGAACCAGCAGATGGAAGACCTCTCCCTCTCTCTGTGTAGCTCTGCCTTTCAGATCAATAAATAAATCTTGGGGCCGGTGCTGTGGCATAGAGGGTAAAGCCAACACCTACAGTGCTGGTATCCCATATGGGAGACAGTTCCCGTACTGGCTGCTCTACTTCTGATCTAGCTCTCTGCGATGGCCTGAGAAAGTGGTAGAAGATGGCTCAAGTCCTTGGGCTCCTGCACTCCCATGGGAGACCTGGAGGAAGCTCTTGTCTTCTGACTTCAGATTGGCTTAGCTCCGGCCATTGCAGCCATTTGGGGAGTGAACCAGTGGATGGAAGACCTCTCTCTCTCTCTTTCTCTCCTCTCTCTCTCTCTCTCTCTCCTCTCTCTCTCTCTCTCTGTCTGCCTCTCTGTAATTCTGCCTTTCAGGTAAATAAATAAATCTTAAAAGAAAAGACACATCTGATCTTGGAAGGATACCCAAACCACACACAGAAAACATCTGAAAGTCAGAGAGAAAAGAAACAACCTGATTAAAAAGTGGACCACCCAGGGAGACCCACAGATGGCAAGTCCGTGCCTGGGACGACGCTCCACACTGCCATCAAGGGCCATCACACACCCATCGGAACAGCCAAAATCCAAGACCGCAAAGACACCAAGTGCTGGTGAGGACGTGGAGCTGCCGGACGGCTTCTGGCTGTTGCTGGAACTCCATTCTGGACGGCCAGGTTGGAAGGCAGCTCCACAGTTTCTCACGGAGCTCAACATGCAGTCACCATGTGATCCAGCCGTCGCCCTCCTGGGCATTCACCCGGAGCAGCTGAAAGCTGACGTCCATGCAAGAGGCTGCACGCGTGTTCCATGCTCCTCTCCCAAGCCTGGGAGCAGCCATGATTTCCTGCAGTAGTGAATGGACAGATAAGCGGGGGGTGCATTCAGACAACACAGTGTTTGTCAGCGCTACAAAGAAAGGAGCTATCGAGTCCTGAAAAGACGTGGAGCGTTGGGCCGGCGCCGTGGCTCAATAGGTTAATCCTCCACCTTGCGGCGCCGGCACACCGGGTTCTAGTCCCGGTCCGGGCGCCGGATTCTGTCCCGGTTGCCCCTCTTCCAGGCCAGCTCTCTGCTGTGGCCAGGGAGTGCAGTGGAGGATGGCCCAGGTGCTTGGGCCCTGCACCCCATGGGAGACCAGGAAAAGCACCTGGCTCCTGGCTCCTGCCATCGGATCAGCGCGGTGCGCCGGCTGCAGCAGCGGCCATTGGAGGGTGAACCAACGGCAAGGGAAGACCTTTCTCTCTCTGTCTCTCTCTCTCACTGTCCACTCTGCCTGTCAAAAAAAAAAAAAAAGAAAGAAAAAAAAAAAAAAGAAAAAGACGTGGAGCGCGAGGACATTCTGATGCCCACATCACATACTGAATGCCTGGGTTCCGGTCCTGGCTCTGCTTCCGATTCCAGCTTCCTGCCAGTGCGCATCCTGGGAGGCAGTAGTGAGGGTTCAAGTACTCGGGTTCCTGCCACCGCACGGGAGACTTGGGTTGAGTTCCAGCCTCCAAGCTTTCAGCCTGGCCCAGCTCCGGCTGCTGCGGGTATTTGGAGAAGAAACTAGCAGGTGGAAGGGCAGATCTCTCTGGGTCTGGGTCTGTCTCTGTCTCTCTGCTTTTCTAATAATGATAATGATACTAATAATAGACCTGGGGCAGATGCAAATGCAGATTACTAAGTCAAAGCTGCCAATGTGAGAGAGAGCGACGTATGTCTGATGCCGACCATGGGGTATCCTGGACGAGGGTATGGAGACAGTAAACGATCCGGTGTGCTTCCTTCCAGCCTTGACCTCAGACCCTGCAGCCTCCATGCTGTTCGTGTCCAAGAAGAACCCTATCTTAAGGAGCCCATAGGCTGTCCACACGCCCAAGACCCCGCAGCTGGGAGACAGGAATGTGGCCCCCTCTACGTGCCCCAGGACCACGCGGTCTCTGAAGTCTCGAAGCTGCAAGCGAAGGAACAGTTCTCGCGGAGACATTTCCTCCAGCACCTTCGCAGCGGGGTATCCAGCATCCCCACCACGCCCTCTCGCGCCTGCCACCCCGCACCGCAGCCCGCAGGTCTGGAGGGGGAGCCACCCGCAAGACTCCGGAGAGAGCAGAGCCGACAGAGAAACCCAGGGGAGGCTGGCGCTGCATTCCAGTTCGAGGCGGATTTGGCGGTGGGCGTGCTCAGCCACCTGGGTGCAGGGGGAGGGATCATTCCAGGCTGAATATACTTGTAGCCAGAAAAAACGAGAAAAGATGAGGGGCCCGGGGGGAGGGTGGGAGGGACAGGCGGAGAGCGGGGAACGCACAGGGCAGCAGGGTGCTCTGTGCGCTGCTGCCGCGGTGGGTGTGGGCTTCACGTGTTTGTCCACAGAACCCACAACTTCGCGCATGAGCCGTGGCGTGAACCACAGGCTTCCGCTGATGAGGCCGCGCCACTGCAGGGTGCTCAGTTCCAACAAATGCACCTTCTGTTTGGTCCCTTCCATTTATTGCTTTTTTTTTTTTTTTCTTTTTTGCTATTTGCTTATTTTCATCTGCTTGAAAGACAGAGTGGCAGAGAGAGAGGGAGAGAGCAAGAGATCTTCCATCTGCTGGTTCACTCCCCAAATGCCCACCACGACAGACAGGGCTAACGCCAGGAACCTGGAACTCCGTCCTAAGTTCCCACGCGGCTTGGCAGGGACCCAAGCAGTGGCCGCCGAGCCATCTGCTGCCCCTCCCAGGATGCATTAGGAGGGCGCTGCATGAGAAGTGGAGCAGCCAGGACTTGAACCGGTGCTCTGATATGGGATTTGGTGGGGGGGGGGTCCCAAGAGTCTGTTTAACTCACTGTACCACCATGCCCACCTGGCACCTTCCTCTTAATTTTGCTCTGAACCTAAAACTGCTCTTAAAAAAATGAATTTTTTTTAAAAAAAGGCACTTTGGCTACTGCAGCCTCTTTCTCTGTCCTTGGAGCTTAGCTTTGTTTCCGGCTTCCCCGTCCAGCACGACTCCTCCGCTGACTGTCTAGCTTTCCCGGCTCCCAAATTAGGGCCCTTCAGGCTCATCTACCGAGCTCCTGGGCTTCCTCCAAGATCAAATTAGCGATTCCCCAGATGGTCACTTGATGGCGCCCAAGAGTCTTCACCGGTTCACATGATTCCTAGAGTGGCTCCCTGCAAAAAAGGGGGTATCATAAAGGAATTTTCATATTTTGGATTTTTTTTAATATTTACTTATTTGAAAGGCAGTTAAGAGAGAAATGGGGCAAGAGACAGAGATCTTCCATCTGCTGGGTTGCTCTCCAAATGGCCAAAATGGCCAGCACTGGGCCAGGCTGAAGCCAGGAACCTGGAACTCCATCCAGGCCTCCTACGTAGATGCAGGGGCCCAAGCAGGGTCATCTGCTGCTGCTTCCCCAGGCCATGGCAGAGAGCTGGATCGGAAGTGGAGCAGCCGGGACTCGAACTAGCACTCACAGGGTATGCTAGCGTTGCAGGCGGCAGCTTTACCTCCCGTGCCACAGCACCAGTCCAGAATCTTCACATAAAAATTTATTTAATTAATTGGAGACGAGAGAGAGAGGACACTTCCATCTGCTGATTCACCCCTGTTGTGCTAACAATGGGGATGGTGGTAGGGGCTGGAGCTAGAAGCCAGGAACTCGCCCAGGTTTCCCATATGAGTGGCAGGAGCCCAACGGCTTGAGCCATCACCATGGCCTCCCATGGAGCCCGGAGCCACTGCTAGCATTCAAACCCTGGCACTCCAACACGGGATGCAAGCTTCCTAACCAGTGTCTTAATTGCTAGGTGAAATGCCCAACCCCAAAGTATTTTTATATTTTAAAAATATTTATTTATTTATTATTTAAAAGGTATATATAGAGAGACAGACAGACAGAGATCTCACATTTATTCTTTTACTCCCCAAATGCCTGCAACAGTCAGGACTAGGCCGGGACAAAGCCAGGGGCCTGGGACTCAAGCTAGGTTTTCCATGTGGTAGCAGGGACCGAGTACTTGAGCCGTCCCCTGCTGCTTCCCAGGGTGCAGATTAGCAGGCAGCTGAATGGAAAGCCGAGTGTGGACTTGAACCCAGACACTTCTATCTGGGACATGGGCTTTAGCAGCAGAATCCCAACTGTCTTAACCACTGAGCTGAAGCCCAGCCCCAAAGTATTTTTTTTTTTAATTTAAGTTTTTATTTATTTGAAAGGCAGAGTTACAGAAAGAGAGAGAGAGGCAGAGACAGGGAGAGATCTTCCCTCCACTAGTTCATTCCCCAAATGACCACAATGGCCAGAGCTGGGCTTGTCTAAAGCCAGGAGCCATGAACTTCTGGGTCTCCCACATGAGTGCAGGGGTCCAAGGATTTGGGCCATCTTCTACTGCTTTCCCAGGCACATTAGCAGGGAGCTGGATCAAAAATGGAGAAGCCAGGACTCAAACCGGCGCCTATATGGGATGCTGGTGCTAGTGGCTTAATCCACTATGCCACAGTGCCAGCCCCCACCCCCCAAAGCATTTTTTAAAAAGTGTGCCATGATCTCCGGCTCATGGGTTCCACCGAAGGCAATGCTTTCTGTATCTCCTTGGGTCCCCTTTTCTCTGTTCTGTTAACCTCATGCTGAAGCCTTTTCTTTCTTTCTTTCTTTCCTTCTTTCTTTTCTTTCCTTCTTTCTTTTCTTTCCTTCTTTCTTTTCTTTCCTTCTTTCCTTCCTTCTTTCTTTCTTTCTTAAAATTTATTTATCTGAAAGGCAGAGTGACAGAAAATGAGATCTTCCATCCATTGGTTCACTCCCCAAATGGCTGCAGTGGTTGGGGCTGGGCCAGGCTGAAGCCAGGAGCTCCATCTGGGTTTCCCGCTTGGGTGGCAGGGACCCAAGCACTTGTGCCATCCTCTGCTGCTTTCCCAGGCACAATAGCAGGGAGCTGGATCGGAAGTGGAGCACGCAAACTAGTGCTCTGCTATGGAATGCCGGCTGCCCGGCAGGCGGCGTGTCCCTTTGTCTCTGCTGCACTCCTGGGGGCTGCCTTGTACATCAGCACACAAAGGCGCCAGGCTTGTGCTTTTCCCCTATGACACTCCCTGGGGCAGCAGTATGAAAGCCCGGTTCCCTGGTTTGAGGTTGGACCCACTCTGGAGCGTCAGGCACCCTTTGGAATTCCCTGCGCGGGGCTGAGGCTGGGACTCGGCCGACACCATCCATCCACCTGCTTGAGTTCCTTTTCCTGCTCCTGTCTCCCGGGAGCACTTCCTTGATAAATCATTTGTTCGTCCCACCTCTCTCAACATTTGCTTTCAGAAACCCAACTTCAGAAACCAACCAACCCTGATCAACCACACTGCCATGGGCAGCCCAAGACGGGGGGACACACAGCAAAGCGGGCCAGGAAGAAAACCTCACTGAAACTGGGGTTCATGTTACTGCAGGTGCTTACAGCTTTGTCCCCAGGAGCCTCCAGGGGAGCCACTGCTGCAGCCCCCTGTGCCTTGGCAGGAGCCGTCCCCAGGGGCTGGTGGGTGTCGCCTTTCTTCTTGATAGCTCTAGGGGGTCCTGCATCTGTTTCAACTCCTTATGCAGTTGCTATATGGCCAATGCACACGAGTTTGGCCAAGCCCAGTGTGGCCGGCAGATGGGCCGCCTGCTTGGCTGTGGCTGTCATTTTCTCACTCATGGTCTCGCCAGGGAAGGAAGGAGAGGATCCGAGTCTCTGTGCTGTGAGCGCGTGCATCGCTTCTTGCTGGCATGCTCACAGGGGACCTGCCGTTCCTGGAGCCCCTGGCATGAAATACATTTTCAGATGAGCAAAAATGGAAAGAATTCATCCTTACTGGATCTGTGCTACCAGAAGAGCTCAAGAGGGGCTGGCGTTGTTTCACAGCAGGGAAAGCCGCCACCTGGACTCTGGCATCCCATATGGCGCCGGTTCAAGTCCCGGCTGCTCCACTTCCAATCCAGCTCCCTGCTAATGGGCCTGGGAAAGCAGTGGAAGATGGCCCAAGTCTTTGGGCTTCTGCACCCACATAGGAGACCTGGAAGAGGCTCCTGGCTTCATCCTGGTCCAGCCATGGTCGTTGTGGCAGTTTGGGGAGTGAACCAGGGGATAGAAGATCTCTCTCTCTCTCTCTGTGTCTCCCTCTTTCTGTAATTCTGACTTTCAAATAAATAAATAAATATTTCTAAAGGAATGCTCTAGGTTGTTCACCAGGCTGAAGGCAAGGGTATTTGATATAAGCTGGGATGTGCAGAAAGGGTGATACATGGCTGAATACAAATGGCTACTTTTTGAACTTTTTTCTTATGTTTCCTTTAAAAGACAATGGATCATTTCAAACAAAAATGATAACCACCTATTTTGGGGTTTTAAACTTGAAAATGTAAAATATTTACGATACTAGCAGAAGAGTACATGAAATTATTGTCTTTTCAGGTGATAAGTTTTATGAAAATTTACATAAATGAATTGTCAGCCGAATGGGATTGAATTAAGGAAGTACCCTAGAGCTGAACTCATAAAATAATAATTCAGAGGTGGAACTAACAATCAAGAGAGGAAATAAGAAATGAACTAAAAATATCTAATTAATTGAAGGCAGAAAAGGAGAAACAAGAGAACTGTGGAACAAATAGAAAACAAACAGCAAGGTGGTAGGTTTAACCCAATCATATTAGCCATTAAATTAACTATAAATAGACTAAACACTTCAATTAAAAGGCCAAGGTTATCCATCGGAATAAAAATGACCCAAGTCTATGCTGGGACGCACTTTAAATATAGAGAGATAGATAAATGAAGGTGAAAGGGTGGGGAAAGATGCACTCACATTTCCCAGGTGAAATCCAGATAAGAAGAAACACAGCAGCCAGTGTTGTGGTACCCCTGCTTAAGGCGTGGCCTGCAGCATCCCACATGGGGGCCAGTTCGAGTCCCAGCTGCTCCACTTTTGATCCAGCTCCCTGCTAACGTGCCTGAGAAAGGAGAACAAGATGGCTCAAGAGCTTGGGCCCTCCACCCACATGGGAGACCTGGAAGAAGCTCCTGGCTCTTGGCTTTGGCCTGGCCCAGCCTTGGTTGTTGCAGCCATTTGGGGAGTGAGCCAGCAGATGGAAGACCTTTCTCTCTCTCTCTCTCTCTCTCTCTCTCTCTCTGCCTCTCCTTCTCTGTGTAACTCTGACTTTCAAATAAATAAATAAAATCTTTAAAAAAAAAAGATTACTAGGATTGAGAAACCCCAGTAAGACTTAGCGAGCAAGAGAAGGAATAGAAGTGGGGCACAGCGGAAGCTCTGTGTGGCTTCCTTATTCTTGCAGGATCTCCGCATGTTTGAAATTATCTCAGAATAAAAACTTAAACAATGTGGGGGAAATGTGCAGACGGGTCCTATTGTAGGTCTCAAATTCTGGTCGCGAGAGACAGAAGTGTGGGTAGGAACAGAAATGCATTTGCAGGAACGGTGGGGCAGGGTCCTCAGATGCCCTGAGCCCACGGCCATGACGGATCCGGGCAGTGCACCGCCCCCCGCATCCCTCCGTCCTGGACGCCTGCACAGCCACACCGTGTCTTTGTCACGTGCAGTTTTCTGAGATTTCCACGCCAGTCTGTGTCTCCTCCAGCATGTTCCTTGCAGTCAACACTCTCACTGCAATTGCAGCCCGAAACCTAAACACCATCCGCAGCCAAGTTTTCTGTAGGAAGGCAGGTATTGTGGAAGAAGAGGGTTAAGTTTGCAGGCAGAGAAGGCAGGCATTTAAATTTAGAAGCCGTGGATGAAAGCAAGGCTAACGTTGCGTGTGAATCAGAGAGAAGGCAGACCCACTTCTTTATTGTAAAAGCCAGCAGCTGCTGGGGGAGAAGCAGATTGAACCACTTCCTGCTCAGAAATTCTCGGAGCGCGTGCACACACACATTTACATGCCCATACGGTCAGGAGAACAAAGAAGGGGCAAGGAGAAAACGGATTCCTTGGTGATGTCATTTGCCACCTCGCCACTCTGACTCTGGGTTCCGCGGCTGGCTTGCTTCCCCTTGCATCCTGCCAGGCTGGCTTCTCAGGTCCCGTGGCCGCCACTGTTTCAAAGCAGGGAGCTGCTGACCCCATTGCAGATGAGCTGCAAACAGGCTACTCACTGGGAAAAAGAAGGCATGGAAGGAGAGAAAGGTTATTTCCTTTGCAGATGAATTCTTATTAAGAAAATTTGCAAACGTGCACAAAAGTACAGTGTCACAAAACCCTCCTATACCCATCACCCACCCCCATCAACCTCCTTACACGGCGATGGACGGAATTATAAGAGGAAGTGTGCCGCTTGAGATCTAGAGCAAGGCTTTAGTTAAATTTAGCTTTCCTGGGAGCTGCTTCCACTTGATTTGTCAGCTAATCAAAGCTCTTTGTTTAATTTCAGTTTCCTGATGGGCGTAAGGAAAGGCTATTGACAACACACCACCTGCGCCCGTGTTCCCCGTTCCCCGGGCCAGGTCAAGTACTTGGGCTCTTTGCAAGCTCCTTTGTCTAAGCTGGTTTCTCTTTCAGTGTTTTTTAATCCAAGCTGGAGGGAAAGAGGACTATCTTGGGGCAAACAGGTGTGGCTCTCCGGTAGTTACCAGCGATGGTGCAAGGTGGAGGTGGGAGGGGAAGGGCTGGGTGAGTGGACGTCTGTGTCTACGGGACACTGACATCGGGGCTGGAGGGGGGACAAGCAAGGGCACAGTCCCGGGGGGAGAGGGGAGAGAGAGAGGCTGGAGCGGCTGACCCCGATGGTGCAGTAGAGAGAGGTCAGCTTCCCACCCAGCTCTTCTCACCACTCCCCACCTTGGGCCATCCCTCTTTCCTGGTTTTGGGGGATCAACCCTCGTTTTTGTTTTGTCTTTAAAAGGTTTGTTGGGGCCAATGTTGGGGCTCAGGGGGTTACGCCACTGCCTGTGACGCTAGCATTCCATATGATTGCTGGTTCAAGCCCCAGCTGCCCCACTTCTGCCCCAGCTCCCTGCTAATGCACCTGGAAAAGCAGCAGCCAATGGCCCAAATGCTTGGGCCCCGGCACCCACGTGGGAGACCCAGATAGGGTTTCAGGATCCTGGCTTTGGCCCCGGTCCTTGTGGTTGTTTGGGGGAGTAAACCAGCAAGTGGAACATGTCTCCCTGTCAGTCTTTCAAATCAACAAATCTGTTTTAAAAAATTTAAAAAGATTTATTTATATATTTGAAAGAGTGACAAAGGAGCCACAGAGAGAGATCTTGCATCCGTGAGTTCACTCCCCAAATGGTTGCAACTCCCAAGGCTGGGCCAAGGTGAAGCCAGGAACCACAAGCTCCATTTGGGCCATTAGCTGCTGCTTTTCCAGGTGCATTAGCAGGGAGCTGGGTTGGGAGTGGAATAATGAACTGGAATGTGGGTGTCCCAAGCTGTGGCTTACCCTGCTGTACCCCAATGCCTTCCGCTGTCCCCAAACTCCTCCTTGGCCAGCTCATTTATACTCTTTCTCCAGATCTCAGCTTCAAAGTCTTCCCTGGGGCTGGCGCTCTGGCTCTGTGGTGCAGTAGGCTAAGCCTCCCCTGTGGCACCAGCATCCCATATGGGTGCTGGTTCGTGTCCCGGCTGCTCCTCTTCCAGTCCAGCTCCCTGCTAATGCTCCTGGGAAAGCAGTGGAGGATGGCCCAAGTGCTTGGGCCCTTGCACCCACGTAGGAGACCTTGAAGAAGCTCCTGGCTCCTGGCTTCGGATCGGCCAGCTCCAGCTGTTGCAGCCATTTGGGGAATGGACCAGCGGATGGAAGACCTCTCCTTCTCTCTCTGTCTCTCCCTCTGTCTGTCTGTAACTCTGCTTCTCAAACAAATAAATAAATCTATAAAATAATAATAATAAAAAAAAGTCTTCCCTGATCCTCCAGGCCAGATCAGCCCCCCTAGCTGGTCTGTCAGACCTCTGTGAGTGTTCAGGACCCTTACTGGGCCTGGAAGTCCTGCTCTTGTCAGGGTGGAGACCCTGTCCTCCAACTGGGTCACGCACAGAGCACAGACCAGGCCCTGCCTGGGAATCCGTCCAAAGTGTGTCTGCTGACGATTTCTCCAAAGAGTGAACCAATTAATGAAGATGGAGCTGTGGGCACAGGAGCAGGGCTCCAGGGTGGGAATCCCCCCTGGGGGTGTTCACAAACTCCCCTTTGCCGTGCGCAGGACGCCCTGACCGGTCCGGGTGACACCAGCAGCTGCCCTCCCTGCCGGCCCCCTCAGCGGGATTCGCTCCTGGCCAGCGCTGTCCCCGGTTCCTTGCTGCTGAGAGACCACCGCCCACCGTGGAGAGCCGGTGCGGGGGATCTGTGTGGGCGGAAGCCAGACTGGAAGCGTGGGAGGTGAGAACAGGGAGGCTGTGGGTGCAGACGGCTGTTTCACACATTCGGCTTTGAAGGGAGGAGAGAAATCAGGGTGGCCGCTGCTAGAAGATTTAGGGTCAAATTTAAATTTCAGGGGCGATTTAAACGTGTTTAAATGTCGGTGGAAGGTTCTAGCTGGGAGGGAGAGCGGCTGATCATTCGGAGTGGAAGAATCCCCCTGGGGAGGGGAGACTGCGCCTGTGGGCTCCTGCGGTGAGGGAGGCCTGACCACCTAAGCAGGCCGCCAGCGACCACCCACCTGCAGCTCACAGAGAGCTCTGGGGAGGCGGGATGCCGACGTTAGGGCCTGGGCTGTGCCGCCGGCCCCTGCCCGCCCCACCCCCACGTGGCGGGAGGCGCGTTTCCTTTTCTGCAGTCCGTAGAGGGGGCTTTGGGGAGAAGAGGGGAGGGTGGCCCCAGGAGGGTCTGCGGGAAGGACCGTCTGTGACAGGCATGTGAGGGTCGCTCAAGTGCACGGGGCTCCCAGGGAGCAGGCCAGTGACACCAGGTGGGGGAACCTGGCAGCTGCTGGGGGGGTCGTTGGTCCTCGCCTAGTTCAATTGGACATCCCAGGGGAGGTTTGCTCAAGTCTGGAGATATGTCTCATTGTGCGGAGAGGGCTGCTACCTGCACGGGTCCCGGGGTGGGGGTGGGGGGGTGGGCCAAGGCCTGATGCCGCTCCCCAGGCTGCGATGCACAGGGCGGGGCTGCCGAGGGGGTGGGGGCGGGGCTGGAGGCGGAAGCTCCCCCCTGCTCTTCGTGCGGGTTCTTCTGACTGGCAGTGAGGGCGGGAGGGCCGGGTTGCCTGAGTGTCGATGGCCAGATGGCTACAGAAGCACGAGAATGAACGGCCCAAGGCGACGCAGAGGCAGACCTGATTCCTGGGGGGCCCAGGGTCTCCTCCTGGAGCTGTCAGTCTTGGCTGTCCCTAGTCCCACTTGGTTGTCCTTGGCGGGTGAGCCGGTGCGTGTCTCCGTGACGACAGTGACTGCCGGGACGACCAGCCTCGAGTGCTCCACGTGGGTCTCTCCACGGGGAGAACTCCGGCCAGCACACCCTCGGCGTCACCCAGTCCAGCTTCGGCCCTGGGTGTTCCCGGCCCCTCCTGTGCCGGAACAAGTGGGGGCGGGGGTGGAGCATGGGGGGTGGTGCCACCCAGAAGCGACTGGCATGGTGGCAGGTGGCAAGCGGTGGATGCTGGATGCTGGCCCTCCCACAAGAGGAAGTCCCAGGAGGACATGGAGGCCCCCCAGGAGCTGGAAGGGGACAGGGAGGCGCTGGGCGGGGAGGGCAGGTGCGCCTCCTGGTGGCTGTCTGGCCACACTGCTTGGTGTGTCAGCGCAACCTGCAGTCTGCTTCCGCGAGCGCCACTCATCCAGTGCCTGGGTGGGCCCAGCTCCTTCCCTCCCCGCTCATTTCTCACACCCACAGACAATCGGAGTGTGGTCCCAGCACCCAGCAGGCAGAGGCAGGGCCAGGGGGAACAGGCGCCCACGAGGCTCCGGGCTGCCTGGGCTTCTCCAGGACCAGCTGGGGCGACTCCTCTCCCGGAAGAACCTCCTCCTTGGGGACCCGAGTCTCAGATCCCCCCTGAGATGCGGTGGAAGCCGACCTCACACACTGGCTACCCCGGGGGAGCTGCGGTGTTACGCCCCACACTCCCTGACAAGCACGTTACACAAGCAGGATCCCAGCCTCCTGTCCAACCTGGTGCATTTTCTTGTAAAAGGGCAAGGTGCTATTTTAAATCCCCGTTTTGCAGCGAGAAAATAAAACTTGTGTTTGTTCTTGTGACTCATGGTGGTTTCGGGGTGATGCTGTCTGCTGTCCTGACAACTCACTCAGCATCTGGTAAGAATTAAATGCGACTTTCCCTGGGTGACAGGAAAATGAAGTCTTAAGCCAGGCCGCGTTAGGAAGAGGCCCGGTGGGGATGCCAGTGTCTGAGCCAACTTCAGCCTTGGGTGACGTCACAGCCGGCCCAGGGGAAGGAGTGGCAGGGAGTTGTGGCTTCAGTCTGGCACATGACCTGCCCCTCCCTCTGATGGCTCCTTGCAGGTCTAAGGGCTTTCCCGAAGGTGTGCTCCGACCACATCAGACCACTGGGGAAACAGAGGCAGGAAGCTGTCACTCGTGCCACAGCAGGGTTCGGATTTTCTTTGGTTTTCCACTCAGTCTGGGAGGCCATCGCGGTTCTCAGTGGAGAAGGATTTTGTCGCCCCCAAGGGCATTGGGCAATGAGTGTCGGCAGACTTTTGGGTGGGTGCAGCTGGGGAGGCGCTGCCTGGCGTCCAGGGCTGTGCAGGACCCGGGAGGCAACCGGACGCCCGGCAGTGCTGGGAAGGACCCCACAACAAAGCGCGCTCAGCCCACAGGGCAATGGAGCCAACATTGAGAAACCCCCCCACCGACCCAAACTGACCCCCAAATCCCACGTGGCGAGATGGCTGGCAGGCCGCTCACTTGCTTAATGGAAAGGCCCCTCCGGAGGGTGAAAAGAGGCAATCGGAAAAACCGTGGTATTTCTGCACTGGAGAGAGTCAATGAATATATCCCTAAATCTTGGTCTCTCCTAAATCTTGGAGCCATGGTGATGTTCCTTGGTCCAATGTGGGATGCTTCGAGCACCAGAAAGAATGACACCAGGATGTCAGATACAAAGACAAGAAGAGGAGTTTGTGACCCAAAGACGAACCTCAGAGCTGCGTGGTTTCCAAAGCCTCCTTGATTAAAAGGAAATGGCAGGTGTGTGTATGGGGGGTGTTGCAGGAGTGAAGACGTCACTTAGGGTGCCTACATCCCGCACCAGAGGGCCTGGGTTCGAGTCCCATCTGTATTTCAGATGCCAGCTTCCTGGTAATGCCCATGGATGATGGCTCAGACCCTTGGGTCCCTGCCACCCACATGGAGACCCAGATGGAGTTCCAGGCTCCTGGCTTTTGCCTGGCCCATCTCGGCTGTTGTGGGCATTTGAGGAGTGAATCAGCGGATGGAGAAGGATCTCTCTGCCTTTCAAATCTAACTAATTAACTAACTAACTAACCAACTAACTAGCTAACTAGAATAGAACAGCCTGGTGAGCTTTCCCAGTTCCAGTTCTGGGCTCCTTCCCAGAGATGTGGGTTCACCTGGCCTGGGGTGGGTGGGACTGAACATGGCTAACTTTAGATGCTCACCGGGTGGTTCTAATGCATAGTCAGGGTTGAGAAGTGGCCATCAGGAGTCAGGCTGGCTGCGAATGAGGCCTGATCCAATAGGCAGGAGTCGCTAAGGCCTGAGTCCTCACAGCACTAGTTTATATTAGAAAAGAAGAAAGGGGCCGGCTCTGCGGCTCACTAGGCTAATCCTCCACCTGCAGTGCCAGCACCCCAGGTTCTAGTCCCGGTCGGGGCGCCGGATTCTGTCCCGGTTGCCCCTCTTCCAGGCCAGCTCTCTGCTGTGGCCCGGGAGTGCAGTGGAGGATGGCCCAAGAGCTTGGGCCCTGCACCCCATGGGAGACCAGGAGGAAGCACCTGGCTCCAGGCTTCGGATCGGCGCAGCATACGGGCGGTGGCAGCCATTTGGATAGTGAACCAATGGAAGAAGACCTTTGTCTCTCTCTAACTCTGCCTGTCAAAAAAAGAAGAAGAAGAAGAAGAAGAAGAAGAAGAAGAAGAAGAAGAAGAAGAATCTCTCAAATCAATAACCTTGGTGTCTACCTTAAGAAACTAGCAGGGGGTGGGGGCTGCACTGTGGCATAGCAGGTTAAAGCCCCAGCCTGCAGCGCTGGCAACCCATGTGGGAGCTTGTTCGAGTCCTGGCTGCTCCACTTCAGATTTGGCTCCCTGCTGATACGCCTGGGAAAGCAGCAGAAATGGCCCAAGTGCTTGGGCCCCTGCAGCCACGTGGGAGACCCAGAAGAAGCTGGTTGGGGCCATTTGAGGAGTGAAACAGCAGATGAAAGATCTCTCCCTCTCTCTAACTCTGCCTTTCAAATATAAATTTTTTTTTGAAAAAAGAAACTACAAAAAGAAGAGCAATTAAACAGAATTCAAGCGAATGAAAGAAAATAACAAAGATCAACAAGGAAATCAATGAAATCAGAAACAGAAGAACAATAAAGAAAACCAAAGAACCCAAAGGCTGCTTCTTTGAGATTATCAATACAATTGATAAGTTTCTAGCCAGACTGATTTGGGAGATAAAGAAACCACTGATGTCCAATACCAGGAAGGAAAGAAAAACCATCACCACAGCTTCTACAGGCATTGTGAGGCTTATAAGGGAACATTATAAATGATTTGTGCCAACAGACTTGATAACTGATGAAATGGATAAATTACTCAAAAGACTCACCCAGCACAGCACACTCAAGAAGAAACAGGTGATTTTATTTTTAAAGATTTATTTATTTATTTGAAAGGCAGAGTTACAGAGTTGTGCCAATCCAAAGCCAGGAGCCTGGAGCTTCTTCTGGGTCTCCCCCATGGGTGCAGGGGCCCAAGGACTTGGGCCATCTTCTACTGCTTTCCCAGGCCATAGCAGAGAGCTGGATTGGAAGTGGAGCAGCCGGGACTCGAACTGGCGTCCATATGGGACGCTGGAGCTGCAGGTGGTGGGTACTGGCCCTGAAACAGGTGATTTGATAGCCCACTATGAGAGAGCTAGAATTTGCAGTTAAAGAACCTTCTCACAGCCGGCGCCGTGGCTCAATAGGCTAATCCTCCACCTTGCGGCGCCGGCACACCGGGTTCTAGTCCCGGTCGGGGCGCCGGATTCTGTCCCGGTTGCCCCTCTTCCAGGCCAGCTCTCTGCTATGGCCAGGGAGTGCAGTGGAGGATGGCCCAGGTGCTTGGGCCCTGCACCCCATGGGAGACCAGGAAAAGCACCTGGATCCTGGCTCCTGCCATCGGATCAGCGCGGTGCGCCGGCTGCAGCGGCGGCCATTGGAGGGTGAACCAACGGCAAAAGGAAGACCTTTCTCTCTCTGTCTCTCTCTCTCACTGTCCACTCTGCCTGTCAAAAATAAAAAAAAAAATAAAATAAAATAAAAAAGAACCTTCTCACAAATAAAACGCCAGGCCCTGATGGCTTTACTGGTAGATTCTACCAAATATTTAAGGAGAAAAGAATGCCATTCCTACACAGACTCGAGGAGGAGAGAATACTTCCCCCATTCCTCTTCCTCCTCATCCTCCTCCTTCTTCTTATTTATTTGAGAGGCAGAGTGTCAGAGAAAGAGGGGGAGAGACAGAGAAAGAGAGATATTCTATCTGCTGGTTTACTCCCCAGATGGCTGCAACAGAACTGGACTGATCCAAAGCCAGGAGCCAGGAGCTTCTTCCAGGTCTCCCACATGGGTGCAGGGGCCCAAGGACCTGAGCCATCTTCTACTGCTTTCCCAGGCCACAACAGAGAGCTGGATCGGAAGTGGAGCAGCCGGGACTCGAACTGGCGCCCATACGGGATGGCGGCGCTGCAGGCAGTGGCTTTACTCACTACTCCACAGCACTGGCCTCTCCCTTCTTCTTCTTTAAGGCCAATATTTCCCTGATACCAAAACCAAAAACATTGTAAGAAAAAAAAAACATTAAAAAATCCTTAAAATCACACTACCTGCTAACCTGGCAGCAATTCTTAAGCCATTCACCACTTGTTGTCCGCCTGTTGAAAATGAGTTCTCCTGGGGCAGGCACCGGTGTAGGAGGTTGGGTTTGAAGGGCGGGCAGCGCCCTGCTAGCCCAGCTCAGGGTGGCCTCGGCCAGGACTAGCTCGGAGGGGTCAGTCCAGGTCCAGCTCCTGCTGTGCACTCGCAGGCTTCTGGGCTGCAAGGCGGCCCTCCCCTCCCCCATCCCCGGCTTGGCAGTCCTTGTGTCAGAGCTGCTGCGTTCAGGTACCCCTGCCTCTAGAGTTTATTTCCTTGTTGCACGATTTCCCTTCCCATTTGTTCCTGTAATGCTGCGATGCCACCTGCAGGGGGCTCTCCTCCCCCAGCCACCACAGTGCACGGCACAGGCAGGCTCTGGGTAGTCATAGTCACTTCCTCCAGGCAGAGAGAGCTCCTATCTGATGGTTCAGGATCTAGATGTCCACATGGCCAGTTGGGGGGTGGGGGGAGGGAAGGATCGAAGCCAAGAGCCAGGAACTTCATCGGCGTCTCCCACGTGGCTGGCAAGAACCCTATTGCTTGAGCCATCAGCTGCTGCCTCCCAGGGTGTGCAGTAGCAGGAAGCTGGAGTCAGGAGCCAGAGCCAGGAATCCAACGCAGACACTGCGATGTGGGATGCGGGTGTCTTAACCAGCATTTTAATCCCTAGGCTAAATGCCTGGCCCTTACTATTTATACAAGTGTTTTTTTTTTTTTTAAAGATTTATTTACTGTACTTGAAAGGCTGAGTTACAGAGAGGGAGAGGCAGAGAGAAGTCTTCCATCCACTGGTTTACTGCCCAAATGTCCACGATGGCCAGAGCTGGGCCAATCTGAAGCCAGGAGCCAGGAGCTTCTTCCAGGTCTCCATGTGGGTGCAGGGGCCCAAACACTTGGACCATCTTCTACTACTTTCCCAGGCCATAGCAGAGAGCTGGATTGGAAGTGGAGCAGCCCCCATATGGGATGCTGGTGCTGCAGGCAGTGGCTTAACCTGCTACGCCACAGCACCGACTCCTAAAGCTTTTCTTTTTTTTTGACAGGCAGAGTGGACAGTGAGAGAGAGAGACAGAGAGAAAGGTCTTCCTTTTGCCGTTGGTTCACCCTCCAATGGCCGCTGCGGCCGGTGCACTGCGGCCGGCGCACCGCGCTGATCCAAAGGCAGGAGCCAGGTGCTTCTCCTGGTCTCCCATGGGGTGCAGGGCCCAAGCACTTGGGCCATCCTCCACTGCACTCCCTGGCCACAGCAGAGAGCTGGCCTGGAAGAGGAGCAACGGGGACAGAATCCAGCGCCCCGACCGGGACTGGAACCCAGGGTGCTGGCGCCACAGGTGGAGGATTAGCCTAGTGAGCTGCGGCACCGGCCTTCCTAAAGCGTTTCTTAAATAGGATATAAAAAAAGGAGTAAGAATAAAACAAAACACTCATGTTCAAGGAAAGCATTGAGAGGAGAGTTGGAGCCCCCTGAAGACCCCTGTCTGACTGCACCCCCACCCCCACCCCTGCCCTGCCTGGAGGCGCCGCTGCCTGGAGCCCGCCCCATACGGGGCAGCCGGGAGACGAGGGGGTAACCAGGCTGCTGTACAACATCGCAGGGACAAACAGAGAAATCGGGACAACGAAGAAAGAGAGCACTCTAGAGAGAAAACCAGCAATGGCAGGGACCAGCACGAACCCGCCAGCGAGCCGGGTGCCCACCCCACACCCATGGTTTTCTCCCTGTCTAAGGCCGGTCCCCTCCCGAGCCCTCAGTGCTCCTGTTAAAAGCACCCCCCCCCCCGAGCTCCTCCGGCCTCCCCCCACCCCAGCATCTTTCCATCTCTCTGATCCCCGTCTGCAGGCACCCAGAGGAGCTCCCTTCTCTGTTTAAAACAAGACACAGACGTAATGATCAAGAAAGCTGGAGACCAGGCCAAGGAGTTGATTCTGTTGCCTGCTCTCTCCCTATGGCATCACATGGATCTCACCTTTTTTCCCACCCTGGTTTCAGTCGTCTCTTCGGGGAACTTCAGGGAAAGGAAACCCAGGGAGAACGGGATCGCCGTGGCTTTGCGGGGCCGACACGGCCGCGGACTCCCACACCCACAGCGGAGCAAGCCGTGGCTCAGACGGGATCGGTGACACCACCTTCCCACCGACCCCACATCCTCACCGAGGGCCGGCCCCTCTCCGTCCAGGCACTGGCAGCTGACTTCCGGGGTGGGGGCGGGAGCTGAGCACCCTGAACAGCCGATTTGTTTAGGGCTGGGCCAGGCAAAAGCTAGGAGCCCAGAGCTCCACCTGGGCTCTCCCGTGGGGGCAGGGGCCCAAGCACTTGGACCATCCTCCACTGCCTTCCCAGGCGCAGGAGCAGGGAGCTGGATCAGAAGTGGAGCAGCCGGGACTCCACCAGCACCTGGAAGGGATGTGGGCGTCCCAAGGGGCGGATTAACCCCCCAGCACAAGGCCTACCCCTCCCTTGTGGCTTTTGTCAGCTCAGGCTGAAGTGCCAGCCCCGGGGCACCTCTCACCTGGCGACAAGTCACTGCCCACAGCCCTGAAGGCTGCACCATAGTCACGGCGCACTGCGCACCGCCTGGCTCCGCGGAGGCCCCCGCAGCCCTCGCCGCTCCCTCCTTAACTTCCGCTCAGCTGCTCTCCGGGAGGCCGTGGACGGCTGCCCCCGCTGCAGGAAGCCTCTCCGGGCCTGCGCACCTGCAGACCTGGGGCTCCGGGCAGCAGCGCGGGAGCGCCCCTGCAGCTGCAGGCGCTGAGCGCGCACAGCCGGCCCCCACCGCGCGTCGGACAGGCCTGCGTCCCCCACGGGAGCCCCGGACTGCAGTGTCCCCTCCTCCCAGCACTGGCGGTCCCTGGGCGCCTCCTCTCGCCCCCCATCCACCCCCATCCATCATCACACCTTAGTGCCACCGCGGTGGCCCTGCTGCCGGCTCCAGCGGGGCGGGGTCATTTCAGTTTTCTCGCTGTCGCCTTCTCCCTCCCTGCCCTTGCTGGCTTCTCTGTCCCCAAGGTCCTTCCTGCTGAGGGCGTCCTGTCGCTTTGCCATCTGAGGCTTGCCCTTCAAGTCTCACTGCATCCCCGGCCGCCTCTGGAGCTGTCTCTCGATCCCTCACTCGGGGCTCCGTGCCCTTCCCGCGGTGGGCAGCACGCAAAGAGCCATCTTCTTGGGGCAGGCATTTGGTGGAGTATGTAGGAAGCCGGTTAAGACGCTCCCATCCCACAGCAGAGTGCCGGGTGATTCCGGCTTCCTGCTGATGGGGTCCCTGGGAGGCAGCAGATGGCTCATGTAGTTGAGTTCCGGGACTTGTGCTGTGGCATAACAGGTTAAACAGCAGCACGCAGCGCCGGCAACCCATGTGGGCACCAGTTCAAGTCCTAGCTGCTCCACTTCCAATCCAGCTCCCGGCTAATCAGCCTGGGAGAGCAGTGGAAGATGGTCCAAGCATTTGGGCCCTTGTACTCACATGGGAGAACCACATGAAAAGCCCCAGCCTTTGCAACCACTTAGGAAGTGAACCAGCAGATGGAAGATTCTCTCTCTCTCTCTGACTCTGCCTTTCAAACAAACAAATATTTTTTTTTTAAGTGTGTCCCAGGGTGGGCATTTAGTCTAGCCCAGGAGGCAGCAGTTGTAAGTCCACGTCCCATGTTGGAGGCCTGGGTCTGATGTTCAGCTCTGCCTCCTGACCCCAGCTTCCTGCTAACGCAGACCCTGGGAGACAGGAGCGATGGCTCAGGTATTTGGTTCCCTGCCACCCACGTGGGAGACCTGGATTGCAGCTTCTGCCTGGCCCAGCCCCAGCGATCATCGTGAATATCTGGGGAGTGAGCCAGCGGATGGGAGCTCTGTCAGTCTGTCTGTCTGTCTGTCAACTGCGTTTAAAGCATGTCCCTGGGTTTTGCCCGTTCTGGGAACTCGAACCCACAGCCAGGCTAGCAAAGCTTGCCAAGTGTGTTTCTCTATTCAGACGCTGGGATTTTTTTTTTCCCCATCTCCAGTCATTAAGTCAATGTTGCAGCAGGCATGACACTTAAGTGACTGGGCTTTTTTTTTTTTTTTTTCCCAGGCTGCAAAAATACTGCCGACTTTATTAACCGCACAGCGCAGAAGGGACCAAGGTGACTGCGAGGGAGCAGCCAGACGAACTCTGCAGGCCGCTGTCCACCAGCTGCTTGTGCACGGGGACACTCCACGCGCAGGGTGCACACGGAAGGACAAGCTTGTTCCCCACTGTGAGCCCTGGCTGCCGCGGGGGGGGGGGGGCACGAGGCAGGGAGTTCGGGCCGTGCTCCTGGGGGCTCCTTCATTTCCAAATGGGCCTCTGGGCGCTGTCTCATGGCTGGTGGTGAAACCATCTGGCCGGCTCAGGAGGAAGGGGGCTGAGACTGCCCCCGGCTCAGCGGGATCCTAGTTCCCCCCCACCCCGCCCCGGGGTGGAACTGGAGGCAGCATCTGAGACGGGGAGCCCCTGGCCACCTGCCCCCATCCCGGCCTGGATCTCTCTGCTTCTCATTGTGCACCCTTCACCGCCAGGGCCTGGCACCACTTCCGCAAGTCTGCCCCAGGTCGCCGCCCAGGGCCTGCGGCGTCCAGAGGCTGGAGCCCCAGGCGCCCTGCTAGCCCGTGGCCCTGGCGGTCCAGGTCAGTCCCCATTGCCCTAGATGGCTGGCTCCCCCAGCGCCCGAGGCCCAGGGGTGAGGGCAGTGGCCCATGCTCGGTGCTCACAGCCGGGCTGGAAGGAGGAAGGGCTCCCCTTCGCAGGGCCCTTGGGTCTGCGTTGCCCTGGTGACCCCAGATTTCCATCAGTCAGCTTCCTGTGGCACAGTTTGTGAAGCCTCCGCCTGCAGCGCCGGCATCCCATATGGGTGCCGGTTCGAGTCCCGGCTGCTCCACTTCCGATCCATCTCTCTGCTATGTTATGGCCTGGGAAAGCAGGCCGTAATGTAATAAATAATAAATTAAAAAATTGGAGCTGGCTCTGTGGTGCAGTGGACCAAGCTGCTATTGCAATGCTGACATCCCATATGGGAGCACCGGTTCCAGTCCCGGCTGCTCCGCTTCTGATCCAGCTCCCTGCTAATGCACCTGGGAAAGCAGTGGAGGATGGCCCAAGTGCTGGGGCCCCTGCACTCACCTGGGAGAGCTGGCTGGAATTCCAGGCTCCTGGCTTTGGCTTGTACCAGCCCCAGCTATTGTAGCCTTTTGGGGAGTAAATCAATAGATGGGAAAAATCTCCATCTTTCCCTCTCTCTGTCTTTGAAATAAAATAATTCCTTAAATATATATGTATATATTTAAATTTTTAAACACAAAACCCTCTTAGCCCTGTGAATTTTGGTAGTGCGTGTGCATGTGTATGTGTGTGTGAGAGAGAGAGAGAGGGAGAGAGAGAGGAAGAAAGAGAGGAAGAGAGAGAGGGAAGGAGAGAGAGAAAGGGAGAGGGAGGGAGAGAGGGGGGGAGAGAGAGGGGGAGAGGGAGGGAGAGGGAGGGAGGGAGAGAGAGAGGGGGAGAGGGAGGGAGAGAGAGAGGGAGAGTTTGATCATTGCCTCTGTGCCACAGATTTGTTTGTTCCCTTGCACTCCACCTCTACCTTTTATTCTAAAAGCCTGGCATTTTCTCTTCCTTCGTCAAAACTCTCTTCATTACCTCCCCACTTGCTGTGAGGTCTGTCGCCCCCGCCCCCTTCGGTTTCTGAACCACTTTTCGGCACCGCTCCAGGGACAGTCTCCTTAGTGCCCAGCCGCCCACGCGGCTCGGCTCCGGCTCCGAGGGCTCTCCCGGGGCAGACGTGAGAGCCGCCCATTCCCCCGGGAGGTCTGGCTAGGACAGCAGGCTCAGCCTGGGCTCTGTCACGGGGCTCAGATTCTACATCTTCCCCTGGTAGTCAGGTTTCCTTGCAATTCATATGCAAATTCCTCAGAGCAGGTGGATGTTAAAAAAAAAAAAACCCACTGGGGTGGGTGTTTAGCCTCCGGGTTAAAAAGCCAGTTAAGAGGCCCGCCTCCCACAGCAGGGAACCCACAGCCCCGCAGCTGGTTCCAGGCTCGGGCTAACGCAGACCCTGGGAGGCCGTGGCGATGGTTCAAGTAATTAGGTTCCTGGCGCCCACACGGGAGCCGTGGATTGAACGCCCAGCCACCTGCTTCAGCGAGCTCCAGCCCTGGGCATTTTGGACATTTGGGGAGTCAACTAGCAGATAGGATCTCTCTGCCCATTTGTCTTTTTCTGTGTCTCTCTGCTTCTCAAATAAATAATGTTTAAAAATCGCTGAGCCTCACAGAACATTTGTGATCAGCAGAGAGGCGAGAGGAGGGGTGGGGAGCGTCTGAGACAAGCAGAGCCGGCCCCTGTGCCCACGGTGCCACCGAGCGAGCGTGTGGCCAGAGTGCGCAGCCACAGAGGTGGCACAGGGCTCGGGGCTGCTCTGTGTCTCCCAGGGGTCCCACGTGCCACAGCCTCTGCCACAAGGCCTGCCTGCCCTTTCGGGACACTGGGCCCGGCTTGCTCCTGGGGTCTGTTGAGAGTGCGGGGTGAGGGAGGAGGGAAGGGAAGGGCTCCTGCGCCCCACCCCTGGCTGCACGCGGGGACCACCCGCGTTCCTCTCCTTGGTGCTACTGTCTTCATTGCGGTCTCTGGGCATCACAGAATCTTCATGATTTCTTTTTTTCTTTTCTTCTTCTTCTTTTTTTTTAAAGATTTATTTGTTTATTTGAAAGACAGAGTTACAGAGAGAGGTAGAGACAGAGAGAGATCTTCCATCCGCTGGTTCACTCCCCAGGTGGCTGCAATGGCTGGAGCTGGGCTGATCCGAAGCCAGGAGCCAGGAGCTTCTTCCGGGTCTCCCACGTGGGTGCAGGGCCCCAAGGACTTGGGCCATCTTCTACTGCCTTCCCAGGCCATAGCAGAGAGCTGGATCGGAAGAGGAGCAGCCGGGGCTCCGACCGGCGCCCACATGGGATGCCGGCACAGCGGTTTGTATCTTGCTTAGGAAGCTTTTCCTGAATGCACGAATACAAAAACACTTTATCAGATTTTCTAGAATCTTCCTAATTCTGCTTCATTGCAGAGGGCAAACTGTCTTCCAGAAAGGTGGCCTCCACTGACGTCCCTGCCGCACGAAGAGCCGAAGAGCCGTGTATCCCACTCCCGGCCCAGCCCGGAGCCCCGGCACGCCCCGTGCCTCCTCGCTAATGGGGAGCAGGGTGTATCTCACTGTTGTGTAGCTCGGCGTGGCTTCAACTCTGAGTGAGGCCTGGCGTCTTCTCGGGTTGTTATGAGCTGTTTCTCGTTCTCTCCTTGCCCCGTTTCGCTGTGGGCGTTGTCTTACCGATCCAGGGGCTCTTGTCATCGACAAAGCAAATGAGCTGTGTCCTCACCTGTGTGGTAAACAGTCCCCAGCCCTGCCAGCTGGCCCTTGTCTCCCAGCTACGTGCAGGTGGCGTTGGGTGCCTGCTGCTCAGAGCAGGGGCGGGGGAGGAGCGACTCCCACATCCCTCCAGGCGCCTGCTCCCCGTCTGTCTGTCCCGGCCGTGGCACAGCCCCTCGCACTGATGGCTGCATCCATCCACCTGCTGCCCACTCTCCTGGCCCCTTCGCTCCTCCAGATTTCTGGCAAAGAGGGCCTCTCCTGGTGGGTCTTTAAGGCCCAGCGGTGGGACAGGGGAGGCTGCGACCAGCGCTCCACTTGCCGTCTGAGCTGGTGTCTCCCCCGTCCGTTCATCTGTGATCACACAGCCGATTTCCCAGACCGCTTCTTGTGGCTTTAAATGCATTTGCCGCAGGCAGGCGTCCGGATCTGAGGCGTCACATCTTCGGGACAGAGTGAGGGTTTTGCCAGGGCCGGCGGCGCGGCTAAGCCGCAGCTGTCCACGCCAACATATCTCATATCGGAGCCCTGGTCGCAGTCCCGGCTGCTGGGCTTCCTGCCGCGGACGTGAGGCGTAAAGACACGAGCTTTGTTTTCCAAGTAAGGTGTTCCGCTGTGAGCAGGACATTGCTAAGGACGAGCTGGCGTAATAGCCCAGCAGCCCGCAGACGCGTGGAAAGTCACGGCAGCTACCCAGCATCGCGGGTCACAGACTGCGGAGTACACCCACCTGGAAGGTCCCAGAGCAAACGGCACTGAGCAGCTAGATCGTTCGCACGAACCGGAAACAGACGGAGGTGACGAAACGTGGTCACTTCTGGGAAGATGGTTACTCCGTGGTACTCGGTCAGTGAGGGGCCGCTGCTGGGAGAAAACAGCCCGCTGTGGCTGCCCCAGAGCGCGCCTGGCCAGTGGGCAGCAGATCTCCAAGATGGCTGATGAAGTCTCCCGTTTCCGCACTTCCTGCGTCCACGTCCACGCTTTAACGGACAAGTGAGGGTGTGTCTCGCAATGCGCCTGGGAAGGCAGCAGAACATGGTTCAAGTGCCTGGGCCCCGGCTACGCATGTGGGAGACCCGGATAAAGCTCCTGGCTTCAACCTGGCCCAGCTCCGGCCGTTGCAGCTATTTGGGCAGTGAACTGATGGATGGAAGACCTCTCTCTCCCTCTCTTTCTCTGCCTCACTCTACCTTTCAAATAAATAAATATTTAAAAACCACAAAACAGCTAAAATCCCCAGACTGGTGGTCAGCCCGCGGTGGGCAGGAGGCCCCCGCCTGGTCACCACAAGGCAGTGAGAAGCTCCAGGGGGCACTCAGCACACATTACGGTGCCGTCTCCGGCCAGTGCAGCTGTAACAAGGAGTCACGGTGTGAGAGTTGGGTCACCAGCTGACCTTGTATGTGTGAAGGTCACAGAGCGTCCTCACCCAAACCTAGGCGGTGTGGCTCAGAACACACCGAGGCTGCACTGTGTATGCCATTGCATAGCCAGTCCCTCAGAGCCCTGAGTGTGCGCCATGGTGTGAGTCTCTTCAGGTGTGTGGTTTCTTGGTCAGTCGCTTATCCTGATCTTGGCACGTAGTGAGTGTGACAGTGACGTCGCGGGGCTGCTCAAAGGCATCTGTGCTGCTGCCCTGAGCTGGGGCCGAGGGGCCCCCATGTTGGTCCAAGGGGCGTGAGGGGCAGCACAGGACGCTCCTGGGAGCAGTGCACGGGCCTGCGGCTTCAGACAGGAGCTGGCCCAGGAAGCTGCTCTCACCATCTCCCGGCCACTGCTGGACCCCAAGGAGCAGGGACGCACGGGGCAGGCAGCCCCCAGGGACCGGGGCCAGCAGGAGCCACATCCACACCCAGGATGGCCCCGCATGGGCCAAGCAAGCACCCCCCTGGGGGCGGGGCTCCCCCAGGCCTGGCTGCCAGCAGGGCGAGGCAAAGCCCTGGCTGGGCCAGTGCTTCGTGGGCAGGGGCAAAGCCCCCTGCAGAGTTGAGTTGAGGAAGACTGGGTGCCTAACAGGCCCGGCTTTGAGCAAACAGAGTTAAGACCAAGGAGGCCAGCCTGAGGCCGGGGGCTGGGGACTGGAGGCTGGGAGGGGTGGAGCTGACCCCTGCACCTGCTGTCTGTTTAGTAAACGGAGTCCTGGGCTTTTCTCCGCCTGCAGGCTGGGTCCCTCGACAGGTCCTGTCCCGTGGCAGGCGCAGCCCCAGGAGGAGCCCAGAGCGGGGCACTCGGGCCCCCCGCAGCGCCACCTGCACGTCGTGTTCCTGTACACACGCCCCTGAGCGAGCCTGCTGTCCTGGCACAGGACCAGGGGTGCCTCCCTTCCCTCTCGGCAGGGTCCTGTTCCCGGGGCTTTGGCCTGGAGTCCAAAACGCGGCTGGGGACATTGGTGTCCCCTCTGGGGTGGGGGTCCGGGTTGGGGTCCTGGCTCCACTCCGGAGGCCAGCATCCGCTGTTTCGCATCCCGCGAGACGCAGTTGGCTCCCTGCTACCCAGGTAGGAATCAGAGGCTGAAGTCATGGCTCCCAGCTTCAGGCCAGCCAGGAACTATCGCAGGCGTGTGGGGGAGTGAACCGTGGATGGGCGATTTCCATGACCGTTTCTTGCATCTCAAATAAATTCAATAAATAAATAAATAGCTTATCCCCCCATCCCCCCCCACACACTTGAACTTAGCTTCAGCGGTTACGATATGGATTAATAGAAGGATGTTGGATTATAAGGCAGCTGAGGTGGGCGGAGCCTGGGTCATAGCGGCAGCACGGTGATGGGTAGCGTGTGCTGACCCCAGAGCTTGGCTGGCAGCCCCACGTGGTCCCAGAATCCTGACGCCCAGAGCTCATTCTCCGAGGCGGGTCTGTGCTGCTGGGGAGCTGGCCACCCTGCCCCGGGCACGCGGGCGCTCTGCGAAGCAGCGTTCTGCGACTCCTGTCGCCCAAGGCTCCTTGTATCTGTCTGCACAAACAGCCCAGCGACCTCCCGGCTGCCACCCCCACCTGCCCATCATCCCCCCCACCCAACCCGCAGTTTCGCTTACTGTGGCCAACCATGGTCTGAGAATAGTACACGGAAAGTTCTAGAAATAAGCAGCTCGCGTGGCCGTGGCTTGTTGCGGTGGTTTTCTTAGATTAGCAGTAGTTGCTGCTGCTCTCTCTGTGAGTTACATTTCAGCACAGGTCTGCACGTCGGGGCGGAGACGCCGTGCACAGGGCCGGCTGTTCCCAGCTGAGTCGGCGTCCGGGAGCACCTCGGGGCGGGGGATGGCGTCTTCTCCCTGTCTTCACACATTAGCTCTGCCAGGGTCATGGCCACCGTGCTCGCTGGTGCTCCCCACACTGGGTACCACGGCTCAGGGCTTTTGATCTTCCCTGTCCAAAATGGCAAGTGAGCCCTGGACCCAGAGGCCTGGGCCCTCTGCTCAGACAGGGCTGTCTCCCAAAGGGTACAGGTGGACAGGCAGGCACCGATAGTGCTGGGGACCATGCAGCTCGGTACCAGGGAGTCAGGATGGAATGACACAGGCCACGCCCCCACTGCCCGTGGACCTGGGGGAAGCTGTGCTCTGGCCACGGCAGAAGCGCAGGAGGAAGAGCTGTGCCGAGGCTTTGCCCCGCTCACGTCTCCAGTGGCCGAGTCCCACAGCACAGCCCACCAGGGCCTGTAGGTGCCTTCTGTCTGGACTGACGGAGGCAGGACGGCCTCCTGGTGGGAGGGGGCAGCTAGGGACCTCGTTGGAAAACCTTTAGTTCCTAAAGATGCATTTATCTGAAAGGCAGAATGAGAGAGAGAGAGAGAGAGAGAGAGAGAGTCTTCCATCTGCTGGTTCACTCCCCAAATGGCCACAACAACTGCTAGGGCCAGGCCGGGCAGAAGCCAGGAGCAGGAGCTTCATCCGGGTCTCCCACATGGGCGGCCGGGGCCATCTTTTGCTGATTTCCCACGTGCATTAGCAGGGAGCTGGATAGGAAGTGGAGCAGCCTGGTAGTGGCTTAACGTGCTGTGCCCGAAACCCTCTTCTAGAGGGGCAGAGGGCCTGGAGCTTCACTCCTGCCACTGTGGGGTGGGGTGGGGGTGGGGTGGGGGTGGAGGGAGGGAGTGCTTGCCAAAGGAGAATCCAGGCTTCTGGGCTTCACGGAGGAGGTGTCGTGGGACCCAGGCTTTGGAGATGATGGTGGGGGCCTGCCAGCAAAGAGATGAAGTGTGTGTGCATGTGTGCGTGTGAGCATGTGTACATGCGTGTGTGTGTGCATGTGTGTGTGTGTGCATGTGTGTGTGTTGGTGGGGGCGGCGACTGCTCGGCTGTGGCGGGTCTGGGAGCCCCTGCCCGGAAGCCTGGTACATTCTGTCTCTGAACGCAGTTCCCATCCCAGGCATGCGCTGTGTTTTCAAATTCTGAAACATCCACTGTGCACGGCCCAGTACAAGTTCAAGACTCCGCTTTTAGCAAGTCATCATATTGGAAGGCTCGGGGCTTGTTCCTCGTGTTTAAGTTTCACTGGGCATAAATCGGCCAAGTCCAAAGCTCCGCCTCCCCACCCGGGCCCCACGTCAGGGTCAAGGTCTCCAGCCTCGCAGCCCAGCACCTGGACTCCTTCCCGGCAAAGTCCAGGAGGCTCCGGCGCTGGGCGGGGAGGGGGCGGTTAGTGACAACAACACACAGGCAGAGAGCAGGGGGTCCCCGCACACGGGCCTGGCAGCAAACAATCGTGGGAACGCGTGCTGAGGACAGGATGTGGCTGGTGGAGACCTTGACAATGTAAAATGGGAACTCGCAGAGATCTGGGAAGGGTGGGTGAGCTCATTTCCTACCCTTGGGCGGCAGGCTGGCCAGAGACGCCCCCTACAGTTGGAAGAAGGAATTCCTTGGAGAAATAACCTAGGAGCCTACATTCAGGCTGCGTTTTTCTTTGTTGAAGGAGCATGCATTGTGTGAGCTCATTTTTGTGACCATGTCCAGTGGGCGTGGGCGATGTCTCCATCGATGGCTGGGTCCTAGGGCTCAGCACCACTGGACAATGCAGCTTTGGGCCCTCCTCTAACCTGCATTTCTTTTCTTTCTTTCTTTAACATTTATTTATTTATTTGAGAGGCAGAGTTAGAGAGGGAGAGAGACAGATCTTCCATGTGCTGGCTCACTCCCCAATGGGCCGCAACAGCCAGAGCTGCGCCGATCTGAAGCCAGGAGCCAGGAGCTTCTTCTGGTCTCCCACACAAGTGCAGGGGCCCAAGCACTTGGGACATCTTCTGCAGCTTTCCCAGGCCATAGCAGAGAGCTGGATCGGAGGTGGAGCAGCTGGGTCTCAAACCGGTGCCCATATGGGATGCCGGTGCTTCAGGCCGGGGCTTTAACCCGCTGCGCCACAGCGCCGGACCCTCTCCCTGCATTTTTGTAATGAGCATGCACTATTATTATTGAGGCCAAAAGCTATTATTGTAAATTCCCACAAGAGCAGATGTCCGGCCCAAGGCGGGGCTCACGGGCAGAGCAGGGCCTGGACCTGAGATCCTTCCAGGGGCTGCTCAAGGCCCTCCTCTGTGGGGCGAGGGGTGCACTTCATGGTATCGTGGTCCAGAGAGCGCTCCCAGAAGCACTCGGGAGTCTTGGTAGTTAGTGCTGGGTCGCAGGCACCTGGCATCAGACCCCCTTGTTGATTGAGTTGGGCGGCCCCGGCCCCTCTTTGCTCCATCTTTCTTTCGGGCTGCTGCGTCCTGTTAAGTGTCTGACAGTCCACGCTGGCCACTAAGGATACTTCTAACTCTCGCTCATCAAGGATTTCGATCTGAACCAACCCGCAGCCAACCCAGTGCTAAGGCTGCGCTGGAACTAGTCATTCTGCGCTCTCAGCGCCATCTAGCGTCCACACTGGGTACGGCCACATGTAGCTGGCTTCTGGTAAACGCGCAAGCCCATCCTTCTCCCATCAGCAATGGGCCACGAACCTCAATCTAGAATGTTCCTCCCAGCGCCGCAATTTGTATCTCAAAAAGAGCATTGTACAGACTCAGTATTTCTACAGCCACGTGTGCGCTGTGTTAGGGACAGCAGACTCAGGGGAGAAATCATGCTCACAATTACATTGATTGTTCACTATGTGCGAGCCCAGCCCTGAGAGCCCGCAGCACAGAGTTCATCTCCGCGAGACGGTTCCTTTGACAGCTGAGGACTCTGGGGTGCAGCGAGCAGACGTGAGAGCTGTCACTCTAACTGCCAAGGGGAACCAGGGGCTGCCTAGTGGGCGGAAGCCTGCGGGGAGGCGGCTGCAAGGCTGGGGAGACCAGCCCAGGACACTGACCGTGAATTTAAGAGGGAGGGCTGGGGAACTGGCTGCGGGTAAAGGCTGTGACCCACGCTGGGGCAGGGAACGTCACAGCCAGGAAGCACTTAGGCACCCGCTTTGTGCCAGGCGCTAAGGCACAGAGCTGAGTGCCCAGGATGGCCCCTCCCTCAGAGGGCTCAGAGCCTCAAGAAGGAGCAACACAGGGTGTAGACAGAGGTACAGGTCAGCAGAGTGGGGTGTAGACAGAGGACAGGTCAGCAGGGTGGGGTGTAGACAGAGGTACAGGAGAGCAGGTGGGGTGTAGACAGAGGTACAGGTCAGCAGGGTGGGGTGCAGACAGAGGACAGGTCAGCAGGGTGGGGTGTAGACAGAGGTACAGGGGAGCAGGGCGGGGTGTAGACAGAGGACAGGTCAGCAGGGTGGGGTGTAGACAGAGGTACAGGTCAGCAGGGTGGGGTGTAGACAGAGGTACAGGAGAGCAGGGTGGGCTGTAGACAGAGGTACAGGAGAGCAGGGTGGGGTGTAGACAGAGGTACAGGAGCAGGGTGGGGTGTAGACAGAGGTACAGGAGAGCAGGGCGGGGTGTAGACAGAGGAACAGGAGAGCAGGGTGGGGTGTAGACAGAGGTACAGGAGAGCAGGGTGGGGTGTAGACAGAGGACAGGTCAGCAGGGTGGGGTGTAGACAGAGGTACAGGAGAGCAGGGTGGGGTGTAGACAGAGGTACAGGTCAGCAGGGTGGGGTGTAGACAGAGGAACAGGAGAGCAGGGTGGGGTGTAGACAGAGGTACAGGAGAGCAGGGCGGGGTGTAGACAGAGGTACAGGAGAGCAGGGCGGGGTGTAGACAGAGGAACAGGAGAGCAGGGCGGGGTGTAGACAGAGGAACAGGAGAGCAGGGTGGGGTGTAGACAGAGGAACAGGAGAGCAGGGTGGGGTGTAGACAGAGGAACAGGAGAGCAGGGTGGGGTATAGACAGAGGAACAGGAGAGCAGGGTGGGGTGTAGACAGAGGTACAGGAGGTGAGGAATCAGGTGGACTCAGAATCGTGCAGGATCCACAGGCGCAGGTGGATTTGGGGCCCAGCCTGCACAGACAGGCAGGGTGTAAGAGGGGATGGCGGATTTAAGAAGGTGGAGGGGTGCATGCATTGGGGGCAAAGGTGTGAGCGGCGTGTTGACCAGAAGCCCACTGGAGCCGGGCAGGGGTCCATGAAAGCCTGAGGCCAGGGGCCTTGGGGACTGGGATCAGCGAGGGCTGTGGAGTCAGGGACCGAGGGCCAACAGGGCCAGGCAGAGGGAGCCAGCAGACGGGGGCAATGGATGGGAGGGCAGGACGTGGAGTGAGGCGGGGACACAGCCCTGGGCTGCTGGGCAAGAGCCACAGCGGGAGGCTCAGGGCTGGCCCGGGGGAGGGCAGGAGCCCGAGGAGGGAGATGGACCCCAGACACGGAGAACCCAGGCAGGCGAGGGTGAGCGGGACGGGGGCTCTCCAGTGTGGGCAGGAGACGCGGCTTCTCACAGGGGCAGACAGGGTGCTGGGGGCACCGGCCAGACCACCAGGCCAGGACGGGAGCGAGGTGGGGGCCATCTTTGACACAGGGCTGGGGTGGTGGGGGGAGGTGTGTGAGCATCTGAAAGAGGGCAGGGCCCAGGGACAAGGGACAGAGACAGGCAGACAATGTGGCCAGGGGCGTCAGAGGCCTGGGCAGGGTCCAAAGGGGTGTCGGTCATGGCGGGGAGGGGGCACAAAAGACAGAGTCAGCCCCTGGGGAGCCATGTGCCCTTGCTCCAAGCTGAGCGTGGCGGGAGTGGGGAGAGGAGGGTGCCCTCCGTTCACCCCACTTGAAGCTGAAGAAAGACGCCAAACTCGCACCCAACCTCCTCGTGCTGCTTTTAATTACGAAAGATGTAAAATGACGCATTATAAAACCCGGAAGCTACTTTATACAAAGTCCAATCTTTAAATATTGTTAACAGGGGCCCGGGCGTCAGGACACTGGCGAGGGAGGGGTGGCGGGGCCGAGGTGGGCGGGACACCCCGCCCCAGAGCCCAAGCCGCACGGGGGAGAACGGGAGCACGCGTGGCTTAGCTGCCGTGAACGGGACGAGGGAGAACACTGGGCACTTCACACTTTGGGGACTGGGGACGGCGGCAGGTGCAGGGCCAGCCGGGCTGTGCAGCGCCCAGAACCTCTGCAGAGGAGACAGACCGCCTGGACGGACCCACGGGCGGACAGAGCCCGGGCGACGCTGGCTGTGGGCGGCAAGGCACCACTGCTGTGCAGGCAGGTGCAGGCCGGCGGGGTCCCCGTGGGTAAGGCACGAGGCATGAGGCACGAGGCTGTGATGCCGGGAGCAGCGCTCTTCAGAGAAACAAGACTGAAAATGCGAGCACCCGCCGTGCGCGCCTCAGAGGCGAGCTCAGGTGTTGGGGGCTCTGACCCGGGAGCTGGCTTCTTCCTGTACACTGGGGTGCGTGGCAGGACAAGGCACTCTGGACCGGGACCGAAGCCAGCCCCTCCGAGGCCTCCGGCACGGCCATGAGGCTGGGAGGGCTCTGGGCTGGCCGCTGAGCTGGGCTGTGGGAGCGTGCGGCCTCGCTTCTGGGTGGGTGCAGCCGGCCGACTGACGGTGACATCCCTGAGCCCTGGAAGGGCAGTGGCTGCTCAAGCAAAGCTTCCAGAGCCTTCCATGTCTCCTTCAGTGTTCTCCTCCCCACCTGTCTCCTCTCTGCCCAGACCCAGCCTCGAGGGCTCGCTCTGTCCCCTGTAGCTTCCTGTTCGGGGGCCGGCCCGCGGACTAGGCGGAGGCTGGCCACACGCTGTCCCTCAGGGCATTACGGCTGGGCCTCTGTTTTACTGCCAAGCTTCTCTCTACACAAATCTGAGCGGGAAGTGCAGGTGGGGGCTTGGGCAGGAGGCACGGGGCCCCAGACCTCGGGCGGCCTTGGTGTAGAACCCCGGGGAGGGAGAGAGGGCGCCGGGGTTGGCCTGGACACAATCACCTCAGGTTAGACTCACAGTCGAGGGCCTCACCTAACCGTAGGCACGAGTCTAGGAAAAGCTCAGGTTCTGAGCTCTGGCAGGGTGCAGGATGGCTACAGGTTAGACAGCCTGGAAGCAGGGCAGGGGCAGGGGCAGGGACAGCCGCACGGGCGCCCCCGCCGTGAGCACTGACGGGCACCGGGCTTCGCTGGTGTAAGGCTGAGAAAGGCACAGGCCCTGCCCACTAGGCACTTGTGGTCAAGTGGGGCTGCACTGAACCCCGGATCCTCAGAGAAACAGCTGTGGGGGGGAGCGGGGGGCTCAGCCGCTGGCCCTGCATGGCTGCAGTTTTGGGGGGGTGCAGCGTGGCCCCCCCCCCCCCCCCAGGCTCCTCTGCTCCCAGGATCACACGGCAGTTGCAACAGCAGCAAAGGACCGCGGGCCGCGGGAGGACAAGCAGGGCTCAGTTTCCCAACTCCAGCCTGGCCCTGGGTCCGGATCCAACTCTTCCCAGCTAGAATCACCGCGCCGGAGCCGCGCCCTCGGCTAAGCCTGGAATCCTCCAGCCAGGGTGGATGGACCAGAGAGGGCCCCGGCCGCACGCTGAGCCAGCACCGCAGGCCGCGGCCCCGGGCTGCTTCCTGCCCCAGGCCCTGTCTTCAAGGCGACTGAGATCAGTGGTTCTCCTGTGACGTGGATTCTCTGCGTGTGCGCAGGGCTGTGCGCACAGGGGCCGACCGGATGGCCGGGTCACGGAGATGAGCGCGCACGCGCACGCGGCCGCGGCCTGGGGCAGGGCACGGCGGGGACGGGAGCTGGTCTGGGCGCTGCAGGGAGCGAGTGTCCCGGGTCACAGGCGGTCAGTCCGGAACGTCTCTTCCACAGCGGGGTCCAGCAGGCCCATGCTGGAGTCACTGAGCATACTCAGTCCGTCCAGGCTCAGGGGTTCGATCTGCAGCTCCTCCTCCAGGGGGAAGGGCGCGTCCACGTTCACGTTCAGGCTGACCTCGGGCACGCCTGCCAGGGCGCTGCTGAGGTCTTTGAACAGGCTGGTGCTCGAGTCTTCTGGGGGGGGGGGGGCGGGACAGCGCAGATTAGGTGGCCCGAGGGCCAAAGCAGATGGTGACCCCCAACACCATTCCTGCGGTTCCCCTGCCCGGACAGTGACGCCGGGGCCCCAGCTCCCGCCCGGGACTCCACGTCCTCCCAGTTTTCACAGGGTTTCTCCCGTCGGAGGGCTGTCAGTCACCTAAGACCACTTTAGAAACAGCTTGGCTCGGACCCCTCTCCGCATCTCAGAAAGGGGCTTTCGCTACGGTCCCTGTGGGCTCCCCTTACCGGCGAGGGTGGGGAAGCCGCGGGCCGCCCGCGCTCACCTGTCAGGAGGGCGCTGGGGAAGGTGCCGCAGTTGGAATACAGGGTTGGTCTCACGTGGAAAGAGTCCTGGGCTTCCCGGTGGCCTTGCTGCACCAGGGGCACCTGCACACGTCGCGGGCACGGGGTGAGGACTGTGCGTGCGCGGCAGGTGCACCCCGCCCAGAACCGCACAGGCAGGCTGTCTCCGAGGCCCCGGGCACTGCTGTCCGCACAGAGCCCTGCCCGCTTCGCCATTCCAAGGCACGTGCATGGCCACGGTTCCCTCCTCATCCGCCCCCGCGAGGAGCCCTCGAGGGCTCTATGTGCAGCCAGGAAGCAAGGGGCTGTTTCCCTCTTTGGTTGAGGAAGATGAGGAGGCGGACTCCTGAACTGGGCGCATGCGCACCTCCCTCTGACAAAGCCCGGGCAGGGGCGCGGGCGCCTGAGGACGGGGCGGGGGCTGCCTTAGGAGCCTTTCCTCAAATTAATTCGGACCTGTTTTCAAAGATGTCTCCAAGAAGAAGTTTCCATCATTTTCGGGGGGAGGCGCTGATTCTCACCCAGACTAAAATGGGCTCTTGAGAAGATGGGGAGGCGGGGTGCGGGCAGGGAGCTCTTGCCACTGCCCTCACACGGCCCACTCAGGAAGTGGCCGGCTACGTCACTCGCACCGAGTTCTGGAGACGGCCCAGCCCTTCCTCCACTCCTTAATCTGCCCGGGAGTGCGAGGCAGACTGCATGGAATGTTGGGAAACCCACGGACTCAGTGCCGGGAGAGGTGCAGAAGCCAAGCAACATGGCTTAAGGGAAGCAGCCCCTGCCCTCTCTGGAGCCGCACACAGTGCTGGGGGCGCCACCTTCTCCGGCTCCTGAGACCAGGACCTGCCCGGGCCTCGGAGGGGATGGGCCAGTTGCCTGCCATGGCCCCTGCCTTGCATCTTAGGAGTGGGACGGCTCAAGGCTGTCGGAGCCACAGAACAGCAACAGTGAGAGTGGGGTGTGGGGTGCCCGGCCCACTGCGCCCTGAATGTCACCCGTTCAACAGCCCACATGGAGGAGTGTATGCACCAAGGGGGGCGGGGCGGGGCGGGGGTCACGCACCTGCTGCGGGAAGGCTGAGCCGGGCCTCAGGGACTGCTGGTCAAAGCCCAGGTCGGGGAAGAAGTTGGTCAAAGATGAGCCCTTCCGGGAAGAAGCAGACGAGCAGTGAGCACGGAACTCAGCCCGCCGAGCCCAGTCCCCTCCTCCCTGCTGCTCCCCCGGGACCTACCTGGGACGCGAGCAGCTGGAAGTCTGCCGGTGGCAGTGACGAGGCCGCCTGGGGCTGCGGGGCGGGGGGCTCCTGGGCAGGGGGCTGCTGCAGGAGGGGCTGGGGCAGCTCCTGGGCGGCGGGGTAAGGGGGCGGTGGAGACACTTGGGCTTGTGCTTCCGTGGGCAGGAAGGCGAGTGGGCCTCGATCTGAGGACACCATCTGTGGGACAAACACACACGGCCACGGTCAGCCCTGAGCGTCCTTGCGGGCCAGGAAGCGGCAAGGAGAGGGAAGCCGGGCCTCCTCCTGTCTGCAGTATTCTAGGCGGGGCGGGGGGAGGCCGCTGCTGCTCCTCCCACGTCCACGGCCAACCTCATCTCCCCGCAAAGCGCTTCCCACTCTGTGACGTGTCCGTGGTCTTTAAAAAAAAATGAGAAAACAGCCGACTTGACCGATTTTCCTCTCAGCCTTCCGGGTGAAAATCATGCTTTTGAAAGGCACGACTTAAAGGAAGGAGGATCGAAAAAGACACTTAGCTGTGCTGTCCCCTGAGCCCTCCCAAGCAAGACGCTGAGCAGCGACACGGGGACAGCCGTGCATGACACTGACGTGACAGGCAGCACGAGGACAAAGGCAGCGGCGGACACGATGGCCCCTGGGGCCGAGAGGCAGGTGCACAAGCGCTCACCAGCTCAGCAGAGCCGGGAAGCCAAACACCAAGCTGGCAGTGGGGAAAACCAGGAAGCAATGCAGTTCACCTCCCTGGGCGCTCTAGAACTGGGGACAGCAGGGGACAAGCAGTGAGGTAAACCCAGACGGTCTGGTCCCTGCCGGGGTCAGCCGGCCCTTCAGAGCCCTAGCCTTGCAGCCATCTGGGGAGTGAACCAGCAGATGGAAGACTCTCTCTCTCTCTCTCTGCCTGTCAAATAAATATACCCTAAGAAAATCAACATTAGAACAGAAGTGAGAACTCCGGAGCAGGGTTGGAAGCTACGGGGGGAGAAGCTTTCGGAAGGCAGAGTGCAAATGAGGAGAGGGAAGAGACAGAGACAGAGAGAGAGAGAGAGAGAGAGAGAGGGGACATCCCGAGAAAGTCCGCTGGTGTCCGACATCCACGCGACAGGAGTTCCAGGGCAGAGAGCGGAGAAAGTTGACAGGAAGAAATCATGGGAGATGCAATTAGAGAAAACTTCCCAGAAACCAAAGATTCGAGTTCCCGGAAGGAAGGAGCCCAGCAGACACCCGGGCTCACGCTGAGGTGCGCTATCGCGAGGCTTCGGGGCACTGGGGACAGAAGGGAGACCCTCCAAGTCCCCCCGAGGAAAAAGGAGGGTTTAGTCCAAGCCTGAAGAACCGGGCGGTGCTAGTTTCCCCACCAGCAACCCTGGAAACCAAAAGGCCAGGGAAAAATTATTTCAACTTGAGAATTTTTTTTTTTTTTTTTTTTTTTTTTTTTTTTTTACAGAGTTAGACAGTGAGAGAGAGAGACAGAGAGAAAGGTCTTCCTTCCGTTGGCTCACCCCTTAAATGGCTACTGCTGCCGGTGCACCGCGCTGATCCGAAGGCAGGAGCCAGGTGCTTCCTCCTGGTCTCCCATGCAGGTGCAGGGCCCAAGCACTTGGGCCATCCTCCACTGCCCTCCCGGGCCACAGCAGAGAGCTGGACTGGAAGAGGAGCAACCGGGACTAGAACCCGGCGCCCATATGGGATGCCGGCACCACAGGCAGAGGATTAATCAAGTGAGCCATGGCGCCGGCCAAGAATTCTGTATGTAGGCAAATTAATAATTAAGTGGCAGCTGGAATAAAAACAACGTTATATCAGGTCACATGTATTCTTTCCTGTAAAGCTTTGGCAAGATTTTTTTTTAAATCAACTCCAGGAGTTGGGACTGAATTTGTAATAGATACATAGAAAAGCAGGCTAACAAAAGAACTTAGGGGTAGGTTTTGGCCTGGTGGCTAAGCTGCCAGCGGGGTGCCCGAGTCTGAATCCCAGCCCTGCTCCTGGGACCAACACCCTGGAAAGCAGCAGGAGGTGGCTCAAACAGTTGAGTCGTTGCCTTCCATGCGGGAGACCTGGACTGAACTCCTGGCCCTGCAGGGTTGTTGTGGGCATCTGGGGAGTCAGTCAGTGGATGGCAGTGGTCTCTGTCTCTCATATAAGATTTTTTTAAATAGTATTTTTTTAAAAAAGTCAGATATTTATCAACTCCAGGAGAGAAAAAAATGTTCATTTTGTTATTTCATGGTATACTACAAACCCCTCTATGGGCCAGCATTGTGGTGTAGCAGGTTAAGCCTCCTCCTGAGGTGCCGGAATTCCATATGGGCACTAGTTCAAGACCGGGCTGCTCCACTTCTGATCCAGCTCCCTGCTAATGCACCTGGGAGGGCAGTGGAGGATGGCCTAAGTACTTGGGCTCCTGCACCCACGTGGGAGAGCCAGAAGAAGCTCCAGGCTCCTGTCTTCAGCCTGGCCCAGCCCCAGCTGTTGTGGCCATTTGGGGAGTGAACCAGCGGATGGAAGACAGCTCTCTGTGTCTCTCCTCCTCTCTCTGTAATTCTAAAAATAATTTTAAAAAACCCCAGTGCAGGCGCTGAAAATTGTTCTCACTAAAATTATAGCCATGAGGGTGGGCAGAAAATGTGTGGGTGTGTTTTTGTGAGGTGGGGGCTGTGAGAGAGTTGAACGAGATCGAGACCTGTGATGGTGTGAGGTCATCAGATAGTGCCTGACACCAAGTCTAGAACAAATACTGAACTAACACGGTGGTACCAAAGAGCTTAGCTCACACGGCTCCAAGGGGCCCTCTCCGGGAGGTGAGAAATATGGTTAACAGAGAGGGGAAGATGGCTGCTATTTCCTAACAAGCCTTTTAGGACTAAGTGACTCTTTAAACCCTGTAAAAAAAAGTCCACAGAGCCCCCTATGCAGCTAGGAGGCAGGAGCCCTTGCACACCCGAGGCCACAGTCTCACAACCGGAGAACCATAAGGAAATTATGAAATGCCCCCTCAGCCCCTCCTGGAGGCATTACTCATAAAATCAAGCTCTCACAGCTAGTGAGTGGTGACTAACGACAGAATCTCCCACCGCCTCCCGCGGGCTTCTGTCAGCTGCTCCTCGCCACATCATTACTCATTATGGCGGTGCAGTCAGTAGTTAATGATGTTCTAATGGATCCAGGGTGTGACCACTAAGGGTCAAAATCCTACTCGTTGCTGGTTGTGCAGGGAGAATCACCCTAAGAGTTTAGAATAAAAATAAATGAGTGAGTCAACACACGATGTTTTCAGCCCCTGGATTTCTAGAAGGGAGCCATGGCTGCAAAGCGTGCCTCCAACAGACACGCAGTCCTCACACCTCCTATCTCAGCAGCAACGACAATGTAGTTTTTCAACTCCGTGGTGGTAACCAGCGAAGAGGTCTTTGTAGTGCAGCACCTGTGGGCTCCAATTTTGGAGCCCTCGCCTGCCTTCCTCGGCTGTTTCGGGCCAGCCCGGCTGGAACGTGTGCGGGCTGCCCTCTCTCCCACCCTGCAGCGCGTCAGTCACGGGGGCTGGGCACCCGTCAGTGTTTGCTTTGGAGGCACCAACGCGGCCCTCTGCTGTTAAGAAATCATTAATGCTCCTTAGCTTGCCCGCACTCGTGCTCTCCCTGGTTTTACGTGTCGGCGAGCTGACTGCACTTGCGAGCGCGGAGCTCACCCACGGCAGGTGTCCGTACCTGCGAGGCGGGGTAGGGGTTCAGTGGGCTGCTGGACGACAGCTGTCTGCTGAAGCCGGGATGCGCTTCCGGGCCCGGAGAGAGCGTGAGGGGGCTGACAGGTGGCTGCCGGCGCCGAGACGGGCCGCTCAGGTTTGTGGTGGGCAGAGACGGGTTGCTGAGGGAGAAGAGCCGCAGCGAGGGCTGGAGGGCTGACGCGCTGGCGGCTGACGTCTGCGGGTGGCTGTTGAGGGACGAGGACAGCGCCATCTTGCTGAGCGTGGCCTGGATGGAAGGGTTACTCCGAGAACTCTGGAGCCCTGCAGACAACACGGTCACAGGTCACGGGTGAGATCCCAAACCGCAGAGACCAGCGAAAGCTCCCTCCTGTCCCTGTGGGCAAAGGGGCTCTGGGCCACCCACATGGAGATGGACGATGCTACCGGCGCCAGCTGTGGGGAGCAGGAACCTGGGGCCCAACGACAGATCCCGTTAGCGCTGCCTGGACCTCTGTGGCCTCTGGGAGCTGTGTTCCCAGGAGGCCTTTAAGGCCCTTAGCTCATCAGGGAGTCACAGGAAGGGACACTCCCCACAGCCCCGCCCCCACCTCCCACCCCAGGGTCCCTCTCATTGTTTTTCTGGAAATTGCTCATCACGGCCTAGTCTAATTCAGGGAAAGGAAGTTTTAGCTGGTGCTGTGTTTATTTTGAGGGAGGGCTGAACTTCACATGAGTAAGCCTGGGGCTGCAGGGTCAGGAGGTGCACGAGGCCTGGCACGGAGCGGCGGCACTCGGCGAATGGACGTGTAGTCTCACCCCGCAAAGCCGTGTTCTGAAGTTCAGTCCAGCATCCTCCTACCAGCAGCGGGGGTGAGCGCACTGTGTTGTTTTCTATTGATAAACAATTAAGTGTTCCACAATTGTTGTGATGCAAACCAAAAAAATGATAAAATCAGGCATTCTGAGCTGGTGAGATTGTTTTTAAAAGGTAGAAAGACGGCGATGACAAAAGCCTGGGCAGTCTCCCAGCACTCAGCAACCTGGGAGAAGGTCAGAGACGCGGCTGGGTCAAATAGGAATTCAAGCTAATACCTGACTTTAGATTAAGGGGGAAAACCTCATTCAGAAAGAGCTCAAACACCCTTGAGAAACCTGTGGACCGAGCATTTTAAGGAGTGCATAACAATTATAAAATCTTGACCCTGGGGACAGGCAGCAGGTAAGGCACCTCTTGGGATGCCGTCATCCAGTAGCAGATACCCTGGGTTCTACTCCCGGCTCTGGACTCCAGCTCCCTGCTAATGTGCCTGGGAGACAGCAGATGATGGCCCCAGCACTTGGGTCCCTGCCACCCACGTGGAGACCCAGATTAAGCTCCTGGCTCTTGGCTTCAGCCTGGCCCAGCCCCAGCCCTGGCTGTTGAGGGCATCTGGGGAGTGAATCCTTAAAACAAGACAAAACTCGACACAGGTTCTCAGCACTTTGTTCTGGACCACACAACGCTCTTCTGTGGACGCTAACAGCCAGTAAGATTTTCAGCTGGAAGCAGCGTCAAGGGCTGTATCGGAGAACACCTGGTTCCTCTAGACCTACGGGTGCCGTGTGAAAACGTGGCTTTGCTTCTGTGGCCACGGCTGTCCTTGCTCATGGAGAATTCGCCTAGACGGAGACCTGCCCAGGCTCCGAGTCGAGAGATTCTACAGGTCCCGAGAGCCTCTACATGGAAGCTGTGAGGCCGGTGTCTTTGCCACAAAGAACATCCTGGCCTCCAGAGCAAATCCTCGAAACACACTGGACCCCGGACGGCGCCCTGCAGCCGGCCACTCTCCCTGCACATGGTCTCTGCCCACAGTCCAGCCTGGTCACTCCCTGCACAGGGGCTCTGCCCACAGTCCAGCCTGGTCACTCCCTGCACAGGGGCTCTGCCCACAGGGACTGAGTTCTGAACATGAACGCCTGGACACAGTGGATGGAAGACTTGCTACTATTAGGGACAACAAAAGGACCCCCAAAGCCCCGAAAACCAGAATAAAGGAGGCGTCTAACAGTAATTCTTTAAGCCTGGAGTGGTGTTGCACAGTGGCAGCAACACCGGAGTGATCAGAGGACCTGCCAGTGACTGCCCCGAGTGAGGTCGGGTTGCCGGTGAGCTCTGATCTGCGTGCGCCACGGGGCAGCACACATGGCCTCCGCGGAGGACGCCTTCCCAGCCGGCGGCTGTCCTGCAGCGTCTGCCTTGGCGGCACTGCCACGGCCCAAGCGAGAGCTTCACGGGGTGTGTGTGAACCGTGCACAATCAGACCTGCACAGCAACGCTTCCAGGGCACGGCCCTAGGCGCTTCTGGCAAGTTGGACCGATGACTTTGAACCTGGGTGTGTGTGTGTGTGTATATATATATATATATGTATATATATATAAAATTTTTTCCTGAATACTGCTGTCTTCACTATAGCCACTTAAGCTTTCTAAATTTCAAAATCTTCTCATTTGAACTCCAAGGGGGAAATGGAGGGCTCTCGAGAGACGGCTTAAATGGTAAGACACTGCCCTCCGTCGACAAGGGCAGGGCCACTGTTCAGCCAATGTGGAACAGATGGTTATTTCTTGACTCTGGTTATGGTCACCAAGTCCCCTGGAGACCAGGGCTGGGGAAGATGATGAGGAACGAGGCTCATCGATGCTGTCCCAGCTCACCCCAAATCCCACAGAGAGAGCCCCGGAGGCAAACAGCAGCAGTGCGTGGAGGCGGCAGGAGGATGGGTGCCTCTAACGGAGCTTTGGCTGCTGCCGCTGGCCGGGGGCTGCTGTGGACGAGCCAGCAGGGGACACAGGCAGGGGACACTTACCGGAGGAGCTCCTTATCCCCAGTTGGGTCATTGCAGCCGGGAGGTTGCCCACGCTGTTCCCCATACTTGTGCCACCGAATAGGTGGTCACTGGCATCCAGGGAGGCTGGCAGGGGCGCCGAGTAGTGGAGGTTGGTGAGGTCTGGCAGTGACCCGCCCGTGTTCAGGGTCCCCAGGAAGGGGGAGAGGCCCATGTTTTGACCATTATGTGGAAAAGCGCTGAAAGAAGGAAGGTAAGCGTCACTTTCTACAATGCGCCTGGCTGTTGGCAACAGGACACGTGAAACGCCTTGCCCTGCCAAACAGGAGCAGGGGACGTCAGAGACGGCCTGGCTGGGCCTGCGCTCCATGTTCCGAGACCTCAGAGCACAACCCCTTTACCTCCTGCACTACATGGGTGAGGTCACCTATCCCCGCCCTACAGAAATATCTAAGGCCCGGTTAGGTGACGGATGCCAAAGCACTGTGAAAATTGTAAGCCATCATGTGAGGCACCACTTATGTTATATGGTTCTTTGGGACAGAGTTTCCAACCAAAAATAAACATCTCCAGGGAACTACATGTTTTTCAATTTTAAGATGTATATTTTTAAATATAGTCTCCATAAACTTAAAGTAAGAAAGAGATGCTGCATTCATTCATTGAAGCTACGGGGTGGGTGTCTGCCGTAGCAGGGGTGGGATGCCTGCACCCTGCACCGCAGTGCCTGGGTTCAAGCCCTGACTGCTCCCGATTCCAGCTTCCTGCTGGCGCATACCCTGGGAGGCAGCAGGTGACGGTCCCAGTGGTTGGGTCCTTGCCGCCCATGTAGGAGACCTGGGTCAAGGAGAAGGAGTGGTCAGGCTCACCCCTAACATTTGCAGATGGGGCCACATACCACCTGCTCCAATTCTTAAAAGTTACAAATCAAGGGGTCAGTGCTGTGGCATAGTGGGTAAAGCCACTGCCTGCAGTGCCAGCATCCCATATGGACGCTGGTTCGAGTCCTGACTGCTCCACTTCTGATCCAGCTCTCTGCTATGGCCTGGGAAAGCAGCAGAAGATGGCCCAAGGCCTTGGGCCCCTGCACCCACATGGGAGACCCGGAAGAAGCTCCTGGCTCCTGGCTTCAGATCAGTGCAGCTCCGGCTGTTGTGGCCATCTGGGGAGTGAACCAGCAGATGGAAAACCTCTCTCTCTCTCTCTGCCTCTCCGAAGCTCTTTCAAATACATAAATATTTTAAAAAGTAAATAGAAAGTTCTGTATGGAAGGAACAGACCCTTCAGTGAGCCTGTTCTGTACTTCAGTCTTGGCAAACTGTACTTCCTGGATAGCTCGGGAGGCCACACTCAGATGTGGAGTTCCCAGACTCTGGAGTTCTGTGCTAGAACCATGCAGCGAGAGGCGGCCCGGGCTGCAGTCCACAGCCCCTGCTCTACCCCGCCAGCTCTGCAGCCTCCCCAGCCACTCCTGAGGCCTTGGGGGGTGCATGGGTGGTGGCTCTCCTTGGCCTCCACACCCCACGAGAACTGGAAAGGGCAGGGCTGGGGAAGGGGCCCCAGCCCAGGTCTGAGGGGGCCATTCTCGGAGCTCACGCACTGCAAGGCACGTGTGACAGACTGGTCAAGCCTGAAAAGGCCACACAGGCGGAAGCACTGCGTGCCAGGTCCAGTAAGGGCTACGAATAACCAGTGGGTACAGTGCCACTGGGAGCACCACAGCCCCAGCTGCCCCATCAGGGTGGGCCGCGGAGGGAAGGGTTAGCCAAGGACCTGGAGCAGCACGGGGGTGGCACAGTCCAGGGGCGCAGGGATGAAGCGGGAGAGGCAGGTGAGTGAGACCTCACAGGGAAGGTGGCGCCACTCTGAAGTCTGGTCATGACTGCAGGTTGGCTGTGGCACAGCACTTAGAGAGGCCACTGTGGTCACAGCTCGGGGACAGCCTGAGGGTGCAGAGCAGCTGGGACCCTCACAGCACCCAGGCCTGTGCTAGGAAGAGGGACTGCAGAGGAGAATGGCTGGAGAGGCCCCGGTAGCCTGGAATGAATGGAGCTGAGGGCTCGTCCCTCAGTCCAGTGCATGCCTGCAGGAGACTCGACAGAGCCCAGAGACAGTGCCAGGAAGAGGGTAAGTCATGGTACAGCGCGACTGGGCCACTGAGCAGGGCCCGGCAGAGCCTGGACCCGGGCCGCGTGGAGGGAGTGACCAGCAGGCTCCCTGGAGGACGTCTGGGTTATGCTGAAGGCTGCAAGACTTGGGCGTCCTAGGCAGGAAAGCCACGCATGGGCAGGAGCGGGCAAGCGTGAAACCACACCATGTGCCCTGGCCACCGTGGCAGGGTCTGGTTTGGGAGGAGGGGGTAATGGAGAGAGGTGGGGCTGGAAATGCAGACAGAGAGCACTGGGGACTGCGGACCTGAGACGCCCGGGGAAGGCTGGCTCCATGCTTCTCAGGAGGGCGCCTGAGGTGCGAGGAGCGGAGCCTGGCGGTGGGCGGTGAGTGCCCACTGATGGTGCTGGGTGGACGGCCAGCCCAGAGGTGACAGGAGCATGGGGACCGGCTGGGGAAGGACTCCCAGGGTCCAGGGTGGCGGCTGGCGGGGCCGCCCACTCAGAGAGGGACCCAGGAGGGCAATGAGTAGATCGGGGGAAAGGGAGGGGATGTTAAGATGATTTCCAGTCTAGACACTAGGACTTTCTGTCACACAGGGCGGCATGGGCTAGGGATGTCACCCACCCGGTGGGTCCTAGAGGATGTAACTGGTGCTCTTGACAGTCCCGCTGGCTCGCGGAGGCCAGGCCAGGCCGGGCGGGTCAAGGGCTGGACAAGGATGCAGGAAGCCCAGAGAGGAAACGCTCTTTCTGAGTGGCGGGCGGCTGGTACAGCAATTAAGACGCTGCTTGGGATGCCCGCCTCCCACACTGGAGGGCCCGGGTTCGAGTCCTAACTCTGCTTCTGATTCCAGCTTCCTGTTAATGGAGAGCTGGAGAGGCAGCAGCTGATGGCCCAAGGGGTCCCGCTGCATTGTGGGAGACCAGGATTGGGCTCCTGGCTCCCAGCTCCAGCTGTCTCTCTGTGTCTGTCTGTTTTTCTCTGTCAAATAAGTAAGTAAATAATTTCTGAAAAAGTGTGGCTGAGAAGTCTGAAAACCAAGAGAGAGGGATAAGCAGTGGTGAGGTGCCCCAGACAGGGCCAGGAACAGGGATGGCAGCCCTCGTGGAGGGGAGGGGCCCGTGTGCTGGCACTGGAGGAAGAGAGCTGACCCCACTCCTCTGCAGGTGACACTGGGCAGGGGGAGCGGGGCCAGCCGTGGAGGTGTGGTGTCAGGACTGGAGGAAGAGAGCTGACCTCACTCCCTGCTGGTAACAATGGGGGGGGGGGGGCGGGCAGCCATGGAGGAGAGGTGTCTGGCTGGCCGGTGGAAGATGAATAATTCTAACTGTAGAAAAACTGGATGTGAACCTTGTCTTTTGGATGGTTTGAGGTTAAAGTGGAATGGAGACGCTAGAGCTGCCCCCCACGGGAGCAGAGGGGCTCAGTGCCTGGGAGGAAAAGGAGCAGAGGTCTGAGCGGGCAATGAGGCAGTGAGGAGGGTGAGGGAGGAAGGAAAACGCTGTGGCCATCGGGAGCCACGTCAGGAGGGGCACGCCCAGCAGCGTCCCTGCCGCCGAGAGGGGCACAGGTGGTCGCTTTCCAAATACAGTCGCCATCTCCTGGAGCCAGCGCTGACTCGGATCCATGGCAGGTAACGTTCTCCCTGGCTCTGAACTCTCCAGTAACTCGGCTCGGCTCTACGTCAGATCCGAGCTCCGCCAGCTTCCGGGTGCCCCAGCCCACTCCTGCCTTGGGGCCTGGCGCCCTCCCTTCTGATCCGGGTCACATGTCCTCTAACCAGAAAGGCCTTCCTAGACAGCCTGCTCTCTCCGTCTCTGCTGCACTGACCAACCCCGGGCACACGAGGTCCTGACTGCTTGCTTGTTGTTGCATGTCTCTAGTGTTGCACTAGAGCACGCGCCCCGTGCAAGCAGGGCCTGGATGTGCTGTTCCATTCACCTTCTCCCCAGCGTGCAGAACGAGGGAGTCAATGAACAGGAGTCACTGAGTGGAAAGCTGCCTCCAACACGCGCCCAAGAGAGAACTTTCTCTAGCTAAGACGCGCTTGCTTGAGAGCACGTGGGGTAAACGAGTTGCATCCTCCTGAGCCCCGGGCATGCCTGTCTCGGGCTGGCCTGAGCCACCTTGGCCCTGGCTGCACCCCTGGGCAGGTGGGCCTCTCTGTACGGCCGCATGTCCAGCAGGCTTTCTGAGAAAGGGCCCACCCTCTTCCCAGCTCAGCAGGCTGTTAGCTGACAGGAGTTCATATTTAACCAGCCCAAAAGAGTCTGGGCGTGACTGGAACGCATCGCCGTGAAATGCTGGGCTCGCGGCACCATCGCCTGTGAGGGCTGCCTGAAGCAGACGGGGTTCTCAGACCCCCTGAGACGGTGTCGGGGCCACATCAGATCGGCAAGGGTCTCACAGTCAAAGCACGCTGGTTGCGCCCTGGGAAGACTCGCTCTTTGGGAATGGGCAGGGCTGCGCTGAGGGACAAAAACAGCCCCGTGAGCTGTCAGGTCCCTGCCCACCACGTCCCAAAGGGCAGTCCCTGGGGAGGCCCTGGCAGAGTTCTCGGAGTGGCCAGGGGCGAGGAGCAGCTGCGACCCCAAAACCTGCAGCTGCCTCGCCCGACTGTTGGCATCCAACCCCACGCACCAAGCAGCCTCGGCTTGCGTGGCTGTACCGTGTGGGTGTCCTCACCCCTCGCCCCTCCTCCCCCTCCCTCAGGCTCAGTGAGCTTCTTTCTTCACTTCTGTTAGCTCTCAAGCTGTGTACTACTAACTCCATTCATTAACGAGTGTTTCCAGAGAGAGCATGATGCTGCCAATTTTTGTATTTCTTCATCTTGTTTTTTTTTTTTTTTTTGGACAGGCAGAGTGGACAGTGAGAGAGAGAGACAGAGAGAAAGGTCTTTCTTTGCCGTTGGTTCACCCTCTAATGGCCGCCGCGGCCGGCGCACTGCGGCCGGTGCACTGCGCTGATCCGATGGCAGGAACCAGGTGCTTCTCCTGGTCTCCCATGGGGTGCAGGGCCCAAGCACTTGGGCCATCCTCCACTGCACTCCCTGGCCACAGCAGAGAGCTGGCCTGGAAGAGGGGCAACCGGGACAGAATCTGGCGCCCTGACCGGGACTAGAACCCGGTGTGCCGGCGCCACAAGGCGGAGGATTAGCCTAGTGAGCCACGGCGCCGACCTTTATCTTGTTTTTAAAAAATTGGTAACACACACACACACACACACACACTCCTAACAGGTACCATTTCAACCACATTCAAGTGCACGGTTCAGTGGCAGAGGACATGTGCAGGTGCTCCCTGAAGCAGCTTCTGTGGGTCTGTTAGCTTCTGCTCCCCTTCGCCCGAGGCCATCACGGCAGCTGACACCAGGGCCTGGCAGGGCACGAGGCCAGCGGGCTCCCCTGGACGCCTGCTTCTGCCTCCACCAGGCGCGTATGCGTTTACCACGAGCCGTCTGTTGGCAGTCTTACCCGTCACCACGGTTATGTGGCTTCACGACTTTAAACCCGTGAGACACAGGACCAAAGGAGAGCGTGGTCCGAACGGCCCACGCAGCAGGTTGGTCCATCGGAGCCTTCAGCACGCCCCCCCAAACCCCACGCACACTGCGAGAAAACGTCACTTACTTGCCACCTCCGACGTCACAGGACCGAGGGCGCCCTGACAGGGACTGAACCTGGGGAGAGACGAACAGAGTGGGCTTACTCACCCTGTGTGTGTGTGTGGGGGGGTCCCTGTGCCCCCGCAAGTGCCAGCGCGTGGGACACAGGATACAATCTTCTCCAAAAAGGCCAATGTTTCCACCACGTGGGATCTGTAAATACTAGGGCTCTTCAAGAAGCTCATGGAAAAATGGAATTAAAAGTTTATTTTGGTGCAAAAACACCCCCTCTGAATGGGGTCTGCATCAGCAGGAAGCTGGGACTGGAACGCAAGCACCCCACGGGGGACGGGGGCATCCCTTCCCCGAACTCTCTGGAGCCCCCGCTGACATTCCTGCTCCTCCGGGTCTGAGGGGAAGGAAAGGAAACAAAACAGAGGGAATGCCAGAAGGGGACGAGTATTTCAGCCGGGAGACACGCGCCCGGCGGGCAGGAGCGGGCACCACAAACCCGCAGGAACGGATGGAGGGGCCCCTCCTTCGCGCCGCTGTCCCCTGCGCTGGGGAAGCCGGAGCTGTCCTTTGAGAAAGGCATCTGTGCCTCTCACGGCCAAGGAAGACACAGCCTGGCTATTTCTCCTGCGTGCACACACGAGCGTTTCGAATCCTGCCTCCCTTCACTTCCCCTCCCAAGCTTAAACACCATATCCCTCTCGTCTCAGAAAACCGAATTTCAAGATCTCCTAAATGCTCACAGAGGCCTCAGGAGACTTGCCAGGAGGCGGGGCCTGAGCCAGACGGCTCCCAGGTGCTCCACGGGTGGGGGTGGTTTCGGGACAGCACGAGCACACGCACCAATGTGGCAGTACGGCTGGAATGCCTGCTGTCCTTCAAGGCCAAGATCACTTCCCTATGGGAGGGAAGGCCGAGCTGAGCACCCAGGGCCCCTGCCGCCCACATCCAAGACCCAGACGGAGCTCCCGGCTCCCAGCTTCGGGCTGGCCCGGCCCTGGTTGTTGTGGTCGTTTGGGAAATGAACCACTGGATGGAAGCTCTCTGTCTCCCTGCCTCACGCATACAATGGAAATCAATAAAACTCTTTAAAAAATAAATACTTTTTAAATAAGGTTGTCATTTGTTCTGGACTGAAGCTGGAGATGGAGAGATGTTGGTCACAAAACGGAAAAAACCTGCCTGGGATTTGTCAGCAGGTTCCGGAACTCTCAGGACACGAAGGCGATGTGGGGGAGGGAGAGGCTTTCGGATGAGTAAGTTCACCTGAGAACAGGAGGCCACCAGGCCACTGCACCCAGTCAGCAACACACTAGGGAACTTTTAGCTTGAGGCATCACCCCCTGGGATGGTCTTCTGATCCCTGCCCCCAGACAGATCCTCTTGTTTTGGTCTCTGAGTGCCAACCTCCTGGACGCCACACGCCCCGAGCGCCGCTCACCCACCTCCTTGGTCTCCCACAGCTGTTTTGGCAGTGGCTTTGGAACATTTAACAGATTCTCTTCTTTCACCGGGCCAGGAAAAGACACGACTGCAAGAGGGAGAGAGAAAAGCAGCACATTCATCGCATTAGAAGGCAGCCGCCCGCCTCTCGCCAAGCAAATCGTCTTTGTAAACAAATGACCGATTTAAGAAATAGTTATTGCCAGTCTAATGGGGGGAGGCGCTTTGCACCTTAGCCCAGCCCAGGGGCTGCAGAGACAAACGAGACTCAGGTTCAGCCTCTAAGGAGCCAATCATCGAGTCCTGGCAGGGCTGAGCCCGAGAGAGCCCCAGGGCTGCCACCTAGCAGTTGGGAAGCGCCCGGGAAGGCGCTGGGACTGGGAAGCCCTTTGGACACAGGGGACAAGTGCATTCTGGGGCGGGGGTTAAGCCACACTTAGAGTAGCTGCAGAAGGGGCGGTGGCAGGGAAGAAAGTGTGGAAGCTGAGGCTGGGTCAGGGAGGCCCTGCCAGGTGGGCAAAGGAGAGTGCGGAGGGAAGAGGCCTCGGAGGGACACGAGGGCCTTGGAGACAGACTCGGCTGGGCCGAGGGCAGGAGGGGAGCCAGGAACCTGAGGGTTTGAGACTGGGCCGCTGACAGTGCCCTTGGCCCCTGCTGGCCGTTGAACACCAGCCTGGCTTCTCGCGGGCTGTTCCAGGGCTTTCTGCCCCAACTCCCTCAGTCACACCAGCCAAACAGGAATGCCGAGGGGCAAAGCCAGCGAGGACTTTTGTTCTCCAGGCCACAAGACAAGGATCAGCCCTCAGGAATTAACAAATGACCTGACGTCAGGCAGGAGGCTGGGTCACAGGTGAGCGCTCAGTGACCACGTAAGCCCCTGGGGTGACTTGCCGTGGCTGTCCTGCCTGAGCCTGGCTACCCAGAGTCCAGGAAGAAGCCACTTAACAACAGGGACCACAGCCTCAGAGCAGAGCTGACAGAAGGGCTTGGAACAAAAAGCCTACGAGGAAGTTTACTGGATCTTCTACTTAATGAAGTTGAGATAAAATGAACCAGGTACGGATGGGGTGAGCCCGAGACGGGGCGCTGGACAGCCAGCCCTCGCGTGAGCACTGCCCCAGGCTTTCTCAGCGTCCCGGTGCCCTGATACCCAAGTCACTGCTGAAGAGCTCATTTTGCCCACAGCCTGATTTTCTTTCCTGAAAGGTCACCTGGGCTGACGTGAATACTGGCTGTATTGCCAGCTCCGTGCGGGGTGGAGCCTGTTACCGCATTGGCTGCTGGGAGGGGCTGCACACAGTGCCTGGGAAACGCTGGCTCCCAGCAGCCTGCAGGGCACGTGTGTGAAGCCATGAAATGGGAGAGCAAGGGCTGGAGGCTGCAGGGTGCTGCTGGGTGCCAGGGGCAGCTGCAGGGCTGAGGGAGGTGGGACCCAAGGTTCTCTGAGACCATTGTTTTCAGCCTCTTTTTCATATCCAGGTTTTGCTGGGAGCTCTTCAAAGAATTCACTAGGGGAATGCAAACAACCCTAAAGCCATTTCTTCACCTGGCCTCAAGATCATCTGTGCTAGATGTTTTCACTTCTCATGATTTTTTTTTTCATGGCCTATCGAGGCTTGCCCAGAAAAGGAGCACGCGGGGTGATGCCAGAGAACTGTCCCCCGTTTATCTTATGACCCTTATCTCTGTGACATACGAGCATAATTTGGTTGTTTATTTTCATATGATGAGAATTAAATTTTAGATTATGGAGGTTTGGGGGCCTGGTTACTGAATGAATCAATGAACTGTTTTTGTCCATGGTGGCTCACCAGCATTATTTTAATTAGCTTCATGAAACTCAGCATCAGGAGATGACAAATCTCATTTCGCAGCCGATCTGCATTGCCCCGGCGCTGTTGATTTACGTCGCCAATTACTGACTCACAGAGGCTTCCTAGATGGCACAGATGGCGCTGACTGCCAAGTGACCGGTTCATTCAGATTTTCATGTGACGGTGGGACTGTGGGGACCTGGCGACAAGGAACCTCTGTAATCTAACCACACCCTGCCTTTGGCATTCGTGTTCTGCAGCACCTCAGGAAAGCAAACCAAGCAGCAGTTGCCAGCACTGGGGGGCGCGCTGCTGAAAGAAGGCCTACCTACCTTCCCCATGTCCATCATTCTCGCCATCGCAGAAACCTGGTGGGAGGAAGAATAAAGAGCACTCAGGCGGAGCCTTCACTCCCACTTGTTCGTGAGATTAGCAACATTCTGAGTTGAAATCGAATTCTGGAAATTCTAAGGCCATTTTGATCTTTCAAGGCATGTGTGGGGAGCAACCTGGACTGGACTGAGTTACTGGAATTAAGACTTATTCTATGCATCTGCTCTCCCACAATATGGCGCTGGGAGAGGAGAAAACAGCTTCTACGCAGCTGCCTCTTGCCAACTTGAGTGATGACCTCCAGGAGCTGATCCTGCTCCTGATTGGAGGAGAGCAGCGTACTCGGCGTGTGGGTAGCAGAGTTGGGATTGGCGGAGGAGGACTATAAAGGAGGAGAGAGACAACATGCACCAGGAACATCTAAGAGGGAACATCTAAGAGGAACACCTGTGCAGCCCCCGAGAGAGCCGGCTGGTGGTATGCCGCTCCTCCGCGGAAGTGGGGAAAGTGGCCAGGGGGAACCGCCCTTCCACGGAGGTGGAAGGGACGGTAGCCAACCCGGGAAGAACCAGCAGCAAACCCGGGGAGGGCCGAGCAGACGAAAGAACAGCGCAGGGTCCTGTGTCGTTCCTCCACGAAGACGGGGAGCGACATAATGGTGCCGTGACTCGGATATGAAGCCTAGGCAGGGTTTAGTGTCGTTCCTCCGTGAAGAGGGGGAGCGACAGCATGTTACCATTTATACTAAAAAAAAACAAGCTATGGGTAATTTGCATGTAAATTTGATTCTCACCCGCTTCTCTTTAAAATTGTCTCGGTCTTAAATTTTCTCGCTGCTACTGTGCTGAGTGAAGAACAATTTCTGATGAAGCCTGAGGCCCTCTCTACAAAGATGGAAGCGCTCCTCCAAATGCCCGGGGGAGGGGGGCTGGGGCAACTTCAAAGGGCCCTGTCGCCACTTGGTGTCCTTAGGGACAAACCGGAGGGTCCATGCTGCTAGAAGTTGTTGATCGTAACTCTTGCACAAATTATTTAAAATACATGTATCTGGCGGCTAAGTCAAGTTAAAGGGTAAATGTGGGCCAGCGCCACGGCTCACTAGGCTAATCCTCTGCCTTGCGGCGCCGGCATACCGGGTTCTAGTCCCGGTTGGGGCGCCGGATTCTGTCCCGGTTGCCCCTCTTCCAGGCCAGCTCTCTGCTGTGGCCAGGGAGTGCAGTGGAGGATGGCCCAGGTGCTTGGGCCCTGCACCCCATGGGAGACCAGGATAAATACCTGGCTCCTGCCATCGGATCAGCGCAATGTGCTGGCCGGCGGCCATTGGAGGGTGAACCAAAGGCAAAGGAAGACCTTTCTCTCTGTCTCTCTCTCACTGTCCACTCTGCCTGTCAAAAAAAAAAAAAAAAAAAAAAAAAAAAAAAAAAGGGTAAATGTGATAGCTCTTCACAAAGTGTTTACAATCTGACCTGGAGTAAGTGCTGGCTGGATAAGTTACCTTTAATCCTATAGGATATGTTGCAGATGACAAAGTGTAGGATTTCTTATTGCTCCAAGTTAAAACTAAAAGACTGTGCCAACAATATAATTTTTTTAACCATTCTCCTTGGAGCAATCAAATACATCAAGATGAGTTTTTAGCACAGAACAAGGACAAATTTTTGCGTTCTCAAGCCTTTACAGCTCACTCAGTTTCTGGATATGGTTGATCTACGTTAACCTGATTACTCTGTAAAACTTCAACAAAATGCCTCGTAGTCATTCATTCGACACTGACTTCTTCAGCTCTTGCACTAAGGCTCAGTGGAGCCAGTGATGCCAGGCAGGCAGAAGACAGGGCACTGCAGCAAATGCCATGGCACCCGTGGAGAGGTCGGGGCAGGCACAACAGTGACGCCCCAGGAGCACCCAGAGGTGCACAAACTTAAGTGCGTGCACAAACACAGGACTTCTCTTAAAACCCAAGCCGGTGCCTGGGGACTTCACTTCAGTGAACAGAAAGCCCACTTGGGTAAGCATGCTAAAATGTGCATTCTTGGGCCCCCCACTCAAAGATTTCAATCCAGAAGGTGCGAGAGTTGCCTGAAGAGCCCGCATGTTTAAGCATCATCTTGGGATTTCACGGCAGAAGGTGCTGGGCCCTGCCCTTTGAGGGTTGGCCTGGGCGGCTGCTCACTTAACCAGCAGTGTAACGCATCCAGGGAAGGGGCTTGGATCAACAGAGCATCAGAAAATGAGGGGCTGAGAGGCAAAGTGCTGTCAGAGGGGAAGCAGGCAGCTTCTAATGCCTCTGCTCCCCGGGACCTTCATATCAGCAAAGGGCAGGGAAGGCGACCACCTGCTCACTAAAATGTGGTCAGCCAATTGAAAATGAAAACCCAAGCTCTGCCTGCCCATCTGGTAGGGTTCGGTGAAGTGTGTCAACATCACTTGTGGTTTAATTACCATAGACTCCACTGAGGACTGCCTGTGAAAATGCACCTGTTAGTGCCCAGGACGAAGGCTTTGTAGAACAGGTGGCACCTGAGCTATGTGCAAAGGGACGCAGATGATAACAAGATGCTAACGACTGGCCAGGCACCTCACACATACGATCTCATGAGACCTTCACACACTCCATGCAGGAGGCCGCTCCCAGCCCCCAGACTGCACTGCTCCTGAGTTCCGGGCCTGGAGCCACCTGTGTGCCTTCAGAATGGCCCTGTCCCTAGCCAATTTGCTGTCCCTGGAAGGAGCTAGACAAGCACAGGTGAGGTTGAAGGGGTTGCCCTGTACAGAGTCAGAAGGGTGAGAGGAGGAGCTGTGTGGCAGGGGCAGGGGGAGGCACAGCCTGGTTGCAGCACAGGGTGGGAGAATGGGAGATCGGGCTGGGGAGAGGAAGGCTTTGGTGAGAAGTGTGGCCAGGTGTCAGCTGAGCTTCAGAGAGGGTCTTGCAGCAGATATCAGATGGATCCGAGGAGGAAGCCTCAAGGCGCGGAGGGCAGGGAGGAAACCAACATGATGGGATGGACAAGAGCAGCAAGGCAGGGCACCGACCGCAAGCACGGAAAATAGGGCAAACTGGAGGCAACCTGCAGACGCCAAGAGCGCAGTGAGGACCCAGCTGCTGAACGGGTGAGAAGGGCGTGGGAGCGAGCGCCAAGAAACACGGCTCTCGGGTTTGATGCTGAGGTGACGGAAGCACTAAGCTGGCATCTAATCCAAACATCCAAGCCTACGCTAAAAAACAAAAACAAAAAACCTACCAGCTACAAACAAAGGGTTAAAAAAACACACAGGAACGAGTTGTGACTGGATATGGAAGCAGAGGAAATCAAGTCTCATCAGTCCCACAGGGCATGGGACAGGGTGGCCAAGGCTGCATCTGCGTTCCAGGAAGCCTCGTGGCCCCGGACGGGGAGAGCTGACCTCTTGGACAGCGTGGGACCGAGGCCTTGCTGCTCCTGTGCACTCCCAGGCCCAATGGCCTAAAATAACCCCCCAGGCCGGCAGATTTGCAGAGCAGCTGGGAGGGTGAGGGGAAGGTGCTTTGCCTAGGATGAGTCCTGGGCCCCCTGCCTCCCGGGTGACCGTCCTTTTGCTCTCCTCCAGCCCTGGGATGTTTTGTACCCTGAGCCCAGCCAGGTGATCAAGTGTTATGAGCACTTTCACCTTTCAGGGATACTGCATTTAAAACCCTCTCAATTCTGCAGCTCAGAGCTTACTGTGAGTTAGAAGGTCCCTGGGTTCCAAAGCACCTGCCACCCCCCACAGGTAGTGACATTCAGCAGCCACACTGGGCACAGAGAAGGCCACTCTCACGCTAGCTGCACCCTTAGCTCGAGACCACTCACTGGGGGCACCCCCTGTTGGCGAGGAGAGGAGGGGCGGGGCGGGGGCTAGCGCACAAGCTTGCTGGTAATTCAGGCGCACTTGCTGCCAGGGCATGCGGCGCCATGACTGTGCTGAGGATGACTGACGTGGGACTGACAGCTCTCGGACACAGACCGCGCTCTCGGACACGGCACTGTTTACTGCTCGCGGGGTTCAGCCCCTTCCCGGTGGCAACATGGACAAGCACGCCAGGCTCGGGGCTCGGGGCTCGGTCTCCACTTGCAGAGAGCGGTGCAGCCTCGCGGCTCCACGTTCCCAGTCCTTTTTCTAATCTTTGCTTTATTTGGTTGGTCTTATTATAAGAAATACCTGGTTTTTTTTTTTTTTTTTTTTGCAAAGCTTGTTGATATTTTTAAAATTCAAAAGGAAAGAAAATGAAAAACTCTAATGAACTACAGAAGGAAAATGCATGAAACTATTTTAAATAGCTCCCACCAACAAATATAATTCTCCAGAAATAATTCCCATCCTTGGAGACTTGAATAATATTTTAAACACACTGGCTTTCTCGTGTAAACACACCCATATTTGGATGTGTTTCTGAGTCCCGCTGCACTTGTGGGGCGAGGCGGGCGCAGGCGCACGGTGCAGGCGGCCCTGTTGTGGCTGTCACAGGCTACACTGTCAGCTGATCTGAAAAGCTGAGATGGCCACAGCCACGGTAAATCCAGGGACGCCGCTGCAGGACGTCTGTCCGTCTTCCTGCCGTCTGCCTGCATCAACGCTTGGATTCCTGTGCTGGCCTTACGCATCCTCCTGACACCTTCTGACGGCCCGCACTTCTCCCCTTGCAGGCTACATCACTCTTGCACAAACACTCCGTCGCCCGTCATCACTTTCCCTACTTTTTCTCTTTGCATGCCGGCCTCAAAAATTCTTTACCTAAACCACATACAATCCCCTCGCCCCTCTAGGCCTTTGGTCCTTTCCAGGGAAGCATAAACTTTGTGCAGAGGGCGAACGAAGGCTGGGCAGAGGCAGGAATGCAAGCACTTCGGGGCGGAGATCCGTCCATCTTGCTGGCTCTCAGTCCAGGCACGCAGGCCCTGCTGCGCCCACCGGCCCTGCACTGATGGTGTCTACTTTATTTTTTTTTTTAAGGCTGTGTTTACATAGCCCCGTCTCCACCTACCCTGAAGCTGAGCTTCCAGGTTCCCACACAGCCCACTTCTCTAAGCAGTGAGCAGCGGGCCTGTATCTGATTCCAACATTACCGCCAACTTCACTCTCCTATTCCCATGTGCGGAGACATGAGTGGATGGCCCTAGCCAGTCCTGAGAGCTCTCATATGTGATACGCAAACCCTTGTTTAGGCCAATGGAGTCTTCTTGGACTGCACCAATGGAACAAATGTAGCAACAATTATTAAATCCCATTCCTCTTATATGCAAGGAAATAAAATCAACGGTGTTCTCCTGGGAACAGACTATTTGGGCTCTAAATGGTCCAGAAAGTAAAGAAAACCAACATTTATTTATTCCCATGGCCCTAACTACTTGTGGACGAGTCCGTCTGCACAGGGAATGGATCATTCAGGACGGCTGACGCCCTGAAGGGCAGCCGTGGGCTGCATCCCAATGGAGAGGCCTCAGGCGTTAGTGCCCAGTGAGTCTCCCTGTGGGAGCCATGTGTGATTGCTCTCACTCCCCCTCCAGGGAGGCCCCACTGAGCCAGGCGCTGCACTAGGACCACTGAGACGCTGTCAGAGGGAGGGAAGCCTGGCCAGGAGGAGCGGCGGCCAGGAGGGGCAGCATGGGGAGCTCTGGGAGGTTAAGGGGGATGTGGAGATGCCGGCTGAGGAGTGAGAGGGCCAAGGACAGCTCCACAGAAGGGCGCGCAGCTGAGGCCCCGGATGCAGAGGTCACAGCCAGGGGAGCCAGGCATGCGGAATAGAAGGCCAGAAGGGAACAAGAGGAAGGGCCAGACCTGAGAGGTTCCCACGGCTGCCGTGGGGAGCGAGGCCGGGAGTGGCCATGGGAGAGAGGTGTGCACAGGCGGATCCTGGGCCCTTCTTAAGGTGAGGTGGTGGCACCAAGGGCTTTAAGCAGGGGCATACGATGACCAGATGCGGGCCCACTGGGAGCCTCTCCACCCTGTCACTCACTGGTGGTCTGACTGGCAGCATGAGACCAGGCTGGGCAGGTGCTGCTGGCTCTGACCGGGCTCCGCCTTGCCCCCAGGCTTGGCCGAGAGCCCCTCCCAAGGACCGGGGGACACTGGGGCCAGGACTGCTGGCCCCTGGGAGTTCTGTCAGGCCTGGACCCACAGGGAGAAGCCGCTTCCTCCTCTCTGGTCCGGCAGTAACAAAGCTGCTCTTTAGCTCCCTCGGTCCTTGCTCCTCAGTGTGTTCAGGTCCTGGGCGGGAAGAGAGGCCCCTCAGGAACTCAGCATAAAATCAGCTGGAGGCTGGCAGACAGGAGCAAGGAGACGGGTTAGGAAGCAGGGGCAATAGGCCACGGCTAAGAGGATGCTGAGAGAAGGGAAGGGAGTGGACGGCCCAGCGCTGCCAAGGCGGGACAGTGGCCCGGGAGGGAGAGGGAGCCTCCCAGCGGCCTCCTCCGGCACACTCGGCCCGGCCGAGCGGGCAGAGGGCAGGTGCGAGCCGAGGAAGCTTCTGCCTCTCGGCTCCTTGAGGACAGAGCGGGAGCACAGCACGGTCAGCAGGGGCCTGCGGGTCTTACCCATGCACGGGGCAGGCCAGGCCGACGGGGCCCCTCCTCCGTAGGGGTCCTGGGGCTTGGTGCTCAGAGCACTCGTGTGAAGAGCAGAGTCAGAATTGGTCCTAAGGAGGGGAGGAGAGAGTCTGACTGAAAATCCGTTTTTCCTTGGTGAAAATGTGATGTTCTTTGCTGGGTATTACCAACGGGGAAGAAGGCGAGGATAACCGCTGACAGTCACCCCCGATCGCGGGGCCAGGACCTACCTGGAGTCCCTTACGGCGGTGATGAGGGACTCACCTGTGCCCAAAAGCCTGTACGCGCACAGCCCCACGGCGAGGCCGAGGGTGCAGGGACCCACGCCCGCGGCCTCACACCAGGCTGCCCTCTCACGCCTGCCTTCCCCCTTGCAGGAGGTGGCTGGGAGCAGGACGTGTGGGCCAGGTGTCTGGGTCACCCACAGCCACGGTTCCCAAGCCCTTGCAGGCAGACTGCAAGGTCAAGGCCATTCTCAAAGGAACACTAAAGTGCACTCTGCCTCGGCCCTTCCTCCTCGTGGGGCACGGGGTCTTCCGGCAGCCACGCGGCTGTCACGCACCGCACACAACCAGCTGCTCCAGGTTTGCCAAAGGCACGACACGCATCTCAGGAAACGTTTTTCCAGTTAAGTTGTGCTTCATAGAAAACTGCTTTACACTGCTCCCATTTTAAGGTTTAAAAGATTTTAAGTTTTGAAAACTCTGATTAACATGTAATGCCTGTACATCTCCATGGGGTTCTGTGCAGCATGGCATAACTGGTCGGCCAGGGCAGCCAGTGACCCATGCCTTATCTTTTGTGTTGGGAGCCAGGCAGCGCCTGTCCTCTGTGGCTTCCGGCTCTGTGGGCAGTGCACAGCGCCTCACTGGGAACTGTGGTCACGGCACCGTGCTGTGTGGCACTGGAGCTTCCGGCCTCCGTCAGACTGTTTGCGGACCCGTTTTCCAAACTCCCTCTAATTTCCTCCCTTGGCAATGTTTTTTATTTTAGAAAATATAATTGTGTCTCCTGGGAGCCGGCGCCATGGCTCACTTGGTTAATCCTCCACCTGTGGCGCCAGCATCCCATATGGGCTCCAGGTTCTAGTCCTGGCTGCTCCTCTTCCAGTCCAGCTCTCTGCTGTGGCCCAGGAAGGCAGAGGAGGATGGCCCAAGTGCTTGGGTCCCTGCACCCGCATGGGAGACCAGGAGGAAGCACCTGGCTCCTGGCTTTGGATCGGCATAGCTCCGGCCATGGCAGCCATTTGGGGGGTGAACCAATGGAAGGAAGACCTTTCTCTCTGTCTCTCTCTCTCACTGTCTAACTCTGTCAAATTAAAAAAAAATTGTGTCTCCTTTAACAAAGATATCATCTATGTTACATAATTTATTGTTTTTAAATGCATTAAGAAGTCTCTTTTTAAAAATCTCTCCATTTAATTTTTAATAACAACAGATAGATATCAATAGATAAACTCATAACAGAAAATGCTCTTTGAGGGTTTCAGTGTTTTTTTTTTAGAAGTATTAAGCAGACTTCAGACAAAAAGGTTGAAGGGCAAGTGTTTAGCTTAGCAGTTCAGTTGCCAATTAAAATGCTCACATCCCACGCTGGAGTAGGTTTGATACCCAGCCCTGTTAACACACACCTCTGCAGTCAGTGGTGATGGCTCAAATAACTGGGTTTCTGCTCTAGCCCCAGGCCATCCCTAGCCATTGTGGGCATCTGGGGAGTGAACAGGTGGGAGGGAGCTCCCTGTTTATCTGTCTCTCTCCCAAAAAAATCTTTTTAAGTTTGGAAATCATCGATTTTAGCAAATTCCTCTCCTACACAGATCCTATCTATACACAGCTATGGTGCCAAGACACAATTATCTATCTTATCTGAGGGTCAAACTGCCGTAAGAATGGCTTCTGAGTGACTTCAAATGAGCCCAAAATGCTTCTTTGTGGTCCTCAGAGAAGGGAAGAGGCCAACAAGGATGCACAGTGCATCTGAGAACCCGCGGGCTCTGGGATCAGGGTCCAGCTCTTCACACATCCAGTGAGACCCGAGGGAAGCCCATCAAATGCACAGAGGCAACGGGGAAAATGGGAACGCAGGCCAGGTGACAGGCCACACCCAGCAGCCACTGTTCACTTTGCTAAGTATGTTTACAGTGTTTAGTGAAATTTACAGGTAAACACCGTACACCCAGCGGGCCACGGGATGTAGGTGGGAGCTGGGGGGCAGACAGAAGAGACTGGGCTGGCAGACGTGACGGTGGATGGAAGCTGAGGACAGGCACAAGGGGCTTCTTACAACCATTCTTCATTTGTGTCTGTTGGAAATTTTGCACTATAAAAAGGGTTTTTACTTTTCTTTTTCTTTTTTCACCTCAGTTCCTTTGCATATTGGCTAAGGGGCCTTGGACAAGTCATTTAACGTCTCAGGAGAGAGAACACTCTGCGGAGGGTTTTGTCAAGGTCGAGAAAGTGGTCCAGGGATGAGCATCCCGCACAGCTCCTGGGACATCCGCCTCTCGTGTCGGAGTGCTTGGGGTCAAGCCCAGCCTCGGCTCCCGATTCCAGCTTCCTGCTGATGCACAGCCCGGGAAGCAGCAGGTGACGCCTCAAGTACTAGGGTCCCTGCTACCCGTGTAGGAGACCTAGATTGAGTTTGGGGCTCCTGGTTTCACCCTGGTCCTGGCCCAGCTATTGTGGGCATTTTAGGAGTGAACCACTGGATGAAAATAAGTTTCCCTCAAATCAGAAAAACAAAGCAAAACAAAGCAACAAATGTCCTCTGAAGAATGTAAAATCATCATGCTAATAGTTGACATTTATGGAATACTGATGCTTCCCCTGTATTAACTTATCCAATCCTCACAACTGCCCCATGATACAAGTACAATTATCTCTACTTCTTAGATGACAAAATTGAGGCCTACAGGTGTTAAATAATCTACTCAGGGGGCTGACGCTGTGGTGCTGCGGGGAAAGCCGCTGCCTGCAGCGCTGGCATCCCACACGGGCACTGGTTCGAGACTCGGCTGCTCCACTTCCGATCTAGCTCTGCTGTGGCCTGGGGAAGCAGTAGAAGATGGCCCAAGACCTTGGGCCTCTGCACCCACATGGGAGAAGCAGAAGAAGCTCCTGGCTCCTGGCTTCGGATCAGTACAGTTCCGGCAGTTGCGGCCAATTGGGGAGTGAACTAGCAGATGGAAGACCTCTCTCTCTCTCTCTCTCTCTCTGCCTCTTCTCTCTCTGTGTAACTCTAACTTTCAAGTACAATAAATAAATCTTTGAAAAAATAATCTACTCAGGGTCCCACAGTAGGAGGCAAACCCTGACAGTCCCAACCCAGAACTCATGTTTGCACACTGTGTGACACTGCTCCTGTAGACACGCAATAAATGGTGGATTTTCTTTAAACATCAACTATAAACACACTGTGGTAAGTGGATAATACGTAGGGAACATCAGAACAGTCAAATTGCCTGGTCTCCTCCTCTAAACTTGACTTCTACCAGGAAACAGTCCACGTACCTGTTAAGCGCAGCCGTCAGCCTGAAGCCTGGATGCTTTTCTTCTTTCCAAGGAGGCTGCTGCCTTTAAAAGCCAGAGCAACATAAAAGGAAAAGAAGTTCAACCCGCAGGGAGTAAAGGAGAGCTCACGGCCTGTTTCTGAGCACTGGTCTTCTCCTCCCTTGCTACACACTGCGAGGCACCCACAAGTGCCCCATGCCTCACCCAGCTCGCACATCATTGTTCAAACGAGGTCAGACAGAATGAGCTCCCTGGTTCCCGTGTCTCTGATTTCCTGATAAAAACTGCTGCAAACCCACAGCGCAGGGTTCAATGCTGGGCACAGGAGGACTTAAAAATAAAGGCAAACAGGCTCTCTGAATGCCTTTTGAAATCGTTCACACTGACGGCCAGCTCCTCTCCAGGGGACAGAAGGTCTCTTTGCAGATGAAACACCCTGAGTGTGTGCGTAGGTGGTGCCCTGGGAATGCTGCAAGCAGATGCCTGCGTTCGCCTATGGACGGTCACTGAAGAGAAATGTAACTGCTACAGTTACCCAGGTGACAGAAACGTCAGTCTGGGGCCAGAGTCTGTGACGCCAGCATCCCATGTGAGTGCCAGTTAGAGTCCTGGCTGCTTCACTTCTAATCCAGCTCCCTGCTAATGTGCCTGGAAAAGCAGTGGAAGATGGCCCAAGTGCTTGGGCCCCTGCACCCACATGGGAGACCTGGCTCTCCTGCCTTCAGAAGCCTGGCCCAGCCCCAGCTGCTGCGGCCATTTGGGGAGTGAAATCAGCAGCTGAAAGATCTGTCTCTCCCTCTCTGTAACTCTGCCTTTCAAATAAATAAAGGTTCAAAAACGAAACGTTAATCTGACTCACCCTAGTGCTCTGGAAAGCATAAGACATTTGCTCTTGGATACACTTAAGGGAAGTATCAGTTTGGAGATGGCTTTTTCTGATTTGAAATAAAACACTGTGTTTGGCCTACGACCTTGAATTCCAGGAATCTTCAGGGTGGCTGAAGCCCTACTTGAGGTGGAGGCCAGCTGCTCCCCATCTTCATTTCCCTCCCCAGCCCTAGCCCCATCATTCACAGCAAGCGTCCACTCTGTGTGTGCTCAGAGAATGGACAGGGAGCAGGCTCCGGCTCAGGGAGCCAAGTGCTCCCGACAAGTGCGTTTCAAGTGCCTCCCACGTCTGCCCTGGAGGCGGGACAGGAACCCACACGCACCGTGGCCGCAGCAGTCTGCTCCAGTCAGCCTCACGCCCGCCACCCTCTCTAACGGGGTAACAGCACTCAGAGGCCGGGCACAGGGGCACTTCAGGGGTCCTTATTCTTCTCAGCAGCTTTACCAAGGCCCCGGAAGAAAAGGCATTGATGGTTCAATGTCTCAGATGCACGAATAGCAGATCCGAGTATTCTGCTGGTAAATGTACGCCGAGTGTGTTTCTACTTGGTTTTAGGTGTGAAGAGTTCGATTTACTTAAATAACTTTCCATTTTGACTTTCATGCAAGCCTGAGATTAGACATGGAAAGATTTTTTTTTTTAAGGAGAAAGCAAGATTCTACGTTTTGTATTAGACTTTTCTGACACTTTCAAGGTGGACAAAATATAGTGAAATCACCTACAAATGCCCGTGCGCATCACACCTCCTGAACTACGACTTACCTCGGCCAGCTCTCGTCTAAGGGCTGTGAAGAGTAATTGGCTCCAAAAGCACTTCCATCAAAGTAGAATTTTTAATAAAGGAAAAATAAAAGTAACGCAAAGTTGAAGCACAATTTGAGAAGCCGGAGCTGCGGAGGGTTAGACAGTGCCGTTTTGTCTCCCACCTTTTTCCCCCACCCGATGGCTCTCGCTCATCCTCCAGGCCTCCCACGCTGCCACCCTCCGGGACAGCCCACCCTCCACCTTCTACCCATGGCTTCTCCGTGCCGTTCCTTGGCTTGTTTCACCTGCCCAGCATCTCGTCTTAGAGAATGGCCTCCACTGCCGGCCCACCCCTGTAAGACTGCCGTTCCCTGCAGGCCTTGTACGCCCCTGGAAGGACTCGGGTACTCCCAGTCAAGGAGGCTCACACCCCCACCGCCACCGCCACCGCCGGAAGGAGCGATTGGCTCAGGCATGGCTCCTGATACAAGCAGGACCAAGCAGGGTAGTCCTGAGGGAGAAGAGGATTGCCTCTCAGGGTGAGCCCGGGGTCCCCCCGGGGGAGCATGAAGTCGGCACCCAGGCACAGTCTCAGGACACCCTGTGCTCCCTGGCCCAGTAGCACAGCCAGCAGGTACACCTTCTCCATGGGAAGCTGGACCCCTGGCCCTTAGCGCAGAGTGACCTGTGCACACTTCCCAGGGGGGTCAGCCTGCTGTCCCCTGCACCCACGTTCCCAGTGCACAGAGATACATGGGATGCGGCATTCTATGAGGGGCCTCAAACCATGTGTTACAAAAAAAAAAAGCTAGGCATGGATTTAAAGAAATTTTGTGCTGAAAGAAACACCTTTCAATCTCACTTTCCACAGCCTCTCTGAAGTACCCCTTTCACCCTGACTCAGCGCTGTTTGTGCTGACGTAGTTACCTGGATAATCTTCAGAGGTCTCTCCCTGTGCTGTTCTCAGGGACCCTCCAGCCAGCGAAGTAAGACCAGGCTCTGCAGGCTGCGTAACTGCACTGCAGCGGCCTGGGCTCCACCCCACACCCTGCTCTCCGCCTCTCCCGGGTGGAACACGGCCTCCTCGTCACCCACCAACCCCACACCCATGCCACTGTCTCCTCCATCACTGACACACTCAGCAGCTGTCAGCCTCACTTTGGATTGCAAACCTTCCTTTCTTAAGGTGAAATCACAAAGAAGATACAACATATACATGAAGACACTGAAAATTTAGCAATGGACATTAACACACACGTGGTCTGCGCCAGGCCTGTGCTGAGAGAGTTCACACTCATTTAACCCTAACAATCCCAGGAGGCAGATGACGTGCGGGGACTTCAACAAGTTTGGGGAAGCCTTTCTGTCTTTGGCTTTCGGATTCTTCTCTAGCCTCTTCCCACGCTCCCTCCTTGTAGGCAACTCTCTGGCCCACTTGCAACAGGCATCTTTCCATGCAGGGCTGCAAACACTCACGCGTGAATGTATATTCACTCTTTCTCTTTTAAATAATCCTGCCTCACTTGTGCACTGCAAAAAAAAAAAAAAAATTTCCATTTGTGGAAAACGGAATGGACGATAAACTTATTTTGGTCGCCCAAAATTTGAAGTCCAAGTACACAGAAAACAGAAAATAAGTACCTGTAGTTTCTGGGAAGGAGGACAGAAGCAGTAAAAGACATATCGACTGCCCGGGCGCAGCAGGAGAGGGGACCTAGCCCCTGGCCTGGGGCTGCTGAGTGAATGCAACATCTAGAATCAGGAACACATGCACATGAGTGAGTTCTTGGTGGTCCAGGGTAAAACGTTCACTTTGCTGGGAGAAGCATTAAGATTGCTATGTGTTTTCTGTTTTCTTTGTCCTATTTCATTATCTTTCTTTTTTTTTTAAGATTTTATTTATTTATTTGAGAGGTAGAGTTATAGACAGAGAGAGGAGAGACAGAGAAAGAGAGGTCTTCCATCCGCTGGTTCACTCCCTAAATGGCTGCAACGGCCAGAGCTGGGCTGATCTGAAGCCAGGAGCCAGGAGCCAGGAGCTTCTTCCAGGTCTCCCACACGGGTGCAGGCGCCCAAGGACTTGGGCCATCTTCTACTGTTTTCCCAGGCCAAAGTGAAGAGCTGGATGAGAAGAGGAGCAGCCAGGACTTGAACTGGCGCCCCTATGGAATGTCAGCACTGCAGGTGGAGGCTTATGCCACAGCACTGGCCCCCATTACCTTATTTCTCAACCTGACCCCGGGATAGGCATTTGGCAGAGCCGTTAAATGGTGCTTGGGACACCCACAATCCATACTGGAGTGCCTGCGTTTGGGTCTTGGATCTGCTCTGGATTCCAGCTTCCTACTAATGCACCCTGGGAGGCAGCAGAGATGGCCCAAATACCAGGGTCCTTGCCACCTATGTGGGAGACCCAGGTTGGGTTCCTTGCTCCTGCCTTTGGCCTGGCCCAGTCCTGGCCAGTTACAGGCATTTGCGCGGGGGGGGGGGGGGGGGACCTGCAGCTGGACGATCTTTCTGTATTTGTCTCTCCCTCTCAAATAAATTAAAAAATAACATAAATTTTAAAAAGATCTGGCCCTGAGCCAACATAATAAAGCAGATACACTTTCAAGAGAGCCATTTCTTCAGCCTTCACTGTCAGGCTGAATGTGTGCGGAGTTCAGATGAGCACAGTGCACAGGGGGCACACAGGAGGCGAAGGCAGTACGGAAGGGAGAAGGCCTGTGAGAGCCGCGGCCTGGCCCTGTCTCAGCAGAGCCCCTAGGGGAGGAGCCTGTGTGCTCTGCCTTTCCCTTTCCTGCAGGCTTTGATCAATCTCTGTCCAGAAGGGCTTAATTTCATGCAACAGAAGTTTGTCTGGTACACCGGCACCCTCAAGGTCAACTCTGTTAATCCTGTCTCACCTAGTTGAATGGATTTTTTAAAAAAGATTTATTTTATTTATTTGAAGGCAGAGTTGGTGGGGGGGGAGGGAGGGAGGGAAAGAGATAACTTCCATCTGCTGGCTCACTCCCCAAATGGCCACAAGGCTGAAGCCAGGAACCTAGAATTCCACCTGGGTCTCCCACGAGGGTGGCAGGGCCCAAGCTCTTGGGTCATCTTCTGCTACTCTCCCAGGTGCAAGAGCGGGGAGCTGGATTGGAAGTGAAGCAGCCAGGACTTGAACCGATGCTCCTACAGGATGCTGGTGTCGCAGCGCAGGCAGCTGCTTAATCCACTGTGCCACAAGACCAGCCCCATGATCGAGCGGCTATTTTCAAAACCCAAGAACGGTGGCACTACAAGCTTACGGTTAAACTCCACAGAAGGAAAAACCTAGGTTTATTCTTTGGAAGAGTTTAGAAAACTTCATTCATTCAGGTGACTTTAATTACTCACGAATACTGACGTGCCTGAAAGAACCACCTTAATACAGAAAACACAGCTGTTTGTAAACTTGAATTTATCATTTGACGTGAGCAGCCTCCTGGAGTACCTGCTGGCTGCCCCTTGTGAGCAGAAGATGAGCGCCGGCTCCGGGTTCCACAAGCCACGGCAGCTCCTCCTCTGTCACCGCCCCAGGTAGGTAAGCTAGCTAAGCCTTTGGCTGGCAGTGTTTTCCCCTTAGAAAGGAGGGACAATGAAAGGATAAGCAAGGGGGAAGTGGCTACAATGGATGTAATAGAAATTAAAGTTTAACAATATCTTCACCAGGTGTGTGTGTGTGTGTGTGTGTGTGTGTTGTGCTTCAGTGGGTGAGGCCACTGCTTGGATGCCCACACAGCCCATACGGGAGTGTCTGTTAGCACCCAGCCCCTCCCCTTCCGGTCCAGCTTCCTGCTAATGTACCTGGGAGCAGCAGATGATGACCAAGTACTTGGGTCCCTGCCACCCACGTGGGAGACCTGGATGGAGTTCCTGGCTCCTGGCTTCAGCCTGGCCCAGACCCAGCTGTTGTGGGCATTTGGGGAGTGAATCAGCAGATGGAAGATTCTCTCATATTCTATCGGTTTCATTCTGCCTTTCAAATAAAACAAATAAATCTTCCCAAAAAGGAAACACCCCCACACCACCATGGAGCTTTTTCCCCTGCGTGTTCCTTTCCATCACCTTTGCCTTCTGTCCTGAGGCCCCTGGGGCCCTGTGGCCTCACAGCCCCGCCCACACCTGCACGCACTGCCCTCCCTTCTGGGGAAGGGACTCAGAATCTAGCAGCAGGCAGAGGGGGAGCAGGAGGCTGCAGCCTCTGGCCCAGACACTTCAGGAAGCACACCCCAGGGGCACTCTGGCCCACGCCAGTCTTTCAGGTGGACAGTGCTGTCCTCCTACCTGCCGTGGCCAACTCTACCCTTGCGTGGGCTCCAATGATCACCCACAGTCCAGAACCTCACCAACCCAGACCTCCAGCTCCCAGCAGTTCCCGTGACCTCCAAGTCCCTATTTCCAACTGCCTGCTAGGGTTCAACCTCCACCACAGGTACCCAGGAGACCCACGTCCAACTAGTCCCCCACCCCACCCCCACCCCCAGCCTTTCCTCATTGCTCACTCGGGGGTCTCAGAGCCAGCCCAGCCTGCTGCTTCTGTCGGCAAGTCCTCACAGCTCTGTAGAGGCAGCTCCTCTGTCCCTGCCTCGCACACAACGGGGACTCCTGCTCTCTCAGCTCGGGGCGTGTGCGAGGGAAAGGTTCTGACTCACTCTTCCCCAGAGGAAGGGGAGCAGCTCTTCTTTCCGCTGATAAGAGAGGCCATCTGCTGGGGTGGGGCTACGGAGCCACCGAAGCTCAAAACAAGTCCCACCCGGCCTTCTCGGGGCTGCCTGACCTGCGGCAGGGTGAGCAGAGCTTCCTGTCCCCACGGGGAGAGTGTGCACCTGGGGCAGGGCTCAGGAGGCTGGTCATTCTCTCTGCTGCACTGGGACTCTGCCAGGGACAGTCTGTGGGGCAGGGCCCACCTCCCTGGACAAGTGCCAGGGCCCCAGTTAATACAGAAAGCTGGTCCCATTCTGGCCCCCTCGAGTTTCCTACTTCCTCCTGTCCCTTCACCTCCATCTCCGTCTTCCAATCCAGCCCGAAGGATCGCCCTGAGCCCTGGCACCCGCATCTTCCTGTCTCCCCCCAGCTCATGAGTGGCCCAACTGGCTGAAGGTAGAATCCTGCAGTAATATTTCTCTCTCAAAACTCCAAAGACCCACGTGTCCTTGTCCTTTGAGACGACGCGACTATCAGGCAGAAACTGCATTCTGCGATCCTGTCACTTGTGAAAGCCCTGGGTTAAAGAGAAGAAGTGTCCTAAGTGCAGGGCTTCTCAGAGCCCTGCTACACAGGCAGGCTGGGAGCAGCAGAGAGCCCAGGGTCTCTCGGATGTCCCAGGCCACGCATTTCACAGAAACAGTGTCCTAGGAGGCCGTGTCCTAGCGTTTCATCTCGTGGTGCAAAGGGTCAATTCCAGGCCGCCCCAGAGGAGCGTCCCTGTCACCCGGGGCGGGCTCGAGACGTCCTCTACAGTGGCTCAAGTTGGTGAGCTATCAACATGGTTGGGGGATTTTCTGCGCACCTGTGCTACTTCCTTTCGATACCACACACGTCCTTCAGGAAACGGCATCTTCTACGAGTTTTTGGCATGTCTGCTCCTCTTTCAGTGTATGCCCCACAGCCTCAAGAATTTATGCTGGGAGTTCAGAGGGTCAACGGGAGGGCATGTCGGCTGCAGCAAGTTTGTTACAAGGCTTGTGTGGGTGGGCGTAGTGAGGGCCCAGCTGCTTCCTGGCTGTGGCGGCCACAGGTGCCCACAGCGCCCGCTGCTCTCCGCCGCCTACGGCAGGAGGAATCTCCTGCGCCAGGGCTCTGCTTGCCATGGCTGCCCACTCTGGAAGGAAGCTGGGGCTGCTGTTAAACAATGTCCACTTTATTTGCCACTGCTGCCTCACAGACCTGCACCCTTGTCCAGGCCAGCCCGCCATCCCTAAAGAACGCCCAAGTCCAAAAACAAGCTGCCATAAGGGAATTCTAAAGACATTTTTTCCTGTTTGTTCTAACAAAGGTTCAAAAACAATTCTCATACTTTCAAGTGATAAATAAAACTTCATTGGAAAGGCAACAGACAAATGTGAAAGGCAACAATTTTCAGCAAATTATTTCACAACCAACAGAAGGCAGGCTATGAAAGAGAAGGGCTCCCAGCCCCATTCAAAGTTCTCAATTAGATTAACACCTGCGATACAAAATCATGCTACTGGGCCGTCAAGCAGTTGGCAAAGCTGCCACCTGCAACACTAGCTTCCCGTTTTGAGTCCTGGCTGCTCTGCTTCCGAACCAGCTCCCTGCTAACGCACCTGGGAAGACAGTAGAAGATGGTCTGAGTACCTGGACTCCTGCCACCTATGTGGGAGGCCCAGATGGAGCTCTGGGCTCCTGGCTATGGCCTGTCCCAGCCCTAGCCACTGAGGCCATTCGGGGAGTGAACCAGTGAATGAAAGATCTCACTCTTTCTGTGTCACTCTGCCTTTCAAATAAATGAATCTTTAAAACAAACAAAAAAGCAGGCCACTTTCATATTTCCTAGGAGCTCACAGTCCCTGACTCCCGAGAGGAGACCCCATCTCGCAAGTGGGCACATCCAGTCTACAGAGCTTCTTCACAAATGTCCAGTCCCCAGACCCAGTTAGGGAGGGCTTCAGAGGAGACTACAGAGGCGTTAAAAGGCTTGTGACGAGGGAATCAGACTCGTGCTGGCCTGAACATCTTTATTTATCTGCGTACTAATTTGGTGTTTGCGGCTTCTTCCCCTAGAAACAGACTGACCAGCTTTGCTGATGGACTCACATGGAGTCAGGTCATGCCCTCTGACACATACCTAGGGTACAACACAGGGCCCCCCAAACACGCTGCGCAGTCTAGTCTTCCCTTCTGGGACGTTCCTGGTCCCTCTGCCTGGAACATTCTCTCCCTGGCCGCTCTGCCCTCTTACATGTTGTGTGCGACCACATTACCGTCTGTAGTCATTCTCCACGGTGACGCCTGCCAGTTGCTCTCCGTCATCTCCCACGGGACTGCAGACTCAAGCTGGCAGGGGCGGGCCCTCTCACTCATCAGGGGGTGTTGGCTGCTCAGGGCAGTGCCCGGCGTGGGGGAGGGGCTCTGCAGCCAGCTGCTGAATGAATGAATACATTTTCCTCTTCCTTCTTATTTAGCCTTAAGCCTCTGACTATCTTCCTGTGGACCCCGTGACAGGTCGGTGCTCACAGGGCTCCTGAGCTGGCTCAGCTGCAGCTTCCCCCAGCTGCAGGGCGCCTGCCTGCGCAACCTCCTTTCCCACTGCTCGGTAAGCAACTGGAAACCAGGGGCCGCACAACGTTCACTGTTAGCTCCACGGTGTCTGAAACGGGCCTGACTACCAGTAGATTCTTAAATCACTCTTAAGGAATGAACATTTTCCTCTTCCTCTTTTCCAATCCTTCTTCCGTTCTTCCCCTTCACAAGGCTATGTGTACGTCTATCTACTTAGGCCCCACCTGTTTCAAAAAGTATCTGCAACAGCCATAGGGAAATACGTCAGTATATACAGGGTTTCTTGACAAGGTCATGGAAATGCATACTATGAAGCAATTATGCATGGATTTCAAAATGTTTTTGCTCCAAAATAAGCTTATCTTTCTAAAAGTATTTTATTTATTTGAGAGACAGACAGGAGCTCCCATTCACTGGTTTTCTCCCCAAATGCCTACAATGGCCAAGGCTGGGCCAGGACTGACACCAGGGGTGACAAACTCAATCCAGGTCTCCCAGTGGGTGACAGGAATCCAACCACTCAAGTTATCACTGCTGCCTCTCAGGGTCTACCTTAGCAGAAAGCTGGGAATCAAACCCAGGTACTCTCTGTGCAACATAGGCAACTTAATCACCAAGCTAGATACCCACCCCAATAACCTTATCTTAATGCTATTTCCCATGAACTTTTTAAAGTACCTTCAGATACGTGTACAATATCTAATACAATATAAACACAGAGCACTGGCCAGAGACGGAGGGAACTGAAACTTCTTTTTTAAGATACTGTTAAATCAGTCCTTAGCTCGACAAGTCAGGTAATCTGAAAGGGGTCTGATGCATGAGCACCCCTCGTGTGTGAGTTCCTGCCTCCATGACCCCGGCCTTCTGCACTGTGTGTCAAAGCCATCACATTTTCCTGACAGGGATTCTCAAGATTGCGTATCATTTCCACTCTCCCAAATGCCAGACGGCGGCCACAGAACAAACCAAACCAGAAGCCAGGGTACCTCCAAGGCCCAAACGTGCTGTGTCGCAGGGGGCGGAGGGGAGCGGGGCCCTCAACATTCCCTGGAGTGGGCGTCCTCCCCTCCAAACAGATGAACAAGCGCAAGAAGCTTGAGGGCGAGCCGTGCTGTGGTTCCACCCCTGTGCCCACCACCCCTCGCCTGGGGTCTCCCTCCTGCAGGCGCGCCAGGTGGGGATGTGGGGTCAGCGCCTCGGCTGCACTCTGCACTTGGACTGAGGCCAGGGGCCCCCACCACAGCACTGGGGTCCTTTGACACCCAGTTTCCTCATGGGAGAAAACGGGTGAAGAAATAAAGGACCCAGTGAGCTCAGGACTAAAGGACATGTAAATCACCCCACACAGCCTGGCAGCAGAGCCCGCGCCACCCCCCCCCTTCCTGGTGTGGGGCCTGTGGGGCCTGTGGGGCCAGCTCCCACCACTGCCAGGAATCCAGCTCTCGGCAGCGCTCTCACCCTCCTCCCTGCGCCTGCTGCCCGGAAGAGCGAGGCGACCGCAGGGGCCCTGCTGGCCCTCCTCTCCGTGCTTCCACAAAATCCAGCTCAGTTCTCCATCCCTGAGGCCGGCGCACATGCCAGGGACTGGTTCCATGACACAGTTCCCACCTCCTTCTCCTTACTTCTACCTCACGGCCACAGCGCTCGGTGGAGTGTGCACCACTGGACGAGAATCTTCCTGAACACCACCGCTAGATTTTGGTTGCCAAGTATTGCATTTGAAACTGCACAAGTAGAAAATCCTATAAAATTCCCAAAGCTCCAAAAGCAGGTCAGCAGGTCAGCATTCACACAAGGAAGTCACACGGCCGTCTGTCCCTTCTCGCTGGATGGATAAACCCCTCCAAGCTGATGGGAGGTCAGGCTTGATTCTCACTTTGTTGATTTCAGAAGACAATGCTGGGAACACCCTGCACGGGGCTAGATGACAGGCTGTTTACGTTCTGTTATTTCACTACACGAGCTCTGTGTGCGCTCTGGTAGAGCGAACGCCCACCACGGTCTTGCACAGCTGCTGCAGGGAAGCGTCTACTTTCCAACTCATTTACTTTTATTGTCTCCATTCATCAAATGAAATGAAGATTCTGAGGCCAAGGGAGAACTGCAGGGAAGAGAAATCCCCCAAACCTTGCAGACACCTCAAGATGTACACTGCCCTGCGTGAAAAAGGATATCTGCCGGCCAGGCTTCTCCCCGGGCCGCCGGTGCAGTGGGTGGAAACGGCTCCTGGACGGCCTCTCCACCAGGCCGTGGTGGCGGGTTCCCCGGACGCTGTCCGCCTGATGGAGTGATGGCTGCAGAGAGAAGGGAAGGACAGTTGGTCTCTGACCACGAAATCGTCACCCACAAGAGCAGTAACTGCTAACAGCAGACGAAAAGACTGGTTTTGATCATTATATGTTCATGTGGCAGGATAAACAAATGACAGCACAGGAACTGATTTCATGTAATTACAGAATAGTTAGTGTGCTAAGAGGAATGCGGAAAGAACAGTGTGTAAGAGTTTTCACGTGGGGCCAGCACTGTGGTAGTGGGTAAACCCAAGGCCAGCAATGCCACATCCCATCTGGGCAGGAGTTCGAGTCCTGGTAGCTCTGCTTCCCCCAGCTCCCTGCTAATGGCCTGGGAAAGCACTGGAAGAAGACCCAGGTGTCTGGGCCCCTAGCCACTAATGTGGGAGACCCAGATGAAGCTCCTGGCTCCTGGCTTCAGCCTGGCCCATGCCTGGTTGTTGCAGCCATTTGGGGAGTGAACCAGAGGATGGAAGATCTCTGTCTCTCCCTCTCTCTCTAAGCCTTTCAAATAAATAAATATTTAAAAAACGTTAATCAGAGTTGGGTGGAGAATCAGGAGACTACAAACTAGGAAGTTCAGTTGAAATGTGAAAAAGGTACATTTAACACAGAAACACACTGACAAGCAACGGAGTACCCACCTGCACAGTCCCTTTTACATGGTTCTACAAAATTTAGAGTGTTGAAAAATTCAGATTTGAGGCTTCAAGGAAAGAATCAGAAAATCTTGGCCACACCAGTTCTCATCAGCCACCCCTGTCATTTTTTTTTAATATTTATTTATTTGAAAGAGTTCAGAGAGGGGAAGGGAGGGGAGAGATTTTCCATGCATAGGTTCACTCCCCAGATGTCTGCAACAACCAGGACTGGGCCAGGCCAAAGCCAGGAGCCAAGAGATTCACTCAGGTGTCCCACATGGGTTCGGGGGCCCAACACTTAGGCCATCTTCTTCTTTTCTTCTTTTTTTTTTTTTTTTGGACAGGCAGAGTGGACAGTGAGAGAGAGAGACAGAGAGAAAGGTCTTCCTTTGCCTTTGGTTCACCCTCCAATGGCCGCCGCGGCCGGCGCACCGCGCTGATCCGATGGCAGGAGCCAGGTACTTATCCTGGTCTCCCATGGGGTGCAGGGCCCAAGCACTTGGGCCATCCCCCACTGCCTTCCCGGGCCACAGCAGAGAGCTGGCGTGGAAGAGGGGCAACTGGGACAGAATCCGGCGCCCCGACCGGGACTAGAACCCAGTGTGCCGGCGCCGCAAGGCGGAGGATTAGCCTAGTGAGCCGCGGTGCCGGCCTAGGCCATCTTCTACTGCTTTCCCAGGCCAACAGCAGGGAGCTGGATCAGAAGTGGGGCACCTGGGACTGGGACCAGTGTCCATATGGGATGCCAGTGCTACAGGTGGCGGCTTTACCTACTGTGTCACAACACCAGCCCCACCCCTCTTATTGTTGATCCTTACACCCAAACACTCCACTACTCACACTGGAGTTCAAGACGAGAAAAGGAATACGACTTGAATACAGAGGAAGGCACACAAACTTGCTATTCCCTAAAAAGTACAAATCAAAGTATGAGCACTGTCAAGATAAATTCAGGGCCAATAAATCCAAAATCTTTGTTAAGCGATGTTCAGAGTAGGCTCTTAACATTGGAGACTGCGCCTTCTTGGCTATCAGAGACGGAATTTCAGGCGGGACAGTCTGGGGGGGGGGGGGCATGCCCAGGCATGGACGTGTGAACCCTGCATGAGTGTGAAACACATGAGCACATGTCTCCTTTCTCTACCTGCCACTAAAAACTGCACCTATTCACGGTGTGTAATGTGATGTTTTGAGGTACTGAGTGATTAGCTCACGCGATCAACACACTGGTTGTCTCACGTGCTCATCACTTCAAACAGACTCTCTCTGAGGTCGACGGGATCCCGTGCGGAGCAGCTGGCCCACCAGGCAAGGAGCAGCGAGGCGCACTGCACTGTCACAGCAGCAGTTTCCTCAAGCTGAGAACGGATTGTTAATTTTTCTTTGTTAAACACATGGATTTTTCTCACATGAGGTTTCTCCTGAGTGGGCTGAGAGAATGTCTAGGCTAATTAATTTAATAGTTCCAATCTATTAAAAAAAAAGATTTATTTTTATTTATTTGAAAGACAGTTACAGAGAGAGGTAGAGACAGAGAGAGGTCTTCCATCTGCTGGTTCACTCCCCAAATTGTCGCAATGGCTAGAGCTAAGCCAATCCAAAGTCAGGAGCTGGGAGCTTCCTCTGGGTCTCCCATGTGGGTGCAGAGGCCTAAGCACCTGGGCCATCCTCTGCTGCTTCCCCAGGTCATAGCAGAGAGCTGGATCGAAAGAGGAGCAGCCGGGACCAGAACCGGCGCCCATATGGGATGCTGGCGCTTCAGGCCAGGATTTTAACCTGCTGTGCCACAGCGCCACGCCCCCCCTCCCCCCCCGCCCCAGTCTACTTTTATAATCAAAATCTGTAAACTCACAAAGAGATCTTAATGAGGAGAGATTTCCAGGTCTTAGGTTTGGGAAGTGGGATCTGTATACAGTCTACTATTCTAGGCAATGATAAAATGAAATGAGTGAAAACTAACGGGGCAGACGCCTGGCCCAGCGATCAAGCAGCAGCTCGGGACGCCCCCGTTCTGCATCAGAGCCCTCGCGTTGGGGTCCCCGATCTGCCCCCAGTGCCAGCCCCGCTAACGCGCACCATGGCAGGCAGCAGTGAAGGCTCAAGCACTTGGGTCCCTGCCACCCACGCAGGAGACCCGGATGGAGCTCCCAGCCCTGGTTACTGTGGACATTTCAAATAAATGGAAGGAAGGAAGGAAGGGAGAGAGGAAAATGTGGCAAAATAGTAACAGTCTGAATTTAGGAGAAAGGGTATACACAAATTCATTGTTCTATTCTTGCAGGCTTTGAAATTGCTCAAAATTAAACACTTACAAGTCTCAAATCTGATGAGAGAGGCACAGACCTTGATGTAGGACTCTGATGCTTCTCATTTTTTTTTTTTTTTTTTGACAGGCAGAGTGGACAGTGAGAGAGAGAGACAGAGAGAAAGGTCTTCCTTTTGCCGTTGGTTCACCCTCCAATGGCCGCCGCGGTCGGCGCGCTGCGGCCGGCGCACTGCGCTGATCCGATGGCAGGAGCCAGGAGCCAGGTGCTTTTCCTGGTCTCCCATGGGGTGCAGGGCCCAAGCACCTGGGCCATCCTCCACTGCACTCCCTGGCCACAGCAGAGGGCTGGCCTGGAAGAGGGGCAACCGGGACAGAATCCGGCGCCCCGACCGGGACTAGAACCCGGTGTGCTGGCGCCGCTAGGCGGAGGATTAGCCTAGTGAGCCGCGGCGCCGGCCTGATGCTTCTCATTTCTAAAATCTGAATGACTTCAAAATCAAATATGTATTTACAATGACTTTGAAAAGACATACAAAAATATGACCACAACTTCTTGTTACTTTTTATTAGGTTTACTTGGAAAAAATACATAATTGGCTGAGAAAATTTATAATTTTAGACTATCCTTCTACATAAAATTAAAAGTTCTGAGGGGCCCCAGTAGCACCTTTAGTATGGGCGCTTAAATGATATTTTTGAAGATTTATTTATTTTGGGGCCGGCGTTGCAGCATAGTGGGTTAAGTTGTCTGCAGCACCAGCATCGCTTATGGGCACTGGTTTGAATTCCAGCTGCTCCATTTCTGATCTGGCTCCTTGCTAAAGCATTGTAAGATGGCCCAAGTACTTGGGCCCCTCCATTCACGTGGGACACCTGGAGGAGGCTCCTGGAGGAGGCTCCTGGTCCACCTCTGGCCGTTGTGGCCATTTGGGGAGTGAACCAGCAGATGGAAGATCTCTCTCTCTCTCTCTAACTTTGCATTTCAAATAAATAAGCTGTCCCTTCTTAAATGATTTTTAATTATGTTCATCTATTCAGGAAACATGACTTAAACAAAAATGTGTCTAAATAAAGAGCTACTATCAATACAAAAATAAATAAATGGGAAAACCATTGTTTATCAAGGACTGTACCCTCAGCAGATTTTCTAAAATTTTATTTTTATTTTTCAGTGAGGAAGAAGGAGAGAAAAGGAATTTCCATCTCCTCAAATGCCCACAATGGTTCACTCCTCAAGTGCCCACAGCGACTGGGGCCAGGTCAGGCTGAAGCTGGGAGCCAGGAGCTCAACCAAGGTCTCCCACGTGCAGGTGAGGGGCCCAGCCACCGGAGCCCTCCCTGCTGCCTCTGAGGCTGCACCTGCAGGAAGCTGGAGGCGGGGCCCGAGCCACGGGTGGAACCCAGGCACTCCCAAGCGGGACACGGCGTCTTAACCACTGGGCTAGCCACCCGCCTCCAGCAGCACATCCAGGATCAGAAACCTGGTTATCAAAGATGGAAATAATGTTGAGACCAACGCCTTTGTTCAAGGTGAAAGAAAAGGGCGTGTTCTCTCTGGAAGTGACGCCCACTCGCTGCAGTCATGCTGAATGTACCTGAAAACATACATTTTCTTCCAGGAGTCTGTGCCAGACTGGGCTCCTGGAGACTGGCCTGCACGGGGCACTGAGAGCCTGCCGAATGGCTCCCCAAAGCAGAAAGTTCTGGAAACATCTCCCAGGCTTCCCCGAACACCTTTATTTTCTACTGACAGTTGCCGCTCTTGCATTAACTTCTTCTGGCCCGAACCCTGTTTGACGGCTTAGACTCAGACTTAGTTTTGGGGGCGTGATCTCGGCTGACAGCTGGCATTTCCTTCTCTTTCTCCCCAGGGTTCAACCTCAACTCTCTGCGCCTGCAGTAGCTGCTCCGAGTCCGCACTCTGTTTGGCGTCTCAAGTCACTGGGGCCTGTTCTGCTCCTCGGGGAAGTTAGGGCCAGTGTCCAGCAGGGCGGCTGCAGCCTGAAGAAGCCTGCGAAGCAGCGGGTGCCTGGCAGGGGCCCTGCCGTTGGGTCCCAGAGCACCCGAGACAACAGATACGTGCTCCAGTCGCTCACTTGCTGAGGGCTAAAATTTTGTTATGCAAAGATGTATTTATTAAGTCTACTTTCAAGCATAAAAATAAAACTCTGCACCCTTAAGGCTGAGTACTTCTTTTTTGTCCCTTCTCCAGTTTTACCCATATATAGCTTTTACAGGGCTGGGCTCACAGAGAACATATGTTTTTGTAATCTATTTTTTGCACCTGACATTATTTCATAAACAGATTTTCATATGTTTCATAATCCTCATGCTTATTAGCTCAGCCAGTGTGCAGTATTTCACCTCTAAGGTTCATGGGGCTGACATTCCAGATTGCAGCTCGAACAACATACGATTTAGGGTCAGAGAAACAGTTCAAGTTCAGGATCCTGCACTTCATCTTCCTTATCCATAGAGGTGGAAATGAGAAACACAAAATGGGATCACAGATGTGAGAGTGGCCTTGTCCCAGGGTGGCCTGAGCACTAGAAGGGGCTGGACGGCCCGGTGGCGTGGGCAGGAGAGCAGCAGGTCACAGGCCTTTTATGGTCACAGCTTCGTCGTTAGACACTTCCTCAGCACTCTGAGCCTCCCAAAGCCTCCCACCTGCTGCCCGAGCCATGTCACCTGATGAACAGCGGGGAAGAAAACTTGCTGGGCACGTGACTTGCTTTGGCCAATGACTTATGAGCGGATGTGACGTTCATCTTGTCCAAACTGAAGCTCTCAAGTGCTCTTCCTGCTATGAGGGTGCCCGGCCCACAGAGGGGACGCTCCTGCAGACTGCTGCAGAAGCGGGAGACGCACAGAGGACAGGCACAGTCTCTCAGGACCAACGTGCAGGACGGTGACGGAACAAGCGCCCATCAAAGTCCCAGAGGCTAACAGAGTGGGAGGCTCCCACTGCTGGAGTGCAACACGGGGGCACGAAGTCCAAGAACCCACACATGGGCACCCTTGTGTTTTAAGGGTGTCGCATGCGGGCTCTGTTTCAGAACCACAGGAAAAGGGGAGAGCGTCTGTGCCTCCATGCACACAGTCTCATCCATGATGACACATGGGGTCCAGTGTTGGACAACCCAGAGGTAGAGCAGTGTGGGGGTGACAGGACTAACATTGGTGCCGGGGCTCTTTCTGAGATGAAACAGGACATGGGAAAGGGCAGAGTTAGGCATCTCTACGTGCAGCATCCGTCTGCGTGTCCCAGCACGGGCGTGCCCACGTCTCAGCTCGGTGGACAGCTGTGTCCTGAAAACTGCAGCTGCATTTGCTCACCTCTGCCAGGGGGAAATGACCTCCTCTAATCCAGTTCTGAGCTGTCGATGTGACTTGTCTTTGCATCAGCTCTTTAAGTAGGTCTGCCACATGGCTGGCTAATCAGAAACCCCAGACCTTTCTCACCTGACTGGCAACGCATGCGCAGATGCCTACTAAGTCCGTGTTTACTTATCAAGTAAGGTGAGGTCTGAGAGTTGGAGAGCTGCTTATTGTCTACTCAAGGGGGTGATCCTTACTAAAAGTCTACGTGCTACAGCATATTCTTTATGTGTGAACAATCAACACACATGTCTTCCTCTGCAGCAAAATACAAAGATCAGTTGCGGCTTATCGTTGGACTTCCGTGTGGAGCCACTGAAAATAGGAGCAATGCGACTTGCAAACATCTCCAAGGGAAATATGGTTTTCTACATGACAATAAGATGACCAAAGGCATTCTTGCATTATGAAGTTCTACGGAGCTTTTAAAAGTGCATGGAAGCCATGCAGAAGACCAGGATGAAGCAGATAAATAGCTCCTTTGGAACGTCTAGATCCAACAACGTAAGCTTAGCATCCTTACAAAGGTGTGCGATCAATAGTCTCAAATAGGGCGATTCTATACAAGACAGCCCCCAACAACTTCGTTTACAGACACGACAACCAGAGATGAAGAAAAGACTGATGAAATGGCTGTAGAAGCAACACCACTGTCAACACTGGAAGTGCGTGCTGGCGGGAAGCCTCAGTATCACGCAGGATTACACGGGAGGGTGATGCCCACATCATTTGACACTGTGAATCCAACATGCCAGCCTGAGCCAAGGGTCCCTGGTGAGGCGACTTCCACCATCTCAGCAGCCACCCAGGAAGCAAAAAAAAAAAAAAAAAAAAAAGCCTCTCAACAACAAAAATAGGGCACTTGGAAGGGAGCCCCTCAGGCTCTCCATGACACCTTACGTAGGCAGAACAAGCTGCATCTCTCAGCCTCCAGCCCTCGGCAGGAGGATCACGGCCATGCTGGAGTGCACTTCCCCACTTTTGTTACCGACAAGAAACTGAGAACCACAGAGGTCACACAGACAGTGAGCGGCAACCTTCAAATGTTAACTCATCCTATGTGTTTTTTATTATTATTATTTTTATTTTTTGAAGACAGAGTGGACAGTGAGAGAGAGAGAGAGAGAGAGAGAGAGAGAGAGAAAGGTCTTCCTTTTGCTGCTGGTTCACCCTCCAATGGCCGCCACGGCCGGCGCACCGCGCTGGTCCGATGGCAGGAGCCAGGTGCTTCTCCTGGTCTCCCATGGGGTGCAGGGCCCAAGCACTTGGGACATCTTCCACTGCACTCCCGGGCCACAGCAGAGAGCTGGCCTGGAAGAGGGGCAACCGGGACAGAATCCGGCGCCCCAACCAGGACTAGAATCCTGTGTGCCGGCGCCGCAAGGCGGAGGATTAGCCTAGTGATCCGCGGCGCCGGCAGCTGTGTGCTCTTCATCTTGCCCCTTCACCTGCCTTGCTAAATGGCCTCCAAAAAAATCAATGATTTTTGGTGGGCTTTTTGCTGACATATACAGAAAAAAAAATAAAAATGATTTATTAAGAGATTTCCCTGGGTTCAGCATTGTGGTGCAGTGGGTTAAGTGATCACTTGCAATGCCAGCATCCCATATTGGGACAGCAGTTTGAGTCTTGGTTGCTCTGCTTCTAATCCAGCTTCCTAATGCACCTGGGAAGGCAGAGGAAGATGGCCCAGGTATTTGGGCCCCTGCCACCCACATGGGAGACCTGAATGGAGTTCTGGGCTCTGGACCAGCCCCAGCCATTGTACCCATGTGGGGATGAACCCAAGGTTGGAAGATTTCTCTCTCTCTTCTCTTCTCTCCTCCTCCCCATCTCTCCTCTGTCACTCTGCCTTTCACATAAATATATAAATCTTTTCACTTATAATAAAAAAAATTCCAAATAAATTTTATCATGCTCTTATAAATCTAGTGAATATCTAAGGTACAATTAGAGGACAACATCCCTGCTGAGACCCCTGGCTCTATAAACAACACATCTACACCTGGGCACTGGGAGCCATAGTTTCAGTTGGGGCAGGTGTCTAAATAAATATTTTATCAATGGTTTGCTAAAAGTCCTAAATCCACTGGCCAAAACTATGCTGCCTCCTACAGAATTAAAATGCTACTTCAATCATTCTAAATTTCTCTACATTCAGGTTGGGCACCCTTAATCCAAAAATACAAAGTCTAAAATGCTCTGAAATCCAAATTGTTCCAAAGTCTGGACCCGAGTGTGGAGCTGCACAGGAAAGTTTTAGATTTGAGATTCTGGGATTCTGCGTTAGGGATGCCCAGTTGCTTAAGTCGTCTTAAACTCATCATCTATCTCTATAGGCAAAGATGGTGTTTAGTTCTTTGATTCTTTAGTTCTTGGTAAGTGGTACTGACCAAATTCCCACTGGGGAGAGTGGAGACTTGGCAAGCTCAGGAATTAAGGCAGGTTCCTCCAGGACTGCAGAGCTTCGTAGCGACACGCAGCCGTGGTTGACAGAACAAGTTCTAGAGTCCCCTTCCTAAAGAGACAGTGCTAACAGAGGAACAGCAACAGTCTTGGGAATCAGCAGGAGGTCACTGCTAGGCCTTCGTTCTCATGACAAGGGGAGGGAGTCTGACAGAAGACCTGCCCACAACCAAGAGGATGCTATGAATTCCCTGCTGTGGGCTAAAGAGGTCATTTTAATTCTACGTTATAAGCCAAGCAGAATGAAAAATGACTTCCTAGTTTGGTTAGACTCTATTATACCACCATCAGGAAGAAAGGAAGAGAGCCGAACACAGATCTCCAGGGTCAGACCTGCAGGCCCTGCCTGCCTCCCGGGTGGAGCTGCTCACTCTCCCTGTGCCGGCTGCAGGTGGGCCCTGGGGCGTGGTGGTTAAGCTGCCACTTGGGACACCTGCACTGCGTGTTGAGTGCCTGGCTGCAGTCCCTGCTCTACCCATGATCCAGCTGCCTGCTAATGCACCTTGGGAACAACAGATGATGGCTCAAGTACTTGAGTTCCTGCCACCCACCTGGGAGATCCTGAGAGAGTTCTTAGCTCCTGGCTGCAGCCTGGCCTAACCAAATGCTGTGGGCATTTGGGGAGTGAATCAGTGGATGCAAGAGATCTCTTTCTGCCTTTCAAATAAAATGAAAAAAAAAATTATGTTTGTAGTCAACTTTAGAGCCCAACAGTGGCTGCTGTTTATATGACAATACTTCACAAAGTTCATGGATGACAGAATTAAAATATGAATTTCTTTTGGTGCAAAACAATTTTGAAATCAATGCATATGTAGGATTTCCAAAAATGGACATTGTGAGAAACTACACATGGATTTTTTTTTTTTTTTTTTTTGACAGACAGAGTGGACAGTGAGAGAGAGAGACAGAGAGAAAGGTCTTCCTTTGCCGTTGGTTTACCCTCCAATGGCCGCCGCGGCCGGTGCGCTGCGGCCGGCGCACCGTGCTGATCCAATGGCAGGAGCCAGGTGCTTCTCCTGGTCTCCCATGGGGTGCAGGGCCCAAGGACTTGGGCCATCCTCCACTGCACTCCCAGGCCACAGCAGAGAGCTGGCCTGGAAGAGGGGCAACCGGGACAGAATCCGGCGCCCCGACCGGGACTAGAACCCGGTGTGCCGGCGCCGCAAGGCGGAGGATTAGCCTAGTGAGCCGCAGCGCCGGCCATGGATTTCAAAAATTTATTTTGCACCAAAATAAACTAATCTTTTAATTCCATTTTTCCATGAATTTTTTTTAAGATTTATTTTTTGAAAGATACAGTTATATAGAGAGACAGAGATAGAAAAAGGGATCTTCCATATGCTGGTTCACTCCTCAAATGGCTGTAATAGCTGGGACTGGGCTGAGCTGAAGCCAGGAGCCAGAAGCTTCTTCTGGGTCTCCCACAGGGGTGCAGGGGCTCAAGCACTTGGGCCGTCCTCTGCTGCTTTCCCAGATCCAGCAGGGAGCTGGATCACAGGTACAGCAGCCAGGACTCCAATCGGAGCCCATTTGGGATGTCAGCATTGCAGATGGTAGCCTCACCTGCTATGCCACATGCGACTCCTCCATAGGCTTTCCGACATACCCTCGAATATGCCAGAGGGCAGAATTTTCTCTTCACAAACTCCTGGCAGGCTTCCAACTGCTCTGGGAATTACATACGGCTTTTCTCTCAGCACCCTGCCAGTCTATTCCACTGTTGCAGGGTACCTAACCCCTCAGAGTCTCTCAACCACCTGGATGGGTAGTTTGGCTGCTTCTTTTAAATAACATGAAGTTATTATTATTTTTATTTTTGAGAGGCAGAGAGCATCTATCTGCTGACTCACTACCACCACCCCCACCATCACCCTGCCACCTCCACACTGGGCCAGCCTGAAGCCCGGAGTTGGGAATTTCATCAGGGTCTCTTGTGGGTGGCAGGGACCCAACTATTAGAGCCATCACCTGCTTCCTTCCAGGATGTGGACTAGCAGGAAGCTAGAATCAAGAACAGAACTGGGACTCGAAGCCAGACACTCTAATAGGGGATGCAGGCATCCTAATTGGCAACTTACCTACTGCACTCAAGGTCCAGCCCATGTCTGTGATACCTCTGGGATCCGTTCTTCTCCCTAGCATCAAATGAATCCTGCATAAGGGTTGGAAAGACGCTGTGAAAACAGAGCAGACCAGGGCAGGTGCTGGCCCCAGCCTTCTTCTCCTTCTTTTTTAAAATTTATTCATGTATCTGAAAGGCAGAGTTACAGAGAGGCAGGGAGAGAGAGGTCTTCCATCCACTGGTTCACTTCCCAAATGGCCTCAATGGCTACAGCTGGCTCATTCGAAGCTAGGAGCTTCCTCCAGGTCTCACGCGGGTGCAGGGGCCCAAGGAGTTGGGCCATCTCTCACTGCTTTCCCAGGCCATAGCAGAGAGCTGGATTGGAAGTGGAGCAGCCAGGTCTCGAACTGGCGCCCATACAGGATGCTGTAACTGCAGGGGGTGGCTTTACCCGCTATGCCACAGTGCCGGCCCCTGCCCCAGCCTTCTAACTTGGGGCCTGGCCTGGCACTGGTATCGGTTGTGTCCCTTCCTAGTCCTTATGTGCAAATGAAAGATAAGAAGGAAGTCAATAAGACAAACTAAGCTAAAAGATTACTCCAGGAAATGACAGAGATAAAACAGTTTTGGGGTTTTTGTTTGTTTTTAGGGCAGCTAAGATCAACACTCACAAAATAATCAAACCAATCAGAAAGATCAAAGAGGAGCAGGCAAAATAATCTGCCAAAGAAGAAATCCAGCAAAGCGTGAAACACGCCCAGAGTGCGAGGTCTCAGGTGCAGGCTGGGGCCTCCTGTTCAGGCACAGGTGATAGAGGTCACAGGTATGCGCCCCTGGGAGCAGGCCGTGTGCTGTGACCTCTGACCCCAGCCTCCAGCACTCAGAGTCCTCCACGGAATGGCTTCCAATACATTTTTGGTGAAGAACGTGATGTTCCCAAATAATCAGACTGCAAAGTGGAGTGCGTGCTTGCCAGGGAGTACAGAGGACAGGGGCTGGGGGAAACAGCTGTGTGCCCGCTGGTTTCGTATTCTTGTGTCTGTCTCACAGTAGAGCGGTATATGTGTGTAACTTATAAACAACTTGTGTATACCCACATAGGAGACATAAAATTGTTTTACTACTAGGGTGCATGACCAAAACCTTTAAATGGCAAAATGCTGGTAACTATTGAAACTGGCAAAGGCTGTATGAGATATACTTTAGTCTTTCTACTTCTGCTCACCGCTGGAATTTTCCATAATAAAACGAAGAATACCAGCTTCAAATCCTCATCAGGATGGCACAGGCCTGGCAGGGGCTACGGCACACTGCTATCTTTCAGGGCACGTCACCCCGCCCCGCCCCACCTCCCTGCTGGTGCGATGTGCCGCTGTGCCGGGTGGCAGGGCGAAGCTAACATGACAAGGACGAGAGCAGCACCTTCTGCGGAAGCTGGGTCTGCTCAGTGATCAGCTCCAGCGGAAGCAGATTCGCTTCTTCCAGCTCTAGAAGGAACTGCAGTGGGAAGACCCGGGCTTTGATGAGCTCAGACTACAGCTGGGACGGGGCGGGGCGGGGCGGGGCGGGGCAGGAGGAGCCTGGTCTCGGGAGTGGTTCAGTGGGAAGGAACTGGCCCACAGAGTATGGCCAAACAAGTCCTTGAAGGCTTTTTAGGTCCAGTAGGGAGGTAGGAAGCGCACGTGAGAAACAGTTGTGACAGAAAGTCGTGGCAGCTCGGCCTGCCGGGCCTGTGCCTCCACGGTCCTGCTGCCCTGAGTCACGGCAGCTCACTACCATCATTGCACTCGGCAAGACGCTTCCCAGCATTCAGAGCTCTGTGACCTGCAATCGACTGGAATACATGGGCTGAGCAGCGAGGTGAGGGGCAGGCACTGGGTGCCACAGTTAAGCTGCGGCCTGCGACACCCGCATCTCATACTAGTGTCTGGGCTCCAGTCCCGGCTCTGACTGCCGGCTCCAGCTTCATACAATGTGTGCCCTGGGAGGCACCAGTGACCCTGCCACCCACGTGGGAGACCTGGACTGAGTTCTGGGCTCCTGGCTTCAGCTTGGTCCAGTCTGGCTGTGGCAGCCAATGGATGGGAGTGCACTCACTCGCTCCCGCTCTCTCTCATTCTCACTGTTCTCACTCTCTTCTGTTTTTCAAATACATGAATGAGTGGCAAATGTGGGAAATATTGGAAATGGTGACGAACATATGGAGGTTCTTCATTCTATTTTCTACTTTTGGAAACGTTTTTAATTTCCAAATAAACAGCTTAGTTATTTAATTAAAATTTGACACTGTAATAAATTAAGGGTGCCCTTTTCAGACCCAGTAACTGTGTATATGCCAAAAAAGGAATGAAGGCCAAGTTTTCCACCACAACCAACAAAACAAAACAGATATTTTTCACCCTACTCATGGCATTTAAAAATTTTTATTTATCTTTATTTATCTGAAAGGTGGGGAGAAGGCGAGAGAGAATATTGATCTCCTGACTGCTAGTGCACTCCCTGAATGTCCACAACCGTCGGGCTGGGCCAGGTGGAAACTGGCAGTCAGGAACTCCATCTGGGGCTCCTACAGGGAGGCGGGGACCCAACGACTGGAGCCATCACCTGCTGCCCCCCAGGTGTGCATTAGCAGGAAGCTGGAATTGGAAACAGAACTGGAACCCGAAACCAGACGTTCTGACATGGGATGCAGGTGACCCAGATGGTGTCTTATCTGCTGTGCCAAACACCTGCTCCATCACTTAAAAAACAAGTATAGAATTTCACAAGGGAACTAGAAAAGAGAAAACATGTCTGGAAAGAATAAAATAATCCATAATATTTGGCTAGCTATGACGGCACAGGTCAATCCTAAATAAAGCACGTGGGGGTTAAGGACTGATATCCTGTTTCTGACGAGAAAGAGCAAAGGGCACTTTTCCTCATCAGACTCCTTGAGCACGAGGAGACACAGTGTCCTGTCTGTCTGATTCACACAGTCTCCAGAGCAAGGGAGGACCTCACAGGTCAGCCAATCCAACCCAATGGCCGTCCGCTGCCGCTAGACTGCTTTGAAGACGGGAACAGATGCTTTCCCAGGCAGGCCACCCTTTCTCATGCAGCCTTGTTCTGGTATGTTCTCCCGCAGGCCGCGCTGTGCAGTGTCCTTAAAGCATCTGCTGTCTCCTGAGGCGATCTGCCCAGATTAGAGGTTGCTAAAAATTCTTTACGCCAGGAACACTGGTCTCCATGAGGAACCCAGCTGCCGCAAGTGGAAGAACTGGGCCGTGGGGCCTGAGTCTCCACTTAATGAGTTAAAACTGCAACTGAATCTAGTTGCTCACTGGGAGACTCTGAGCTGAGTTGGTTTGGCATTCCTTTTGTCAAACAAATAGAAAAACTGGCAGGACTCACACAAAGAGGCCCTTTCTGACCGGCAAGTCCCCCTTCTGCCTACAGAAGGGAGGGAGCACAAACCACGCCAACTGGGAAGCGAGTGAGAGCCGCCATGCCCAGCGGGGCCCCTTTTCTGGATGGGTTCGTGTGTCCCAGGCCCAGCAGCACCGGGGGCTTCCTGGTTCCCAGGTGTCTGGGCAGGCTCTCCGCGCCTCCCCAGCTTCTCTGCCCGAGACAGGAGGGACGGGCCCTGGTGGCACAGCCAATGCAAGCTCAGCTGGCCTCCCTTCCAGCAGAGTGAGGAGGAGGAGGATGTCTCATTTGATCCCAGCCCAGTTCTGTGGAGCCTTAGGAGTTACTCAGCCACCAAAAATAAAGCTAACGATCTGACCTTCCACTGGCTCCTGGCTCCAGCTGTCCACCAGTGAGAATCCAGATGGGGATGGCAATTGGTCAAGTTCCTCGGCCTCCACAAGAATGGAAGATAGAGTCCAGATGAAGATTTTTTTTTTTTTTTAATCTAAGAGACAGAGAAAGAAACAGATCTCCCATCCACTGGTTCACTTCCCAAAATGTCCGCAATAGTCAGGGCTGGGCCAGCCTGAAAACCAGGAGTCCGTTACTGCATTCAGGACTCCTACGTGGCGGCAGGGACCCAACGACTTGAGCCATCACCTGCTGCTTCCTCCCAGGATGTGTATTAGCAGGAAATTGGAACTGGGAACAGAGCTGTGACGTGAACCCAGGACTCCGACATGGGGTACAAACGTCCCGAGCAGCATCTTAACTGCTGCACCAAACACCTGCCCATCACTGAGGATTTTCATCAATGAAATTAGGCTCAGTTAACACAGTCCTGGCTAAATACATGCCTCCACTAGAAGATTCACTACATTTGGTACCCTAGAAAATGGAAAGGCAAAATTATCATTAATGAATTTGATCATTTCTGTGGGATTTCAAAGTTCTAAGGTTTTTTTTTTTTCCATTTTATTTGATAATCCACTGTGGGGAGGGGTGCGATCAGTATAGAATATAAAAGGAGAGATTAAAAGTAACTTACGTTGAATCAGTGCAATAATTCAGGCACTTGCTGTAAACCCATAATTAAACTTACTGAGAAATCCTAAAGAATTATTTTTTTCATTTTCTGTGTATTTTACCTCTTCTTGGGAAAATACTGAGATTTTTGCAGTTTCTGGAAATAACTTATAATGGTAATGGGGAGACCAGAAAAGGCAGGCTTAACTGTCACTGGGCCATGCCACACTGGCAGGGGAGCGCCACGTGAGGCTCTCGCCTGGGCCAGGACGGTGACTGCCCCTTGCTACTTACTTCCCTCCAAGTCGGCCTCCGAGGCCCCCCGTGTTCCATCATCCGCTCCCGGGCTGCTGGACCCAGCGGGACCCAGCGGGGCAGAGTGGACAAGCACGCTCTACCTCACAGGCACTGGCCGTCTTTTAAAGATGACCAAGCAGCTGAGGCCCAATGATCTGAATGAGTAGCACATCTACATCTGTAACAAATGAAAACAGAACGACGGATGGTGACGAGGCCCCTCCAACCCTGCTCCCTTCTACCCAGCCCACCTCCAGTGGGTAAGCAGACTCTCGTGCCTCCGTGCAAACAGCAGTGATGTGAGCAGAGCAAATACGAACACAAATGACTTCTGTGCATGGCAGCACACTAACGCACTGTTCTACACCTTGCTTTTTAAATCGAATCTCCCACAGATTCTAAACCCGATTTCCAGCTTCCTAGAGGCTCTCCAAGTAACTGGACACGCAGCAATGGTCTCTCCCAGGCCATCACGTTGGCCCACCTCCCCAACCCTGCCAGCTCCTCTCCTTGCTCTCCCCCAGGGCCCTGGCAGGGCATCAGGCCCAGCCCGCGTCTCCCAGGCGAAGCTGCGGGAGAGGGGCAGCGACAGAAAGAGCGGCTACCTGGTCGCCTCCCTTCTGCTGGTCCCTGGGCCTCTCCCCTTCTCCACAGCCAGGTTTTGGCGGAAGGAGCTGCCTCAACTCCGCGTCCTCTGCCCTCGACCCCCGCCCTCGACTCCATGGAAGTTTCCGACAACCATGGACTTTTCTCACTAAATCCACCCGGACTTTTTCAGCTCTTGAGTTACTTGACCTCTTGGAAGCCTCTGGGATCACGGGCAATGCACTCTTTGGAAACGATCTTCAGCTCTGGCTCCTGGGCACGGTGCTCTGCCCTTCTCCCGCTGCCCCTCGGGGGTCTCTCTCTAGTCCCCTTGGCAGAATCCCGAATTCCTGACTGTCCTTAAGATGCCAGGGTCCTGAATGCTGTCACATGAAAACTGTGTCTCCAGCCAGGACCCCTCTCAAGCAACAGGCTCCGGCCCTCTCCCAGCACTGCCTGCAGGCACCGGGGGTGCCACAGGCTCACAGAGTGTGAGAGCTCCCAGGCCAGCCCCTCCCTGCATCTGCAAAGTCTGGGGAGCCACCGACCAAGGCACAGAGTCGAGGGTCGCCCTTGGGCACTCTTCCTTCCCAGTCATCTCCAGGCCTGGTCACTGCGACCTCCTGACCTTCAACTCCTCCACTTTCCCCACCTCGCCACCCACCACTGTAACTACCTGGTCCCTCGCTGGTCCTTCTGTCTCAACTTCCAACCAAACTCCCACACCATACACAGTAACAGACCCGACCATGCCACTCAGCTGTGTTGAACCTAACAGTGAGAGAATTTTGTAATAAGACCACAATGAGCCGATTTTAAAGTTCATCTGGGAAAATCAAACATACAAGCAGAGCCTGGAAAAATCAGAGTGAATCAGCCCTGCCAGTTGTTCACATGTAATATAAAGCTATGAGAACCCAAACAGTGAGATACTGGCACATAGTATCAATACAAGGAAGAGGAATTCTCAAAACACAAATTCCTGTACGAATTTAGTATATGATCAAAGTGGCATTTTAAATGAGTAGAAAAAAGATAGTCATTCAATAAATAGTATTAGGACAGCAGGCCACAGATTGGAAAAAAAAAATTAAGATCCATACTGCACATCTTACATTAGCATAGCATCTGATGGATCAGAGGTTTTAAATTGAAAAACAAAAGCATAAGGTGTCACAAGAAACAAAGAAGACAACTTTCTGTGACAAAAAGGTAGAAACAGTGGAACTAGACATTAAATTCTGATAATACACAAAACTTTAAAGCCTGGATGAAAAAAAAATCCACTGGGGCCAGCGCTGTGGCATAGCAGGAGAAGCTACCGCCTGCAGTGTCAGCAACCCATACGGGCGCGTTGGAGACCTGGCTGCTCCACTTCCCATCCAGCTCTCTGCTATAGCCTGGGAAAGCAGTAGAAGATGGCCCAAGTGTTCGGGCCCCTGCACCCATGTGGGAGACCTAGAAGAAGCTCCTGCCTCCTGATCGGCGCAGCTCCGGCTGTTGCAGCCAATTGGGGGGTGAACCAGTGGATGAAAGACCTCTCTCTCTCTCTCTCTCTCTCTCTGCCTCTCCTTCTCTCTCTGTGTTAACTCTGACTTTGAAATAAATAAAGTAAATCTTTAAAAAAAATCCATTATAAAATAAAGTCAAATGGTAACTGGCAAACCAGGAAAATATTTCCCACTCATAGCACAGATAAATGGCTACTTTCTCTAACACACTTATTGAAAATGCCTGAAAAATCAGTAAGAAAAAGATCAACTACCTAAAAGAAAAGATATGAACAGACTGATCACTGTAAAGATAATACACATGGTCAGAAATACGGAAAAAAGCATACCCCACTCATAGAGAAATGCAAAGTAAAATACGATTTTTCATCTGTAAGATTAACAAAGATCAAAAAGTTTGACAAAACGCTGGGTTGGGAGGATGTGGGCAAACAGGGAGAGAGGTAAGCTGGTATGGTTTCTAAGGTGGTGACTGACAATGTCCATGAAAACAATAAAGGCATATACCCATTGCTGCAGCCGTTCTACTTCCAAACGGTTCTCTAGCAGCAAAAGTTGCATGTATGTGAAATTGTCTGTGTACCCTGTACAGTGTTGTTCACTGCAGCGTAGTTCATGCTTTAAAAAAAATCTGTGAGTGAGAACTAGTTACATAAATTCAGGTAAATGGATGGTAGGATACTATGGACTCATGGGATAAGAAGATAAGAGTGCTTCTGGGAACTGATATGGAAAGATCCCCAGGACACATTAGGTGAGAAGAGCAAAGTACAGAAATGATACTGTTCCCCACCTCCTGGGCAGAGGTGCAGAGTGAAGTGGCTATGTGCTCACATTTGCTGATGTGTACACAAACCGCCCTGAAGGGACAAGCAAGGGTGACAACTGCTGCCTGTGGGGGTGACCAGCGTGATCAGGGTGACCGGGGTGTCTAGGACCCAGGTGGGAGCGATACTGCACATACTTTTGACCCATAGGCGTATCTGTTCATGTATCTCTCTCCAAAAAACAAATAACTAAAACTTAAATGAAAAGCATATTATACAGCTGTAGTAACACACTGATATGGAAACAGAGGAACAGGAGAAGTTAGAATCCCTTGTGCATTGTTGGTGGGAATGTGAAATGACGCACCCACTATGGAAAACAATATGACAGTTCCTTTAAAAAACCTAAAAACAGCACTATTGTATGGTCCAGCATTCCCAATTCTAGGTGTACACCCAAAAGAACTGAAGGTAGGGATGGCATGGTGGTGCAGCAGCTTAAACTGCTGCGAGGATATTCACATTCCATGTGGGAGGCACCGGTTCAAGGCCTGGCTGCTGCACTTCTAGTTTCCTGCTCGTGTGCCTAGGAAGGAAGCAGACGACGATTCAAGCTCTCGAGTCCCTGCTTCCCACGCAGGAGACCCGGATGGAGTTTCCGGCTCAAGGTTTTAGCCAGGACCAGCCCTGGATGTTTGCAGGTATTCAGGGAATGAACCAACAAACAGAAGATCTTTCTCTGTCTCTCCCTCTCTCTCTGTCACTCTGCTTTTAAAATAGATAAGCAAATAAACTTATTTTAATAAAAAGGAATTTTAGCAGAGTCTCAAAGAGGTATTTGCGTACCCACGTTCACAGCAGCATGACTCACAATAACCAAGAGGTGGAAGCGACCCAAGTGTCCATCAGCGGATGAATGGGTAAAGCAAATGTGGGGCACGCACACAATGGAACACCATTCAGCCCCGCGAGGAAGGAAGTCCGGTCACATGCTGCAGCTTGGACGAACCTTGAGGACATGATGCTAAGTGAAATAAGCTGGTCACAAAGACAAGAAGCGTATGATCTTACTGATCTGAGGCACCTCGCTAGATCAGGCAGATTCACAGAGACAGAAAGCAGAGGGCAGCTGCCTGGAGCTGGGCGGGCCGGCGGCAGTGGTGGTTTCACGGTACAGTTTCTGTCTTGCAGGATGAGAAAGTTCGAGAGATCTGTTTTGCACAACTATATGTGTATACTTAACACTATTTAACTGTACACTAAAATAATAAAACTGGGCAACTTTAAGCTGTGTGTTTTTACCACAATATTTTTTTAAAAGATTTATTTCTTTATTTGAAAGACAGAGTTACAGAAACAGGTAGAGACAGAGAGAGGTCTTCTATCTGCTGGTTCACTCCCCAAATGGCCACAACAACTGGGGCTGGGCCAGGCCAAGGCCAGGAGCTTCTTCCAGGTCTCCCATGTGGGTGTGGGGGCCCAGGCACTTGGGCCATCCTCCACTACTTTCCCAGGCACATTAATAGCAAGCTAGATGGGAAGTGGAGCAGCCATGACTCAAACCAGTGCCAATGTGAGATGCTGGCACTATAAACTGGGGCTTTAACCCGCTGCGCCACAGCACTAGCCCCCTTTGCCATGATTTTTAAAAACTGTGTATATCCAGGGGGCTGGCGCTATGGGGCAGCAGATTAAAGCCCTGGCCTACAGCATCGGCATCCCATATGGGTACTGGTTCAAGTCCCAGCTGCTCCACTTCCAATCCAGCTCTCTGCTATGGCCTGGGAAAGCAGCAGAAGATGGCATAAGTCCTTGGGCCCCTACACCCATGTGGGAGACCCAGAAGAACCTCCTGTCTCCTGGGTTCAGATCAAATCAGCTCTGGCCATTGTGGCCAATTGTGGAGTGAACCAGCGGAATGGAAGACCTCTCTCTCTCTCTCTCTCTCTCGCTCTCGCTCTCACTCTACCTCTCTCTCTGTAACTCTGTCTTTCAAAAAAAAAAAAAAAAAACAAACAAAAAAAACTGGGTATATCCAGTGGTGAAGATGATATGAAGAAACAGACACACCTGTCATGTTGGGGGGGCAGAAACTGTCATGCCTTTTCTAGGGAATACTTTGGCAAATGTGACCTTAGATTTAAATATACAAAGCCTCTTACTTAGCTATTTTACTTTAGGGAATCTATCCCACAGATAACCTCACGTAGACGCACAGAAATCAATGTATAGCAAGAATGTTTACTGAGATATTTTGTAAAAGTGAAAAAAAACAGACGTAATCAACTCAACGTCCCTCATGAGAGCCTGGCCAGGCAAAGGCCCGACAGCTATGAGAGGGCGCCTCACACAGCGGATGAAAAGATCGCTTTGTTCAGCTGTGGGAGCTTGGTGAAACCCATGCGTAGCTGTGCACCTTCTGAAGCCAGCCCTGTGTAAAGGCACACTGCGCCGCTGCCATCAGGAAAGACACACACCAGGACTGCCGTGGGCAGACGTGTGCCAGGTGCCAAGAGCTGTCCAAAGGGGAGAACCCCTCCCATCTGCGGGGAGAGAAAGTGCGGACACGCGCCCAGAAGCCGGCGCACACACAGAGACCTCCTGCAAGGGCACAAAAGCAAGGATGAGCGACAGACACTTCCGCGGATTTGGACCAGAGCCGGGTGTGACGGACTGGAGGGGAGACCTTCAAAGTCGCCTTATATGCTTCTGAAATTTGACTTTTTACAGCAACCGTGTATTTTATACAAAAATTTAGAAGAATAAATAAGAAAAAAAAGTAGGCAATGTTCTCCCAATAGCTTTACATTGCCTTCGGACAAAATCAAACCCCCTAAGAAGGAAGTCGAGTCCTTTGCGATGTGACTGGCTCATAACCCCACCCCCATACTCCCCAAACGTCCAGGTCCTCAGACAGCACATGCCTTCTCCTGCCTCCAACTTGGCTAAAACTCTTTCTTCGCCCCCACTCTAACCCTGTCCCACTCAGACACCTCTTCCTCCAGGAAGCCTTCCCTGGTGCTGCCCTACTCTGGTCTGGGCTAGGTGCTACTCTGATGCACTCCAGCTGCTATCGTGGGTTCATCAAGCAGTGTCTGGACTGATATTCTGCCCGCCAGGGTCATTGTTGTGTCTCCAGCAAGCGGATTTTCAATTACGAGGAAGTGAGATATACCACATTACAGAGTCCAGGAACACAGACTGTGGTCCTACCATCCAAAACAACCACTGCTCGCACCCAGCAGTCTCACTCGTGTGCCTGTTCATCCATAGCTGTATTTCAAAGCTGGGCATTTCAACAAGACCTTTCTGACAGTCGTTTTGGCCAGGGAACATTTTGCTGCACCCTGTTAGGGATGAGCCTTTTGCAAGCCAAAGTACAGCAGCCCACTGTTTTTATCATCAAGGATGCCACAGGCATCCCAGACTAAGCTCTCTCTCCTTTCTGGGGACTTCTACTTTGTTCTTCACGGATTCCTGGATTATATCAACTCTTATGGGGATGCATAACTTCTATAATTGTAAGAAAGTGATGAGGGGTGGGCATTTGGCCTAGCAGTTAAAGACACCACTTAGGATGTCCACATCTCACACCACAGTGCCTGATTTGAGTCCTGGCTCTGCTCCTGATTCTAGCTCACTGCTAATGGAGATGCTGGCTAGAGTGGGGGAGGGGGAGGGCGGACAACAGGTGATGGCTCAAGTAGTTGGGTCCCTACCACCCACATGGGAGATCTGGACTGAGTTCCTGGCTTTTAGCTTTGGATCAGCCCAGCCCCAGCCATCACAGATGGGCAACACTCTCTGTCTCTCAAAAAAACGAATGGTTTCATTTACATTCTACCAGGTTAGCTGCTGAAAACAAAACACAACAAAATTCCCCCTGAAAATGGTAATAAAAGAGTGTTATTAGAATATCGATGGGCTGATGTTATGGCATAACGGGTTAAGTCGCCGCCTACAATGCCTGCATTTCATATGAGCACCCATTCAAGTCCCAGCAGCTCCACTTCAGTTCCAGCTCCCTGCTGGTGCACCTGCCAGGGCAGTGGAGGAGGACCTAAGTACTTAGGCCCCTGCCACCCAAGTGGGGGACCTGGAGGAGGCTCCTGGCTTCAGCCTGGTCCAACCCTCACCACTGAGGCCATTTGGTGAGTGAGCCAGTGGGTGGAAGCGCTTGCTCTCTCTCTCTTCTCTACCTTTCAAATGAATAAAATAAATCTTAAAAAAAAAAAAAAAAAAAGAACATCAGTACAATGCACGTATGACTGAAATGACTGCTCACAATCTCCGTGTGGAGGTCAGGAGGAAGTGATCACGTCACGTCCACACCCCGCCTGGCCTCTGCACTGCGGGCACACGAAGAGAATTTGAGAGGAAACCCACATAAGATACAAGTGAATCCTCACTGTGCCTCTGAGCCCTATCTCACCGCTCACTAAGAAACTCAATCTCTTACCCCACTGAGGCTCCAGGTGCCACGGGTGGGTGAGACACAGGCATCGGATCACGTTTCTGCTTTGTTCATTCCTTGGCAACTTTTTAAAGCCACATTAGACAAAAAATAGCATCCGAGTGGCAATGTCCTAAAGACCCTGGAGACAGCCAGCTCCGTCCTAGGAGCCACGTGAGAACGTCACATACTCAAGTGTCATCATCAGTGCATGCAACCTGGCACTCCTATTAAAACTTTGTTTCTGAAGCCGGCGCTATGGCATAGTGGGTAAAGCTGCTGCCTGCAGTGCTGGCATCCCATATGGGTACCGGTTCGAGACCTGGATACTCCACTTCTGATCCAGCTCTCTGTTATGGCTTGGGAAAGCAGTAGAAGATGGCCCAAATCCTTGGGCCCCTGCACCCACGTGGGAGACCCAGAAGAAGCTCCTGGCTTCAGATCGGTGCAGCTCCGGCCATTGCAGCCAACTGGGGAGTGAACCAGTGGATGGAAGACCTCTTTCTCTCTCTATCTCTCTCTCTCTCTGCCTCTCCTTCTCTCTCTGTGTAACTCTTTCAAATAAATAAAAAACTTTTTGTTCCACAGAGCAATGCAAGTCGTTTTCCACGTAGCTGCAGAATCTACACATTCATAATGCTAACCTTCACTGAGCACATGTGCCTTCTTTTACTGGAATCAATTATTCATTATGAGAAATGACACTGCAGCATCAGCAGGCCCAAGCTTTCTTCTGATAGTGTAAGATTACTTTATCAGATACAGTGCTCAAAATAGAATCCATCAACTAGTTAAATACCTTAACACTCTTCACACTGGTTCCTAAGCTGCTCGCAAAAAAGTCGTATCCCAAGTCACAATGTCTGCAGTAATGGACAGACAAGGACACACTCACCACCCCCTCCCCCTCTCCAACATTACCACCTCAGATATTGTTCCTTATTTAGTGGGTCAGGCAGCTGAACAGTGATTTTGATAACAGTTAACCTTTACTTGCATTTATCGTGTTCCAGGCACTGTGCCAGGAGTGCACAGACATCACCTCATTTAACCCTGTGAGGTGGTGCTGGTATTAGCCCCATCTTACAGATAAGAAGACCGCAGCTTGGAAAGCTTGCGTTCCTCAGTGCAAAGCTCACGAGGGAAGGAGACGGGCTTGGAGCCCACCTCTGGGACTCACGCCTGCGGGGTCACCCCGCCACTTCAACCCGCATGTCACTGGCCTGTCACTGCCTACGGTGACAACAAACATACTCCCAAATGTTTCTCTTTCTATCCTCAGCAAATCCAAATAAACCCTAAGGGTCTGGGGCAGCGTGGAAGCTGGGATTTCAGACAAAAGGTTTTGAGGACAGGCAAGACAGGGTCTGTAGTAAAAGCAGGTCAGGACCAAGGGCAGGACACGAAAGCTAACTGCAGGCCCGGGCCCTGGGGCCTCAGCAGCCTGCCCTGCGGGCTGGGGCGTGGGGGCTTCCGGGCTCAGCAAGCCGCTGTCAGGCGCAGCCAATCAAAGAGGGGCGAAGCCCCCAGCAGCATCTGAGGCTCCTGAAAGCTCTCTCCGCCTCCTGCTCAGTGCAGGCCAGGGAGCAGCCAGAGCTCACCCTCATGATGTCATGGGGTTAGGCAATCAAGAAATCAGGAAACAGCTTCTTTTTTCTTCAAGAAATACTCTGGGTTGAGTTTCCTCTACAGGTTTCGACTTCTGCATTCAGCGCAAACAACTCTGCTTCAGTAATTCAACCGGAGAACAAATGCTGCGGGACAGCCGGCGGCCACCGCGGCCGCTCCACGGTCAAGGCGCCCGGGCTGCGCTGAGCCCACACGCGGGGTGGGAACAGCCCCTCCTCTGGGGCTGCTGGGGGGGTGGGGGTGAGATGGCACAGGCAAAGATGCGGCCATGGCAGGGCCTGATACGCGGCACACACTGAGCACTTGTTTGCCAGGAGTGGTGGTGACAGAAGGGACAGCAGTCCCAAATGCTAAGGGCAGAAATCTTGCCTGAAAGAATGGAAGGAAGGGAGGGAGGGAGGGAGAGAGAAATGGAGAAAGGGCAACCTTCACTCAGCAGCAAAGGCAGACGTGCTGGTCCAGTGGCATGGAGAGGCTGAAAGCCTGCAGACCAACTCAGCAGAATCTGATGCCAGCACCCCCTGCCCACTAGAGTGATACCAAACGAATCACCAATTTCCTTTTCAGTGTTGCATCAAAAGAGCGGCAGGCTCCATTCTGGTTCTAGAAATTCTGATCTGTGTGCCAGGGCAGGCGGTCAACACGGAACACCGCCCGTGCCAAGTGACAGCTGGCCACCATTGGCGGGAGCCCAGCCAAAGCTCGGCTCGGCTCCTCATCAACACTTCCCTCTTAATATTCTTCGCTTGGCTTCATTCTGAGTTTCACTTTAACCTATACGCTGCTTCCAAAGTTTTAAATGATAGCTCTAAATGAATTCTAAATCAACCCCAAAAAGCCACTGAGAGACCAAACAGGCCCAGGCTGGTAGAAAGCTCTCTTGAGCAATTTCATGAATGATAAGATGGCAGGGTGGGAGATACTGAGCACAGATAGACGCAAACATCCGGGAAGCTTACCGACCTGTGTGGCCACCTCCTGCTGACAGCCCCCATTCCCCGGGTCTCCTTGAGACCCTGCTTGCTTCCCGCTCTGGCTTGTCACCTCCTAGTTCTGGCCTTTCCTGACCAGGTTCCAGTGTCCAGGGGACAGTCTAGAGGTGTTGGTGGTCAGGGGAAGGAAGGGGAGCGTGGTTTGGATCAGAGTAGGGTTAAATGAGCAGAGACTCCTCAGGTTGGTTGGGAGAGTGAAGAAATGCAACATAATCTAAGAAGGAACCAGCAAAATGGCTCTCAACTGGGCAGCTGATGGCCGCAGCAAGGCGGGACAGAGGCCTCTACCCGGAGTGCAAAAAAGGAAGCATGAAGCGTATTTCCTCACTGAAAACGGATTGATTCTGTGTCTCTACTTGTTTAATTTGCTCAGTAAGAGCAAAGGCCTGAGAAAGATAAGCCACCGCTTGCCGCCTGCGTGAACCTGGGCCGGCTCCTGCTGAAGGGAGCCCCAGTAAAGGGGGACAGCAACGCAGTGTGCGGGATGGGGAGGAGTCAGACGCGGGCACACGAGGACCCCCAGGTCCACGGGGCTCTCTGTCCCCCCACACCCCGCCACCTCCTAAGGGCTGTGGGTGTTTTCCTTGCATGCTGGTGGTTACCACAGCGACTGCCTCCCAAGAGGTCACGGGAGAAAACGGGGAGGAGACGGCGTTCTGCAGTCCCCTCCCAGGAGGCTGGGGGCAAAGACGGAAGGGAGCTGAGCAGTAGCCAACTTCCACACCCAGGGAGCTCCTGGGAGCACAGACCATTGTCTTCGAATGGGAAAAGCACTACGGGCAAAATCTGGCATCAAGGCCTACGTAGAATCTCCCACAGATGTTATTCTGACTCTTGGAAAATGTCCAGAGTCTTAACAAACAGCTACAGCTTCATTTGAAAGTTTAAAGTATAAAAACGGGCTGTTTCATAACATCAGGACAAATTCTAACTCCTGACTCTTGTGCAATTTTGTAGGGAACTGGAACAAAACTTTGGCTGATTCCATGGCCACAACACGTGGGCATGCAAAAGCTCCGTGGGACACACAAACTTGCTTTAGACGTAATGCCTCCTCCCTCACTTTCAGGACCCGCCCGTCAGAGGCGGGCTGTGAGGTCGGAGGGGAGGGCCGCTTCGTATGAATGGACCAGATTTCACCGGACTCAAACTGCGAGGGCCTCGGGAGAACTGACCGCCCCGCCTGGAGGCTGCGCCAGGTCAGGGCTGGACGTGGGGCCTGCTGTCCTCAGGACTTCAGTGGGAGCGCTCCTGCCCCGTCAGGGAGAGTCACTAGGATGGGACAGGCCCCCATGGAAGTTCAGAAGTTTTACATAAACCGCAAAAGCTGGGTTCTCTGGCCCTAGATAGGGTCCTTGCAGAGAGAGGGGAGTGCTAGCAACAATTCACTCAAGTCACGGCCAACGGCTGGCATGCTCAGCCTCCAGGAACCTTGTACCAGGAGCCTTGCAACATCCGTTGAGCAACATCTGTGCGCGGCACTTGTCTAGCACGGGCACGTGTTCACTGATTTAATTCCCACAGCTGTAGCTCAGGTACTGCTGCAGCCACAGCTCGCTGGCGAGAAGCTGAGGTTTCCGACTCTGGTCCCGAGGCCGGCAGTGGGAAGTCGGCCACTGGGTCCCCACAGTCTCACTCCAGGGACCGACCCCTGACCACCACCAGGCTAAGGCGCCAAGGCAGCGCGTGAGCATTCTGTTTTCTTTAATGCCCTGGATGGTAGGCTGCGGAGATTAATGGAAGAGATTTACTGATGCTGCTGGTCAGGAAATGGACTTGTGTGGCATTAAAGGTATCTGAGAGCCCCAAAGTGGCTTAAAGACAGCTTTTGTGTGAGACGTCTCCACAAATCACACCTGAGCCTCAAGGGCAAGCACAGGAGCCCTGGCAGTTCTTTCAAGGGCCTCATTTGCATTGTTCAGACCCAAACAAGACCTGCGTCTCAGGCAGGTGACATTAGGGTGCTGCGCTCATTCTCCACAGCCCGACCTGCAGAAACTGTGCCAGGGTCTCTGACCGTGTGAGCTGTGCGCCGAGCTACTGGGGGTGCCCGCGGGGACCTCTCAAGTCCTGCATTGTCTGCCATCTTCATGCCACATGGTGGAGGGGGGTGCAGCAAGCTGAAGGCAGACTGTCCACGGGGGACGACGTAGGCCTGATAGCTTGGTAGCCACGCCCACACATTCCAGAAGTCTTCGGAAACTTCTGATTCTGTGGCCAAAGTCTGGGAAATGTTTGCGTCTACTTGGCTCTGAGAAGACACATTTCCTTTCAAGAATCTGCTAAAACCAAAGCTGAGAGCTCCCATTAGTGACGGGAACAGGAAGCAGGGCTTACAGCCGTCCCGACTGAATGGGCACCAAAGTTTCTGGCCCTCAGGAAACACGTGCGGCATGAGTAGAGCTGTCTTCTCACCGACGTCATCTGTTGCTAACACTGGATCTCTAACTATATGAATGAAAGAAGATTCTGGAAACATCACTAAATGACAAAAGACAGCGTAAGGAAAACTAGTTGGAAGAAAACATGGTTCCCTAATGCTCAAAGAGCAATGCTACAGTTTGAACACGACTTGGTTTCCGAACTCACACAGGACTTTAAACCCAAAGTTCTAAGTTATCAGTACTGAGGAAGTAGAACTGAATCCAGTTATCGTGTTTAGCAGGTGGGTGGTCATTGGGAGCATGTCCTCAGAAGGCAGTTCCCAAGACAGGTTACAGAAGCCCGAGTGCAGCCCAGCCTCTCTGCTTCCTGACTTGCCATGTCCACCACTGATCCTTCATCAAAGGCCAAACCCGTGGGTTTGAGTGGAACCAGCGGCCAGAAGACCTCTCTCTCTCTCTCTCTCGCTCTCGCTCTCGCTCTCTCTCTGCCTCTCTGTAACTCTGCCTTTCAAATATATAAATAAATCTTAAAAAAAAAAAAAAAAGGCCAAACGAATGGGACTGCCTGATTTTGGACTTGAACCTCCAAAACTGTGAGCTAAATAAACCTTTTCACTTAAAAAAGTTAGTTTTCTTGGGTATTTCATTTTAATGATGAAAAGCTGATGAATATAAAGTCATACAACTTGATGGGAGGGAGGGAGGGAGGGAGGAAGAAAAGAAAAGGAAAGGAGAAAGGAAGGAAAAAAAACAAACTGAGTAAATGTTATAAACTAGAAAGAAAAGAAAACAAAAATAAAACTAAGCAAAGGCTAGGAACTGGAAATTCCCAGGAGGGAAAAATGGAACAGCCTATGAGAAAGCTTCGACCTCACCAGCCACCAGGAAAACACACATGAACATAAAATACCCATGACCTCACTTAATCCTTCCAACAGCCTGAGAGGTGGAATCACTGTGTTTTTAATTGAGGAAACTGATGTGGAGACAGAGTTATGCTCAACCAGCAATAAACAGAGCTGAGACTTGAATGCAATTCTGTCAATACTAAACATCCTATTCATTCTAACACGCATCCCTTTCTGAATATTTATCTAGTAGCTCAGATAGATCTTCTCGGGCCTCTTAAAACTCAGTTTTCTCACCCTTCTGTAAAGTAGGGATCACAAAAGGACCATCACATAAGGTTACTGTTGAAATCTGGTGAGGCCGGTGTTGTGGCACAGCAGGTTAAAGCACAGGCCTGCAGCGCCAGCATTCCCAAACAGGTACCAGTTCGAGTTCCGGCTGTTCCACTTCTGATCCAGCTCACTGCTGATGTGCCTGGGAAGGCAGTGAGGGATAGCCCAAGTCCTTGGGCCCCTGTACCTGAATGGGAGACCCAGAAGAGGCTCCTGGCTCCTGGCTTTGGACTGACCCAGCTCTGGCCGTGGTGGCTGTTTGCAGAGTGATGGAAGATTCTCTGTCTCTCTCTCTCTGCCTCTGCCTCTCTGTGACTCTGCCTTTCAAATAAATAAGTAAATAAAATCTATTTATTTTTTAAAATTTGGTAATATATATAAAATGGTCAGAATAGGGGCCAGTGTTGTGACATAGCAGGTAAAGCTGTTGTCTGCAATGCCGGCATCCCATATGGGCATCGGTTCATGTCCCAGGTGCTCCACTTAGGATCCCCCTCCTGGCTAACGATCTGGAAAAAGCAGTGGAGGATGGGCCAAGCACTGGGCCCCTGCTACCCACGTGAGAGACCTGGAAGAAGCTCCTGTCTCCTGGCTTTGACCTGGCCAAGCCTTGGCCATTGTGGCCACCTGGGGGTGAACCAGCAGATGGAACATTCTCTCTGTAACTCTGACTTCCAAATAAATAAATAAATCTTTTTTAAAAGTGCTCAGAATGGTGCTGACACAGGAGTAAACATTCAACAATCTGATTCATCCATTCAACAAATATTTACTGAATTCATACCCTGACCAGGGACCGTTCTAGACTTTGGAAATATAGTAGTGTCCAAAGCATGCTTACTCTCACGGAGCTTACATCCTAATGGAGCAGACAGAACAGAAATAAAATAAATAAATAAAAACCTAGAGTATGATGGATAACGATAAATGATCAGGAGGCAAACAGAGCAGGAGAGAGGGTGGGGGTCTGTGATTTTAGAGGGGAGGCCTCACAGATGGGCGACAGAGTGGACAGCTAAGGGAAATGAGGAAGTCAGCCGTCAGGAACGTGCAGGAAGCGTGCCGGGCAGAGAGGAGCAGAGAAAGGCCAGCGTGGCTGGGCTGCAGTGAGGGAGGCAGGGCTCTGGACACACGTGCACACGTGCAGAAGGAGGTAAGAGCAGAGGTAACGGCCCCGGGCGCTCTGGTCCCACGCCGAGCCGGATGAGAAGCACGGGAGGATTCTGAGAAGAGAAGTGATACGATCGGCTCGTATCTCAGAGGGCTCACTCGGACGGCAGTGCTGAGAATGCACGGCGAGGGGACAGGCCTCCTCCATCAGGACCCTGGTCAGGAGGCCCTGCAAGAGTCCAGGGGCGAGGCGACAGCAGTCCAGCCCAGGGCAGTCAGACCTGCTGAAGCTCAGGCTGGGGGGGAGCGGAGGGAGCAGTGAGGGACAACTCGGAGGTTTCGGCCCAGGGAACCGAAAGAACAGTTACCATTTACTGAGCTCTGTGTCCAGAACACAAGCTCCCTGACTGCAAGCACCACCGAACAGGAGAAACGCTGGGGCCTCCCCAGTCCAATCAGAAAGGCAGGCTGCGTGTTTGTGTTTCAAGGCGGGACTTCAGTCCCTGGGAGGGAGGCCGATAAAAACAAGGCCCAGCGAAATGCAGCAGGTTACCATGGGATCCTGGCAGGCAGCAGCAGACAAGGGTCCAGTTATCAGAGCCCAGGCACAAGGCCAATGGTGACTTGAGGCCAAGTTACAGACTGGGAGGTGGCCTCCATCCCTCTGTCTCAGATCAGGCTGGGATCTAGAGACCCAGGAAGCTGACCTGGTCGGGGTCAAGTGGTCCCAGGCCTGTGAGGAAGGGGACAGCAGAAACCAGGAACCAGACAGACTCCGTCTGCAGCCACAGCCAGAGCATCAGGAAGACGCCTTGACCAGACCACGAGGATCAGAGTGCAGAAGCGGGAACCTCTGCAAGAGGACTTTTGTGTGTGCCAGGGACCTCCAGTGGGAAGAGGCAGATCTGGGAGAGGAAGGGCTGGGGCTGCTGCTTTGCCAGGAGGCTATGAAATAAAACAAGAAGTGTTCTGGAGACCAGATGGAAGGCAACGCGTTCCAGTCAGCAAAGGGAGACAAAGCAACCTAACCGGGAAGCGCTCAGAAGCAGAGGGGGGCAGGCTGCTCTGGGGCTGCGGATCCGGGGGCTGGGGAGGGGTGGGTCTACTCAGAACAAGGTTAGGCAGATACTGCAGAACATTTGTGATTGGTCTAAGCAGTGTTTCTTTTGTGTGGAACTGATTAGATTGCTTTCCACACACTTTCTTCCCCAGCTAAGAGTATAAGACATTCCCACCAAAATACATAGAACGCTTTCAAAATCAAAGCAAGCTGGCTGCTGTGGCTGGGCTGGTGTTGTGGTGTAGCAGGTAAAGCCGCTGCCTGTGGCGCCGGCATCCCCTAGGGGTGCTGGTCTGAGTCCTGGCTACTCCACTTCCAATCCAGCTCTCTGCTGTGGCCTGGGAAAACAGTGGAAGATGGCCCAAGTCCTTGGGCCCCTGCACCTGCATGGGAGACCTGGAAGAAGCTCCTGGCCCAGCTCCGGCCATTGCGGCCACGTGGGGAGTAAACCAGCAGATGAAGACTCTCTCTCTCTCTCTCTCTCTCTGTGTCTCTTTCTGCCTCTTCTGTAACTCTGCCTTTCGTATACATACATAAATCTTATATAATCAGCCAGAGCAAAAATTACATTGGCTTTATTTTCTAGAATGACAGGTTCATAAATCTTAGAAAGCAGTTAGAAAGCAATGGGCATTCACAAACCTTTGCTGTTCCTAGGAATCTAACTGCACAAACTCCTTTATTCTCTCAAGTCCCATTTCTGATGGTCACAGATTTTCTGGGCATACCTGCATACAGTCAACTCTCAAAGTTCTCTATATTCAAAAACACTAAGTGTTCAGGTCTGTGTAGGAGAGGTCGTGCCTAGGAGGCTGTGAGGCCTCCATGAGACGTTGCCAGGCAGCCGTGGTCACCCATCAGCCCCTTGGCCCGTGTGATTCAATTTTGTGCTTCAGTAAATATGCAAACTACTTTATGTTATGGACTTCAGAGTTACTCTTGAATACTCAACAAATGCTTGGAATGCTAGATTTCAAAAGGCTGAAGTTCTCTTATAGTTAAGGTAATAAATATCCAAGACAATCAGTGTCAGAAATTTCCTTAAATGAATCATCACTGCCAGAAAGCAGCAGAACCATGTGCGACAGCTTGCACGTTTCTACGCTTTGGAACAGCACTTGGCCTAGTGGTTAAAGCGCCAGTTAGAATGCTCACATCCCACAGCGCATAGTCCGGGTGCTTCCTGCTAATGTAGACCTGGTATGGCTCGAGGAGCTGGGCCCCAGCACCCGTGTGGAAAACCTGGTTTGAGTTCTTCACTTGCAGCTTAGGTCTGGCCTAACCCCTGAGGTCAGAGGCATTTCAGGAGTAAACCAGCTGGCAAGTGCTGTCTTTCTCTCTACCTTTCAAATTAGAAAAAAACAAAACAAAACAAAACAAAACTAATTTCTACTCTGAATAAGTCGACTTGTAGAAATTTATGATCAGAAATAGATGAGTCATACATTAAGGTATTTATTATTATATAATTCATAATACAGGAAAATCAGAATCAACAGAAATGTTCAACCTTTGGGGAGAGGCCATAAACATTAACTCATATAAGACAGAATATTATTTAGTCATTAGAATTGTGGTTAACAAGAATTTTAATGACATGGATAAATAATTATTATGTAACAGCAGGGAAAGAGAAAAGGAGCCAGGATATAAATACGAAGAGCGATACCACCTGTATAAAGACACATGAAAAATAAACAAAATGAAAATTAAATGGCAATTTCTACTGGAGGAAATATGGCTAGTTTTTTCTGTTCTTTTTAAATTTCAACATTTTCCAAATCGTATACAATGAGTATGCATTATTTTTATAATGAAAAACAAAGAATAAAGGACAAAGCTATGAACAAACATAATGCACTACTTTTCCTGAATATAGAAGTTTAAAAATAGAAGCTAAAAAGGAAAAATAAGAACAGAGCCAATGTTGTTGCTGACAGTTACTGAGTTCACACCCAGTCTATCATACTTGATTTTAGCTTCTTAAATAGACAGTAATTCTCTGAATTATCCTTATAAACCAAATGATACATCAGGCACTCTACATTTATTAATGAATAAATTCAGGACAAGTCTCGCGTGCTGTTAGTGTGATGCGGAGCTGACCGGAACAGTTCCAAGAGTCTTCCTAGCGTCTGTCCTGTCTGGACAAGGCAAGCAGGGCTGGGGACAGTGGCACTCAGGTCTGCAATCGTGGAGAGCAGAGGCGTGCACGTGGAAGTGCGTGAACGTGGACCGGCATGAGTGGCACCCCGGGGTGGACACAACAGCACCCCCAGGCCAGCCACTCTCAAACTTGTTTCCTGCCCCCCACACAGGGCCTGTGTCCCAACAGGCAAGGCCAGCGTGTGGCCAGCCCTGGGGCACAGCACCGTCCTCTCCCGCACTCTCCTACTTCTCAACGTGTACATGAACAGCAATGATGCTGCAGTGGGACAACCTTGCTTGAGCTCTAACAATTTTTAAAAGTAATTCTGAAGCATTGGCACTTTATTAGTAAGAACAAGTTACTTGTGACACAGCTCACAGCAGGGTCACACCCATGAAATAATGCCCCCTATTTCACAAATGCAGAACAGAAGGCTTAATCTTAAAAAGGGACACCCTAGGGCCGGCACTGTGGTACAGAGGTGAAGCCGTAGCCTGCAGCATCAGCATCCCTTTGGGGCGCCGGTTCAAGTCCCGGATGCTCCACTTCTGATCCAGCTCTCTGCTGTGGCCTGGGAAAACAGTGGAGGATGGCTCAAGTGCTTGGGCCCCTACACCCATGTGGGAGACCCAGAAGAAGTTCCTGGCTCCTGGCTTTGGATTGGCATAGCTCCGACCGTTGCGGCCACCTGGGGAGTGAACCACTGGATGGAAGACCTCTCTCTCTGTCTCTCTGCCTCTCTGTAACTCTTTCAAATAAGTAAATAAATCTTTAAAAAATAATAATAAAAATAAAAAGGGACATTCTTCTGGGAAGTGGTCACCTGGTGCTTAGCCAGCCTGGGGCAGAGGTGGCAGTGAGGGCCGAATGAGAGGAATGAGCCAAGGGTTCTAAGGATGCTTATTACAGTGACTCGGGCATACATCACAAAACAAAAATGCCAAAAATGCTGGCACCTGTATGATCTCCGTTTTAAGGTGGGGAAACTGAGGCAAAAAGCTGCTCTGTGACTTTCCCAAGGTCACACAGCTGGAATGTGGCAGAGCCCCCGTCTAAATTCAGAGCCTGACCCTTTGCCCATCAGACCACGAAGCTGCCCTAAAGCTTCTCTTGCAAGGAAAACGGATGTCGTCAGTGTAGTCCGCACGGAGTTCCGTTTCCAGCAGGGCCCGGTCTCACCCACGGGACGGACTTCTCAGAGGCCTCCCACCTCTCCAGCTTCTCTGGCACAAAGACACTCAGTTGAGGGAGCACCACTCAATCTGCTGAAGTTCTCTCTGGGGGCTCAACGTGGGGACCTCGAGCATCCACACTGTGCCTGGCCCTCCACTGCACACAACGAGGGGCCTGCAGAAGGCAGAATGGAAATGGCAAGACTCCGGGTCTCTCACTCAGGCGCTCATGAGCACAGATGCTCCTCATTCAGTACCCAGGGCCCGCGTGGCCTTGCCCCATCCATAATGTCAAACAAAGACTTTAATCCAGGCTACTGGAGATTCACGAGTTGTCTACTTCTCTCTCTCTCCCTCTCTCTCTCTCTCTCTCTCTCCCATGCTAAACATCTCCTGTTCAACACATGTGGTTAGATAAAAAGGAAGGGGAAACAGTACTATTCCAATCTGTATTTGAAACACAACAACCATAGTCTTGGTCACAGTTCCTATTTTGGGGCAGATGCACATTCCAAAACTATTAAGTAACCCGCTAACTTTCTGTGCTTCTCACTATTTCCTTAGACAGAAGAGGAGAACATGCTGCTGGAAGTCAGAATCACAGGCAAACCCGCAAACAGATGAAACACCAGAGACCGGAAAGTCACAGTTGCAAAGCGCTTGCTGTTTGGGAGGTATGGACTCCTGACCAGAATCTAGATAGAAGTCAATGTCATTCTCCGAAAAAGAAAACAAGACCCAACAGAAAACTGACGACATCAGTAATCGGTGGAATGCTTTCCTGGAAATAATTCATGCTGAAATAATTCGTAAATGGGATCTTCTAAAGCCCACGCAGAAACCCAAGGTCACTGCCCTATCTCATTATATCTAACAGTGTTTGGATGAAGCATATTGTTTCATGGCTGGCAGAGAGCAAGCTGTACCCAACAGCAGGGCTGGCTAAGGCTGATGACCTTGGGAACAAAATTCCCTCTCACTTTTAGGTTTTGAGCAGATGACTATGCCACAAAAGCCACAAACTATGATGAATGAACACACAAACAGAATTGAGTTAGTGGCTGGGAAGGAATCAGTTATCTTTACACCGTAGCTCCCCTGTCACACTTGAGTTCCCAAATCCCGTGGTCAGTGTCTCCAGGCCTCCTATAATCTCAGCTTATCTCATTAGACAACTATTATTATTATCTCTGTTGTATTATAATTATTATCCCTGTTATGTATTTTTTCCCCAATAGGCTTAGAGAGTTGAGAAAATGTCCCAAATCATAGGTCGAAAGAGTGGCAGAACCAGGACCCAAACCCAGGCCCGTTTGGCAGCATGGCCTCGTCCTGGGCGGGGCCCACAGGAAGCAGAGGCTTTAAGGCAAGTCGTGGCCAAAGCTCCAGGAGACAAAAGAACCAGAGAGATGGTCAGGAAACAGGAGGAGCTGGGAGGTGGCCTGAGAGACACAGCCATCTCTGAAGACCATTAGATGGCACAAGAAGATACTCTGAGCTCTCCAAGGAGACTCGGTCTGTGACTCAGGACAGAGCCATTTGGGAAAGAATCCAAGATTCCAAGGCCATTTGTGGCTTGCAGCACAGCAGCCTTTCTTCAGAGGGCCTCTGGTTCTGGACACCAGGCTGCTTTTGTCAAACAAGGCCTGGACGGGCTGCAAACTCGCTCCTTTCCATGTCTCCTATGCCTACGACAGAGCCCACTGGAGTAGGTGCTCAAGAAACTCCGCTGGATTTATTCAGGTATCGTTCAATGAGTGATATTGGAGGAGAAGCATCAGCTCCTCTCTGCGAGGAGGGAGAGGTCAGCAGACCAGCAGAAACCCTTCCCAGGCCAGGGAAGGCTGTTCACCCAGGCAGCCACTTAGAGGCGCACGCTGTGACACGGCTTCTCAGAGTCACCACCACCTTTTGCGGTGACGTGCCACGCACGAGAGATGTGACTGCAGGCATCCTCTTCTGAAATGCGTGAACCTCACAGGAGTTAAGCGGAGGCTAAAAGTTTCTGCTAGGAAGTTTAAGCGAGCGCTTTTCTCATCGTTCCAACAGCACTTTAGCCAAGACACTGAAATGTGATGTGCCGATGAAGGGAAGGGCGGAGGAGAGCACTGTAAAGCACTGAGCCGTGAAGGGGGAGTGAAGATGGAACAGGGGCTGAAACTGGGAACCACAGTGCAGCGAGCAAGCCCCCTGTCCAGGGCAGTGTTGTCCAACAGGACAGCCACCAGCCACGCGTGCTGCCGGGCCCTTGAAATACAACTTATGCAACCAAGGAACTGAACCTTTAACTGTATTTAATCTTAATTAATATACATTTAAATAACCACCTATGGCCAAGCACTATTTGTTACTCCATTGCTGACTTCTTCTTAGTACTTTTTTTTTTTTTTTTTTTGACAGGCAGAGTGGACAGTGAGAGACAGAGACAGAGAGAAAGGTCTTCCTTTGCCATTGGTTCACCCTCCAACGGCCGCCGCGGCCAGCGCGCTGCGGCCGGCGCACCGCGCTGATCCGATGGCAGGAGCCAGGTACTTCTCCTGGTCTCCCATGGGGTGCAGGGCCCCAGCACTTGGGCCATCCTCTACTGCACTCCCTGGCCACAGCAGAGAGCTGGCCTGGAAGAGGGGCAACTGGGACAGAATCCGGCACCCCGACCGGGACTAGAACCCGGTGTGCCGGCGCCGCTAGGCAGAGGATTAGCCTAGTGAGCTGCGGCGCTGGCCACTCTTCTTAGTACTTTAGTTTGTAAAAATCTACGATTATTCTGCATTCTTTAGATCCTTATAACATACCTATCAAGTAACCATCATCACCATCATTGACAGATGAGGTTCACAGAATCCTGAAATTTGCCTGAGGAGACTCAGGGGAAGGTGGGTGCACTCACTGACTCCAAAGCCGGCCAGACTAGCATCAAGGAACCACACCTCTAACTTTCAGAAAGAGACGACAGGTGCAGGCTGTGTTCACCTCGTGGTTCTGCCCTACACCATTTGGGGACCAGCCCCTCTTGTTTCACACCTCAAGGGTCTCACCCATGTGGAATTCAGCTCCCTGGCCTTGAGAGTGTTCCCTGGGCTGTGGGTGGGCAGGGCTCATCTTCCTGCAAACCTGCTTCTGCTCCCTTCCCCCAGCCTCAGTCTCCCACATTTCTGAAGCAAAGCAAGTGTTTTATACATAAACATAAATTTTAATATATATATAGTATATATTTTATTATAAATTTGACATGAATATATAAGTTACAGTAAATGTAAACTTTTTCTGCTTTATATATAGTCTAACTGAGCACTGTTAATGTATCTCACAGGTTTTTTAAAAGATTAAAAAAATTTTTAAATGGTTAGAGTTTTTAATTTAAATTCAATTACTAATTATAATTTTATCAATTCTGTTGATTTAATTTTTCCTTTTTTAATTGAGAATTTCTTCAGCTTAGTATATGATCAATTTACACACACACACACACACACAAACACAGTGAACTAATAGTGAACACAACTCACACGTCCAGCAGTAAGGGAGCAATGAAATAAGCTGTGCTATATCTATGTGCTACCTTATGCCGTATTCACGAGATAATGCTTCTTGGAGATCATTTAAACACATGGGAAAATATTCAAGACAACAAAAAAGGAAGCTACAAAATTATACATGCAGTATGACACTGATGTTAAAAGTCCTAAGTCACTTGGGGCTGGCGCTGGAGCAGTAGGTTAAGCCTCTGCCTGTGGCACCGGCATCCCATATGGGTGCCAGTTCTAGTCCCGGCTGTTCCTCTTCCAATCCAGCTCTCTTCTATGGCCTGGGAAAGCAGTAGATGACCCAGGTGCTTGGTCCCTTGCACTCCCGTGGGAGACCTGGAAGAAGCTCCTGGCTCCTGGCTTTGGATCAGCGAACTTCTGGCCATTGCGGCCATTTGGGGAGTGAACCAGCCGAAGGAAGACCTTTCTCTCTGTCTCTCCCTCTCACTGTCTGTAACTCTACCTCTCAAATAAATAAATAAAATCTTAAAAAAAAAATACTAAGTCACAGCAAAACTATCCAAAGAAAAAGACAAAATAAGAAACAAAGATGTTACTGTTCTCTGTAATAAGAGTATCACATTTCTAATCAGAAGAAAATGTCTTGAAAATTTGTCTATGGATATCTAAAAAGCTATTTTAGAGACTAAACTATAAAGAATAAATTTTGATCTATAGTAACTGTAATTTGTTTTTTTAAAGATTTATTTACTGATTTGAAAGAGTTACAGAGAGAGAGAGGGGTGGGGGGGGCTCTTCCATCCATTGGTTTACTCCCCAATTGGACGCAATGGCCAGAGCTACGCCGATCCGAAGCCAGGAGCCAGGAGCTTCTTCCAGGTCTCCCACACAGGTGCAGGGGCCCAAGCACTTGGGCCATCTTCTACTGCTTTCCCAGGCCATAGCAGAGAGCTGGTTCGGAAGTGGAGCAGCCAGGTCTCGAACCATTGCCCATATGGGATGCTGGCGCTTCAGGCCAGGGCGTTAACACACTGTACCACAGTGCTGGCCCCAGTAATTCTAATTTGTTAATGTGTCATTGTCCACTATCTTTATTTTGAATATTGAATTAAAAATCTACAATTGTACCGTTCTCAAGGACTTGGGCCATCCTCTACTGCTTTCCCAGGCCATAGCAGAGAGCTGGATCAGGTGTGGGGCAGCTGTGACTCAAACCAGCACCCACATGGGATGCTGGTGCTGCAGGAGGTAGCTTTACCCATTACACTACAGCACTGGCCCCCAGATTGTTTCTTAAATTAACTAGATCTAGGGGCTGGCGCTGTGGGTGCTGGTTTGAGTCCCAGATGCTCCACTTCCCATCTAGCTCCCTGCTATGGGCTGGGAAAGCAGTGGAAGATGGCCCAAGTCCTTGGGCCCCTGCACCCGTGTGGGGGACCCAGAGGAAGCTCCTGGCTCCTGACGTAGGATCGGCTCCGGATGTTGTGGTCATTTAGGAAGTGAACCAGCGGATGGAAGATTTCTCTCTCTCTCTCTCTCTCTCTCTCTCTCTGCCTCTGCCTCTGCCTTTCAAATAAATAAATCTGTAAATTAGTTAGAATCTATAAACGCTGGGTTATAAACAAGATGATGCAATTTTGTCAAAATGTAGAAGTCAAAGATGTAAAAAGTATGATTGGTTACAGTGCGAGAAGCACTCAGTTCTCTCTCTCTGACTGCCGGATGATCTGGCCAACAGTGCCCCTGCTGTCATAACCACTGGAACCAGGTAGCAGAGAGAGGTCCCTCCCCTAACTAGAAGGGACAGCCCTCACCCTCGGGGCAGAAGATAAGCCCACTTCCTCCTCTAAGCCTCTCGGGTGCCCTGCTAGGTCCTGCCTGGACGCTGAGGTGAGGGCCGCAGCCCTCGCCCTGGCCTGGTGACCCATGCCTCACAGAGGATATCAGAAGGCAGCCTGAAAAGCTGGCTCACGTTGACCCATCTGATAAGTGTGTGTTCACTGTACAAGGCTCCACTGAGTTAGAGGAAAAGAATGTGCTTGGAGATTCTCCATTAGGATAGAAAATCAGTCCTTAACCAAGTAGTTCTGCTTTTACCAACCAATGTCATTGTAAGGCTTAGGCGAAAGAACAGATGTGGAAACGTTTTGCAAACTGCAGATTGATCTAGAAATATTGAAAGGAGTAAACAAACGGAACACATGCAAGAGGCCTATTGCACACCGTGGTGACCATGGCTAGCAACAGCATACTGTATACCCGAAAGTTTCTAAGACAATAGATTCTCACCACAGAAAACAAACAAAATAGCAAGCTGTGAGACAACGTATATCTTAATCAGCTTGATTAAGCCATTCCACAAGGTACACACACAAAAGGTCTACAAAAAGCTCATGGAAAATGTGTATTATAAAAAAAGCTACATATGGATTTCAAAAATTTTTGCACCACAATAAACCTACCTTTGAATTCCATTTTCTATAAATTTTTGAAATACCCTGTATACAAAGCATCAAATTGATTGCCATAAAATATATATAATTTTGATTTATAAATTGAAAATTAAGGAAAAACATAAAAGGGGGAGGATTATGTGTACATTGATTATTTAAGCAACTTAGCTTGAATCAAAATCTGTGCTCCTGTGCTCCATATTATTAAGATGTTAATTCTCCTCAACCTATCTACAGGGTCAAGTCCATTTAGAAGTCCAACAATCTTCTTTGCAGCAATCAACAAGCTGATTCAAACTCTATGGATGAGAGAAGAAACTAAAATAAGCAAAGCAATTTTCTAAAAAAGAATGCTAGAGGACTCCCCCTACCTGATTCCAAATCTCCCCATAAAGGTGCGGTAATCAAGACAGGCTGGGCTGGTTTTAGCAGAATGAAAGACAAAGAGACCTATGGAACGGAAGACAGGGTCCAGAAATAGACCCACACAGATGTGGTCGATTGATTTTCAACAAAGACATCAGGGCAGTTCAACAGAGAAAGGCAAGGCTTTTCAACAAATGATACGGGAACAATTCAAAATCCTTATGCAAAAGATCTGGGCCTTAAATCCACACTTTGCATTTAAAAAAAGTAACTCATAATTATCTAAGTGTAAAACCTGCAACTATAAAACTTCCAGAAGAACACATAAGAAAATAAATCTTCGTGACCTTGAGTTAGGCAAGGAATAGTTATATAAGACACAAAAACACAAACCATAAAAGAACAAAGTTGAAAAATTATACTTCATCAAAATTTAGAACTTTTGCTATTCAAATTTTGTTAAGAATATTGAGACCCACTGACAAGATTTACTTTAAGGATAAAAAAGATTTTATTAAGAAAATGAAAAAGGGGGATGGTGCTGTGGCACAGCGGGTTAAAGCCCTGGCCTGCAGGGCCGGCATCCCATATGGGCGCCAGTCCTGGTCCCAGCCGCTCCACTTCTGATCCAGCTCTCTGCTATGGCCCGGGAAAGCAGTAGAAGATGGCCCAAGTGTTCGGGTCCCTGCACCCGCGTGGAAGACCTGGAAGAAGCTCCTGGCTCCTGATCAGTGCGGCTCTGGCCGTTGCAGCTATCTGGGGAGTGAACAGGTGATGGAAGACCTGTCTCTCTCTGCCTCTACCTCTCTCTATAATTCTGTTTTCTTGTCTTGTCTTGTCTTTTCTTCTCTCTCTCTCTCTCTCTCTCTCTCTTTCTTTCTTTCTTTCACAGGCAGAGTTAGACAGTGAGAGAGACAGAGAGAAAGGTCTTCCTTCCATTGGTTCACCCCCCCAAAATGGCTACCACAGCCAGCGCACTGCACTGATCTGAAGCCAGGAGCCAGGTGCTTCCTCCTGGTCTCTCATGCAGGTGCAGGGCCCAAGGACCTGGGCCATCCTCCACTGCACTCCCGGGCCACAGCAGAGAGCTGAGCTGGAAGAGGAGCAACCGGGACAGAATCTGGCGCCCCAACTGGGACCAGAACGCGGGGTGCCGGCGCCACAGGCAGAGGATTAGCCTAGTGAGCCATGGCGCCAGCTATAACTCTTTCAAATAAATAAAATAAATATTTAAAAAAAGAAAGAAAATGAAAAAACAAGCCACAGACTAGGAGAAAACTTGCAAACATATAACTGACAAAGAACTGGTAATCTAAATATGTAAAGAATGCTCACAATTTACCAATAAGAAAATTCACAGGATGAATGGGTAAAGAAAATGTGATTACATGTACAAGGAATATTACTCAGTCATAGAAAAGAATAAAATCCTCTCAGCTGCGGAAACCCGCATCAGCCTGGAAGACATTATGTTAAGTCAGGCAGAGAACAATAAATACACGTTCTCATTTACATGTGGAAGTTTAAAAAGATGGTCTCCTGGAAGTAGAAACTGGAAGAGCGATGACCAGAGGCTGGACAGGGAAGGAGAGTGAAGGGAATGGACGTGGGCTGGTTCACGAGTGCAGCTGGATAGCAGGAGTAATTTTTTTTTAGATTTATTTATTTATTTGAAAGAGTTACACAGAGAGAGGCGAGGCAGAGATAGAGAGAGAGAGAGAGAGAGAGAGAGATCTTCTAGCTGCTGGTTCACTCCCAATTAGCCGCAATGGCCAGAGATGCACCGATCCGAAGCCAGGAGCCAGGAGCTTCTTCCAGGTCTCCCACACGGGTGCAGGGGCCCAAGGACTTGGGCCATCCTCCACTGCTTTCCCAGGCCACAGCAGAGAGCTGGATGGGAAGTGGAGCTGCCGGAACCCGAACCAGTGCCCATGTGGGATGCCAGCACTTCAGGCCAGGGCGTTAACCCGCTGCGCCACAGCGCCAGCACCAGGAGGAATAATTTCTAACATTCTACAGCACAGTAGGGTAACTACCTGAAAACAATTAGAGATCTCAAAATAGCTAGCAGACCAGATTCTGAATGTTCCTAACACAAAGAAATGACAAATATCGGAGGTAATGGATATGCTAAGCACTCTAATCTGATCATTATACATTGTACACATGTATTGAAATATCACACCGCACCCCATAAATATGTACAAACACTGTGCATCAGTTAAGAAAAAACATATTTTTAAAGGAAAATTAATTTTAATTTTGTCCGACGTAGACAAGAGATCTGAAGGGACATTTCACCGAAGAAGATATAAGAATGTTAGTAAGCATACAAAAAGATGCTCAACACCATCAGTCATTAGGAGAACGCAAATAAAGGTCACAATTAGCTATTGCTACATATGCACTAGAATGACCAAACATTTTTAAAACTGAAATGCCACCACCTCACACTGATTAGGATGCTAATAGTCAAAAGAAAAGAAAAAGACAAAATCCCAGGGATGGACAAGGGTGTGGAGAAACTTGAATCCTGGTGTATGTGGGAATGCAAAATGAGAGAGAGCAGGATGGCAGCTCCAGCCTTAAAAACAGAATCTCCACGTGATCCTGCAATCCCACTCCTGGGTACATACCAAAGCGAAACAAAACAAAAACCAAAAACCCATGCAAGCACAGACTTGAAAAGATATTTGTGCATCATGTTCATAGTAGCATTATTATACACAATAGCCTACAGGCAAAAGCAACACAAGTGTGCATTTATGGATGAATGGACACACAAAATGTGATATACACAATACAGTGGAATATTATTCAGCTTTTTTTAAAAGGAAGATAATTGTGTCACATGCTACAGCATAAATGAACCTTGGGGACATTATGTTAACAGAAATGAGCCATTCACAAAAAAACACAAACAGCATACAACTGCACTCTTGTGAAGCACCCTGGTGAGGTGCAATGGTGGTCCCCAGATGCTGGGAGGAGGAAACAGGGAATTTCTGTTCAATGGGTACAGTTTCAGCTTTGTAAGATGAAAAAGCCCTGGGGACTGGTTACACAGCAACATGAATATACTTAATGCATAAAATATACTGGACTGTATATTTAAACAGGGGTAAAATGGTAAGCTTGGGGCAGGTGCTGTGGTGCAGTGAGTTAAGCTGCCACCTACAGCGCCAGCATTCTGTATGGGTGCCGTTTCAAGTCCCGGCTGCTCCACTTCCAATTCACCTCCCTGCTAATGCTCCAGGGAAAGGAGTGGAAGATGGCCGAAGTATTTTGGTCCCTGTACCCACATGGGAGACCCAGAAGAAGCTCCTCGCTCCTGGCTTCGGATTAGCCCAGCTCCAGGCAGCTGCAGCCATTTGGGGAGTGAACCAGTGGATGGAAGATCCCTCTCTCTCTGTCTCTCCTTCTCTCTTCTGTAACTCTGTCTTTTAAATAAATAAATAAATCTTAAAAAAAAAAAAAAAAGATGGTAAGTTTTATGTCACATGTGTTTTTAGCCACAATTTTTTAAAACCAGCTCCCTGCTATTGGCCTGGGAATGCAGCAGAGGATGGTGCAAATCCCTGGGCCCCTGCACCTACGTGAGAGACCATTAGAAGCTCCTGGTTCCTGGCTTTGGCCTGGCCCAGCCCCCGCCATTGCAGCCATTTGGAGAGTGAACCAGCAGATGGAAAATTTCTCTCTGTCTCTCCTCTTTAACTTTTTCAAATAAATAAATTAGCAAAAAATCTCAAAAAATAAAAAACAAACAAAAAGGATGCAATGAAGTAGGTTGAATTATATCTACCCAAAAGATATGTTCAAGTCCTAATTCCTAGAACTTGTGAGTGTGACCTCATTTGGAAACAGAATCTTTGCTAAGGTAATCAAGTTAAGATGAGTCACATTAGATAAGGATGATGACCGGGATAAGAAAAGGGGTGGGATTTGACTCAGTGGGGTTTTTTTTTCTTTTCTCTCTCTCTCTCTTTTTTTTTTTTTTTTTTTTTTTTTTTTGACAGGCAGAGTGGACAGTGAGAGAGAGAGAGACAGAGAGAAAGGTCTTCCTTTTCCATTGGTTCACCCTCTAATGGCCGCTGCGGCCAGCGCACCATGCTGATCCGAAGGCAGGAGCCAGGTGCTTCTCTTGGTCTCCCATGCGGGTGCAGGGCCCAAGTACTTGGGCCATCCTCCACTGCACTGCAGGGCCACAGCAGAGAGCTGGCCTGGAAGAGGGGCAACCGGGACAGAATCCGGCACCCCGACCGGGACTAGAACCTGGTGTGCCGGTGCCGCAGGCGGAGGATTAGCCTATTGAGCCATGGCGCCGGCCTCTTTTTTTTTTTTTTTTTTTTTTTAAGTGTATTTATTTGAAAGGTAGCTACAGGGAGACAGAGAGGGAGAGGTAGATCTTCCATCTGCTGGTTCACTCCTCAAATTGCTGCAACAGCCGGAGCTGGGAAGGTCTGGAGCCAGGAGCTTCTCCTGGATCTCCCATGTGGGTGTAGGGGCCCAAGGGCTTCGGTGCTTTCCCAGGAACACTAGCAGAGAGCTGGATCAGAAGTGGAGCAGCCTGGACTTGAACTGGTGCCCATATGGGATGCTGGTGCCACAGGCAGTGGCTTTACCTGCTACACCACAGCGCTGGCCCTGGCACAGTGGTTAAGTTGCCACTTTGGACACCTGCATTCCATATCCAAGTGCCTGGTTCAAGTAATAATCCTCTACTTCTGACCCAGCTTCCTGCTAACGTGCACCCAGGGAGGCAGTAGCTGCTCGTTCAAGTAGTTGGGCCCCGGCCACCCATATGGGAGACCTGGAGTAAGTTCCAAGCTCCTGGCTTCAGCCTGGCCCAGCCTGGGACCACTGTGATCATTTGGGGAGTCAACCAGCAGATGGGAGCGCTCGCTCTCCCTCTCTCTCTCGCTCTGCCTTCAAATTAAGAGTGAAAACAAAAATCTTTGAAGAGAGAGAAGGGAGAGGGGTACTTGGATACAAAGAGATACAAACAGGGAGGCAGATCAAATGACCACAGAGCCAGGAGCAGCAAGATGGAGCCAGGGACTGAGGCCTGCCAGGACAACAGAAACCAGAAGAGGCAAAGGATTCTTCTGCGGGCACATAGCGCCCGGTCCTCACCTTGCTTTGGGACCTCTGGGTTCAGAACTGTGAGAAAAGAATTCCTGTGTTAAGCCTCTGAGCGTGTGGGGCTCTGTCACAGCCGCCCTGGGATCTGGGGCGGTGTGGGTGAATCTCAGACGCGATAAGCCAAGCGGGAAGAACTCAGAGACTACAAACTCTTGAGTCTATTGTCAGGGAGCTCTGGACAAGGGTGAGACCACGGACCAGCGCTTTCTGGAGGCTGTAGACGAGAGTGAAGACTTACTGCCAAGGAACACAGGGAGCATCCGGGGTACTGGAATGGTTCTGTGTCTGGATTACAGTGGTGACTACGTCCAGCCGCACACCTGAAAGACCTAATGTGTACTCTACGTAAACCGTATCTTTTAAGTTTACTTAAAAAAATCTCTGAGCCGGTGTTGTAGCACAGCAGGTTAAGCTGCTGCCAGTGACACCAGCATCCCATGTGAGTGTGGTCTGAGTCCTAGCTGCCCTGCTGCAGAACCAGCTCCCAGCTAATGTGTCTGGGAAAGTAGTGGAAGATGTGGGAGACCCAGGTGGAGCTCTGGGCTCCTGGCTTTGGGCCCAGATCTGGCTGTTGCGGCTATTTGGGGAGTGAACCAGTCACTCAGGGATAGAAGATCTCTTTTTCCCTCTCTCTTTTTTGAGCACCAAAATAAAAATAATGCATATAAATGATACCCCACTGAATTAAACAGGAACCATAAAACTATATACAGAGATGGATAAATTATGAATAAACTGCGAAGTCACTGAGGATCAGGATAAAGTACCTCCTGACAGAATCTTTACTTATTACAAATTAGGATAAGGGTACTGTTAGAGTGGAAAAGGCAGAGACGCCACCGGAACCGATAAAGGGAACGCCATCAAGATTGGGACAAATCAAAACCACACACTTGAGGGGACACGAAAGCAACCTCATGTCTGTGCTACTCTGGCCAAAGATGCATCATCACAAGAAGACACACCACACAAGCCCACGAGGCACACTGCACAAGACAGCGCCTGTCCTCTTCAGAAGCGGCAAGGTCCCAAAAGTCAAAAGTGCCTCTGTTAGTGTCCACAACCCGAGAGTCAGAGCTGTCCCCAACTCAGGAGCACTTCAGACAGGGATAACGAGGCACAGGTGACTCTGCACTGGACGCTTTCGCTCTCGAGGACAGCACTGGGACACCTGGTGACACCTGAGTGAGGGCTGCGGCTCAGGAGGCTATAGCTCCCTCCCTGATGATGTCAGACAATGTCCTGGCCTGTAGCAAACACAGGGAAATACCTCACTCTCAAGGGCGAAGACAGCTATTTGTACTGTACTCCCAACTTCTCTGCAAGTCTGTGACTGCTTCAGAGTAAACACTATAGGCTGAGTAGCCCTTACCTGAAATACCTGGGACCAGAAGTGATCCATTTTTCTGAGTTTTTCAGATTTTGAAATATTTGCATAGGCTTCACCAGCTGAGCATCCCTAACCCGAAAGTCCAAAATTTGAAATGCCATTCCAGTGGACTCCAGGGCATTTCAGATTCTGGGTTTTTGGTTTGGGGATGTTCCCACTGTATTAAAAAAGAATCCTGAGAAGACCAAGGAATAGAAATTTATTCCATTCCCCAGTGCATTGGTGGGGGTAACTTTCTCTGAGGTTAACAATAAAGTATCACAAAATCAGTATCTTAAATACAGAAAACCTAGACAATGTTCTCTCTTTTTTTTTAATGTTTATTTCCATGTATTTGAAAGGTAGAACAACAGAGAGAGAGAGAGATTCCATCCACAGGTGTACTCCCCAATACCCCAAATGCCTCCAACAGTCAGGGAAGGGCCAGGAGCCTGGAACTCCATCAGGGTCTCTGATGCGGGTGGCAGGGGCCCAAGCACTTGAGCCATCTTCTTCTGCCTCCCAGGATGCATCAGCAGGAAGACGGACTGGAAGCGGAGGATCCGAGAGTGGAACTGGCACTCCGGTACAGGACGCGGACAGCCTAACTCCACAGTGCGACAATACCCACCCCAGGGCTCTGTTTCTGAAACGTGAAATCCAGTATAAAGCAAAACCCTACTTTATTTGGATACTGAATGTCCCACTGGCCAATATACGGATTGCTGGGTCTGTGAAGGTAGATCTCTAGCATGGGCAGCATTATGTAAGATTCCAAAGTCATTACAGTAAATACAAGAGTCCAGTGCAAGTGGGTACAAACATGTGCTACTGTGCTCTTTCTAATCTCTGCTATATTTAAGAGTTCCTCTTGGCTCTCAAATGAAAGTCCCCATTGAACACCATAGATCTGCTCTATGTAACATCATCAAACAAGAAACCCGTTTCTAAAGCTAAGGAAGAGGAGTGCTTTTCCAAGTACCTCTATACTGAGATGAATCAAGTTGCCAGAAGAAGTGTGTTGAGGTAGCTCATTATGTTTTTTCTGTTAATTACAAATTGAAATGACTGTATTTTTTTTACAGATTTGGTTAAATAATTACATTTTAATTTCTTCAGTGACATTCAAGTGAATTCCACCTGTTCGGTTTCCTTTACTATGGCTACTAGAAAATTCTAAATTACTTATGTGGCTCATGTTGTATTTCTACTAGACATTGCTGCCTGAGACCAACCGTGAGATAACGTTATGTCATGCGTAGAAACTACGAAAGAGAGTATCGACAGACTTCCCAGGGGAAGGCTGAACTTCCCTCGGCCCAGCTTATCCTCTGGGATCTAATGTTTCAGGGGATGCTCTGCCTGTCTTTTCACATCCCCTCAGCTTCCCGAGAGCACACGTGTGGAGGTACCTGGAATTCCGGCGCACTGCTCCGCAGCTGGCTCACGTTGGGTAGGGATCCTCCATGGTACTGGGTGAGGCGCAGTTGCTGAAGCTTCTGAAACTGAACCTGGAAACAGAGCCATTTCAAGACCATTGAGAGGCGACAGCAAAGATCTCCACGAGCATCAAAGTACAGCGCTTGGCAGTGGAATCGGTTAAGAATGAAAGGCGTGGCTTCAATCTCTTCTCTGCTTCCAGGATCACAACCTTTAGGTTTCCAGTGCTTTCTGTTTTGTTTTTTTTTTTTTTTAATCACTCTACTCATGTTTTCAGAAAGAACATACCCATATCCCACGTGCCCCACGTGCCCCACGTGCCACAATAGTGAGGTGTCCTTGCAAGGCCTCTCAGTGCCCAAGTGTAGGCAGCCAAGCACAATCTTTGATGGCAATAAAAGAACTTAAAGGGAAATGAACCCTGCACATGAGCTGTTTCCCCTCCATGTTCCTTCCCGGCTCCATTTATGTTTCTGTGTGATAACTGCATAGCTGGGGCCACAACCTAGGCATGACCTTGCACGCTCACCTCACTTTTTCTGTGCCACCCCCTAATCGTTTTCAAAGGCTATGGGACATTTCTTCTCCTGATCTATTTCTCTAGAATGCATTCCAAAGACAGCCTACTGAATCCCTGCACACGGGCCTGCTGAAGGCCAAGCTCGCAGGTGTAGAATGGACCCCGCTGTTTCCATCTGCCTTTTTGGGAAGGTCTTCCTTACTTCAGGTTTCAAAAGGCAGTAAACTGGTTACAGATCTTGTAAACCCCGGAGTGGTCCAATCTGGTCCTTATGAGTTCTGTTTGTAAAACAATAAAGGACCTTTGTGGTTACATAACCCTTGGCACTTATAATTCGTAAAGAGAAGAAAGGGGCTGTGGATGAGAGCTCAGAGGCAGATTTCCACCCTTTCATCTCTCTCTGGCTTTGTCTAAGACTAAGGAAGATGCACAGAGCTGAGCCAGGCACGGTCCTCAGGTGTTCCGCTCACTCCGTTCCTAGCCCCGCAGGGAGACTGCGTTATCCTGCTTCCCTGGACCTGGCAACCCCGACTCCGGGTGCCCGGTGACTTGCCCAAGGTCACACGGCTCACCTGTCTTTCTCTAGGCTCACATCCCTACTCTGGCCATACTCCTGCCCTTTGTTCCACTTCTCCCTCAGCGGTCTCAACAAAGCGTGCAGGCTGGGGGACCAAATGCACTGCTGAGCTTAGGAGGCGCTCTGATGTTGCTGGGTTTTTACATTTAGTCATGAAAAATGCCAAACATAGACAAAGTAGAGATAAGTGTCATGAAACCCCATCCCTCCTCTTCCAGGTTCAACAGTTTCCAACTTGAGCCCAATCTTGATTCCTCTTCACCCCTCTGCTCCCCATAACAGCCCACTGAAAGAAACCTGTCGCCCTCCTATGGCTCTATATTCCAACATGCAGCTCCAAAACCCAAGGACTTCCAACTGTTTGGTGGCCTTAACTTCCTTATACCTTATAAAAGAAATCAAGTACTACCTACTGCGCCGGGAGGTGGTTCTAACCAAGGCAGCAAAACCCACAGCTCAGAGTCCAGTGTGAGAAGAACGTGGTGAGCTTTTCCCATCTGTAGCAGAGTAGCAAGAATAGAGTCTCCACTTCCCACTGGAACGTTCCAAAAGCACTTAACAGAAGCGTTTTACTCTCTGTTCTTGGACATGCTCTAGACAAAACTGCCGGCCAGGGGCAACCCGTCCCTTAGACGCAAACTTAGCTGCGCGTCAGGTGCCGTGCCGGGCACTCCTGACAAGCAGGAACACATGCCGAAGCTCTTGCCTTCCCAGTGTTCTCCCCGAGGCCCCCACTCTCACCCACAGCCTTGTCACTTCCACCGAGCGAGGGACCCGGCTGCATCTGAGGCTAAGCTGCACTCCCAGGTAACTGCTCACCCCACCAAGGCACCCATCTTCACAGCCTTCAGAGACGGCTGAGGAAAAACACTGGACTTGGAGTCAGAAGCCCTGACTTTGTAAGCTGGAGCTCGCGTGTGGTTGGACAAATTATTCTAAGAGAGAACAGACATGCCGATGATGCGTGAGAGATAAAGTGGGGGACAATTTCTCGCGCTATAATCATTCCAGAGAATATCCTTGGAGACCTCTAAAAAACCTGAGTTATAATGCAATTTTCCTCCCTAGAAATTTAGATTTACTGGACCAGAAAGAAAGTTGAGCTTTCTTCAACACCTTCACGTTTACAGAATAAAAATGAGGACCCAGGAATGAACAGACTAAGGCAGAGGTCACAGACGGCCGCCCATGGGCAGATGTGATCAAACGAGAGCTCTGTGTGGCCCACAAGATGCTGACCCGCTCAAGGTTTTAAATTGTCATTTTAAAAATTGGCAGATTGTGGGCAGGCATTTATCTTAGTGGCTAAGATGCTAGTTAAGATGACCACGTCCCTTATCAAAGTCTCTGAACTTGATGACCTGCCTCCAGCTCCTGACTCCAGCTTCCTGCTAACGCAGTCCCTAGGAGGCAGCAATGCTGGCTCGAGTAATTGGGTCCCTACCACCCACATGGGTGACCTGGATTACATTCCTGGTTCCTGGCTTTGGCCTGACCCAGTCCTGACCATTGTGGGTATCTGGGGAGTAAACCAGCAGATGGGAGCTCATTCATTCTCTCTCTCTCTCTCTGTCTCTGCCCCTGTCTCTGTCTATCTCTGCCCCATTCTCTCTCTGTCTCTGTCTCTATCTCTGCCCCATTCTCTGTCTCTGTCTCTCTATCTCTGCCCCATTCTCTCTCTCTGTCTCTATCTCTGCACCCCCTCCCTGCTCTAGCTATCTGTCTCTCTGCCTCTGAAATAAAAAAAAAATAGGTGATTACATAAAAGCCTGGAATTCCAACTTCTCTTTGCATCACTAGTTTTTTGTTTGTTTGTTTGACAGGCAGAGTGGACAGTTGAGAAAGAGAGAGAGACAGAGACAGAGAGAAAGGTCTTCTTTTGCCTTTGGTTCACTCTCCAATGGCCGCTGCGGCCGGCGCACCGTGCTGATCCGAAGGCAGGAGTCAGGTGCTTCTCCTGGTCTCCCATGGGGTGCAGGGCCCAAGCACTTGGGCCATCCTCCACTGCACTCCTGGGCCACAGCGGAGAGCTGGCGTGGAAGAGGGGCAACCGGGACAGAATCCGGCGCCCGGACCAGGACTAGAACTCGGTGTGCTGGCGCCGCAGGTGGAGAATTAGCCTATTGAGCCGCGGCGCCGGCCTCCAACTTCTCTTGATTGAAAGCACTGAACTCGTGTTCTTGCACAGCAATGCTGAGTAGAGAAGAGAAGAGCTTCCCTTAAACAAGGCTTGGGTTCTCCTGCTTGTCCAAGGCAGCTACAATCTGTCACCTAATTCCTGGCCCCCTCTGCTCACTTTCTCACCAGCCTCTCCCTAACCTTTCGCCTGCTGTCACACATCTTGGTGGAATCTCCTTTAATGCCACCATGAAATGATATCCAAACTCACTAATTCCTCTTTCAAAAAGTTGCACAAACCCAGTCAAAAATCCTAGCAGGCTTTAATCCATAAATCAACAAGATAATTCTAAAATTTATAGATGTTCAAATGATCTAGAGTAGCCAAACCAATTTTTAAAAATAGCTAAGTGGGGCTGGCACTGTGGCACAGCGGGTAAAGCTGCTGCCTGCAGTGCTGGCATCCCATATGGGTACTGGTTCAAGTCCCAGCTACTCCACTTCCAATCCAGCTCTCTGCTGTGGCCTGGGAAAGCAGTGGAAGATGGCCCAAGCCCTTGGGCCCCTGCACCCGCATGGGAGATGGAGAAGAAGCTCCTAGCTCCTGGCTTTGGATGGGTCCATCTCCAGCCATTGCAGCCATTTGGAGAGAAAACCAGTTGATGGAAGATGTCTGTCTGTCTGTCTGTCTGTCTCTCTCTCTCCTCTGCCTCTCTGTAACTCTGCCTTTCAAATAAATAAGTAGATCTTAAAAACAAACAAACAAACAAACAAAAAAAAAACGACAAGTTTGTAGACAAACAGGAGCACATATACGGCCAACGGATTTTCAACAAAGACGCCACAGCAATTCAATGGGGAAAGAAGCCTTTTCGACAAATGCTGCTGATACATTTGGATTTCCTAATGGAAAAAAAGTGGTTGAGTATACAGACATTTGGCATGACAGCCAGAATAAAACCCCAGCTCTGCCTCTCGCAGCCAAACAACCACACCTATCAGAGCCTGAGTGTGCTCATCCCAGATCGGGGGAAATTCTAGCTGCACGTCCGGCAGGGTCATTCGGAGGACTACATTAGATAACACACGTAAAGGGACGTCACAAACCCCGTTTTTCTAGTCCTCTCTCGGCTCCTCTCAGGGGCTTATTCTATAACACCTATTGTTTGTCTATTTTTACATAAAGAATAGTGATTTTTCCCAAGCCTATTTGGTTCAAGCCAAATTAACCTCCAGGTTGCCGAGCTCATGATCTGGTGGCTTCTCAACACAAGTTGCCCGTCACGGCCAAATGTCTTGAACAAGTTTCTGACCGGGCCTCCTACGCACTCCTCAAAGCTCACAACCTTCCGTCTCCCCAGCACCCTGTGAATGCAGCATCTCTCACCAAGGTTACCAACGACCAAAGGACACGTCCTTATCACGTCACACCAAGTCAGCAGCGCTGGGGTGGGTCGGCTGACATTCCTTCCTCTTCACCATGATCTTCCTGGCTTTTCTTCGGCCTCCCTGGTTGCTCATCAGTCTTTGCTGGCTCCTCCTTCTCCCCTCCCCTTGAAATGGTGGGACTCTGTGGGCTTCTCCCAGGCCCTTTTCACAGAGATCACAAACTCAAATGCCAACAGTTGCAGAGTGGGGAAGATAAGTAAGTGAAGCCATCCAGCACCGCTGGGAGGACTACTATAGGGAGTGGTGGGGACTGTGACCACCCAAAGGCCACATACGTGCCTTAACGACTGGGACAGCCACTGATCATTGCCATGCAGAAACGTGAAGAGAGCTGCTAGATGCTATCATTCTTCCAAAGAAGCCAGTGTCCAGATTTTAATGGAACACTCTCAATACTCACTGAGGACCCTAATTTAAAAAAAATATTGGCCGAAAAACAACAGCAACAACAAATCCCACATCAGAAGGCCACGTGCAGAATGCAGGCCACCGATATGCAGTATCTGCTCCATAATTTCCTCCTAGGCCCGTGAATCTACTGCAACCACATACCAGAGCCCCGAATTTGCACCGTTGGCGCAGCTGTCCCTCCCAGGCTCCGACAACCGCCTGTGGAACACCTGGACCCACACGCTTCACAGGCACACGAACCGCCGTATGCACAGTCAAACCCTGCCACTGCGTGTTCCATTCGATCCAGCACACCCTGGAACGGCTCGAGCTGTCCCACTTCCTCCCTCCCCTCACGCAGCCACCAACTCTGGTCCTTTCCACCCCCCAACTATCAGCGAACACCCCCCCCCTTCAATGCCACCACCGTGTTTCCTAGGCATGATGGTCTCCACCCAGCTTCTTTGCTGCCGCCTCTTTTATTCCTTTACCACCTTGGAGCTGGAGGGATCTTTTAAAAAATGCAAACCTCCCCTGGTCCGGCCCCTTCAATGACTTTCCATTGTCCTACCAATCGAGTCCCAAATCCTGCCTCTGAACCTTATCCCTGTGAGCATCTTGCTGCAAACCGCCCTTCGGCTCCTTGCTGACCTCTGTTCCCTGTGCCTGAAACACACACTCCCTCCCTCCACACGTATACCCTCAAACGCCTCCTCCACTCCCACCGATCCCTTAGGCTACTAGAAGAGGCCAAACATGCCCAGAACTCTTTTTTTTCTGTTAGGGCATTCATCAAAACATGTCCTTACTTGTTAGATGAATGTCTTCCCTATTAAATCCTAAAGCCTTTGGGGAGAGGGTGTTTTGCTCGGTCACTACCGCATACGCAGTGTCCATCCTAACCCCTGGTACACACTAGAGATTCAGTACGAATGTGTTGAACACACTCACAAGATCTTTGAAGGAAAGCACCATGTCGTCACTGTCCACTGCCCGCGCACTCATACCCCACGGACTGCATAGTAGGCATTCAAGCAGTGGCCATGAAGACACGAACAAATGCACGCCCCTGCCTGCAGCATCCCCTCTCTTCTCTCTCCTTCCCATCCCAGCCACTGTGACCCACATCAGCCTCCTAGCACCCCTTTTCGAACATTTCCCACGGCTTCCTGACAAGGCTGAATCTTTAAAGCCAGATTTTTAAAAAGATTCTCCATAAACTAGTCCATCCCAATTACAAGGCAAATAGGATTGCCTGCTAACTGAACGACCGGCTGTATTATACAGAGAACGTGAAGTCCAACACCAACTCACAGGGCCAAGAGTACCCAGACCAGTGCCGACATCCACACCATGAATGAGCATGCCCGACGGGCCAGCAAGGGCAGGTCAGCACACAGGCCGCTCAGCTGCCTTCCAGAACGAGGCGGGCTCTTCTCCCGCTGGGGTCTTTGCAGCTTGGATGTTCATATGCCTGGGGATCTAAGAGTTCTCTTTCAGGGGTGTTTCAATTTTGTGATTTATGTTGGAAAAGAACCCTTAAAATGCTTAAACAAGCAAATATCGGTCAACAAATTCAATGTTATCATTTGCATATGTGCTTATGAACAGTGGACCCAAGCAGTATTAGCTCACTTGCAACTGACCAAGAGTGGAATTAATATGTAAATGATGCCCTGTAACTGGCATAAGGTCATAATGATTTTGTAGTAACTAGAATAAAGTAGTCATTGAATGATCACAAGGGCCACTGTTGATTAGCCTTGCTATACTCAAGTGAACCTGAGTTACTGCATAGGCACCCTGCTCACCCTCAGAGCCTCAATTCAGTTCGGTTAAATAGCATTTGTCACAATAAATTAACATTCACTTGGACTCATTGTGTTTGTAACTCTGAGTTTATTCCATACATGTGTTTTGGTTTATATAAGCAAAGGACTTGTATACAAGTTAATAAGTGAACACTGAGGGTGCGTGAATAATCTTGGCCTTTAAAAGAGTTTGTACATTACTCATGAGCTCACCTTTTAGGGATGTTTTATAGGGGATTCATGAATTGAGTGAGAGATTGGATCGACTCAAGATAAACACATATAGTACACACATTTGTATGTAAACAATGATTGCATCCACACCACCACAGGCCCCGACACTGTCCTCTGTTTCACCCGCCAGTTCATTTCAGTGTGCTCTGAGCTTCTCAAGCTCATCCTTGACTCTAACCAAGGTCACAAATGCAAATGTCTGTGGGTGCCAGCAGGTGATGAATGAGGGAAGCTGGTCAGGGCACGAGAAAACATTTTCTTGAAATCTCCAGTTCTTTTTCTCTCTCCCTATTTTTTTTATTCCCCCTCAGTGTGATAGAGATATAAGTACAGGAAACATTTCACTCCCCCCCCGCGACTTCTCCACACCACCTCCATAAACCCATACATAGCAACTGGCCCCCGGCCCCCGGCTCCAGCCTCCAGCCTCAGTGTGGGGGGCAGTAAGGGGCTGGTATGGACTGTGGCAAAACCAGACTTCACGCTCCCTGAAAGGGGGAACGCCACGAAGTTACAGCCCCTGGCGGACACATGTGGGGGATTTAGGATGAGTGTGATCACGTCTCCCCACTCTAACATAAATCAGCAAATATATAAAGTTGGATTTTTCTGTGAAAATTTCCCAATGAAGAACTTTAGCAACAACTCCCAAAACGTTTCGTTAACACTGCGCTAGCCACACAAGGCGCCTGCAGCTCAGTAGGGGACCCCAGGTTTGCACCTCTGCTCTCAGCTCGCCCACCCCACCCCTCCCCGCCCCCTGGCATCTGCAGAGCCTCCCCCTTCATGCTCCCGATGGTCCTTCAAGGTCAGCCTTTGGGAGCCTCAAGGCCTGCCCGCTCGCGCAGACCCTGGCGGCCACTGCTGCGGGCCCTCCATCCTCCCAACCTCGCCAGGTGCCAGTCCCTGCTCGCGCCCGGCTCGTTCCGCTGGGTCCCTCCTCCTCGGTCGCCAGCGACGCTGTGCACCTTGTCAGTTCTCGCTACACATCCAGAGCGGAACAAAGTCAACTGGACCAGAGACAGCACCTCCAAGCAGGAAGGGGAGCCTCGCTCTCGGCTCGCAATCACATCAAGGTCCCAAGACCCCCAAGCCACCTGGGGCCGGGCTCTGCGGCTGCACGCCGAGGCCCGCGGCGCCCGCGGCCTTCCACGCCGACAGCCCAGAAGGGTTCGCCGGGGGCGGGTGTCCCGAGCTACGAGAAGCGGCGCTGCCCGGGGCCGCCGCGCGGCTCGCTCTGGCCTCCGGGCTGTTTGTGCTTTCCGCTCCGGGCTCCCGGCCGGTGTCCACGCACGCCCCGGACCCTCCCACCTCCACCGGGATCGCAGATGGCCAGCGGGCGTGGGGAGGCGGGGGAGCGCCGAGGCCGCGGCCGCTCCGGCCCCGCTCCCGGGCTCCGGTCCCCGGGCGCCGCCCTGGCCCGGCCCCGCCATCGCTCCGGCCCGGCGACCTCTCACCCGCCGCGCGGGTGCCGCCCGCCCGCCCGCCTCCCGCGCCGGCCCCGGGCCCTCACCCGCGACAGGGTGAGGTCGGTCATGAGCTGCTCGAAGGCCCGCGTCTCCTCGGCCTGCCGCTGCGTGTGCAGCGCGATCTTCTCACTGAACTTCCGCGGGTTGGCGCTGCCGGAGCCCGGGGAGGCGGCCATGGCGCGGGCCCGGCGCGGGCAGGACGGGGAGACGGCAGGCGCGGGGGCCTGCGTCTCGGACCACCCGTCGGTCCTCAGGCCGCCCCAGCCGCCGCCCGAAGCCCGTCGTCCGGCGCGACCCGGCAGAGGCGCCGCAGCGGCCCCGGAGACAGCGAGCGGCCGGGCGCGCGCCGAGGTCCGCCCCCGCGCGCCCGGCCCCGCCCTCGGCGCGGCCCGCCCGGCCCGGCCCGGCCCCGCGCCGGCGGGCGGAGGTTCTGAGGGCTGGAGGCTGAGGGCTTCTCCCGGCCCTCCGAGCCTGCCGCGGGCCGTGGACCGGGGGAACCCGGGGGAACCCGGAGGGCCACGCTGGAGGGCCCGGCGTGTGGAGGAGGAGCCGGGTGCCCCGGTCTGAGGGACGCCGGCCCCGCACCCCGCCCCCGCCGACCTCAGGGGTGAAAGCCGCCCGCGGAGGGGCGCGCGCGCTCGGCCTGGGCCTGGCGGCCGCCCCGCTCCCTCCGTCCCTCTCCCTGACCGGCGCTCCTCAAGCGCAGCCCCGAGTTTAAAACCGTCTCGTTTGGCACCGACTTCAGAGAGCCGCCCTGGCCTTGGGGCAGCCTCATGGCTCCGCGGCCGCGGCCCCTGTTCCTGGGCTCCAGGCGGCCTCTCCAAGCCCCAGCTTGTAAACCCGGCCGGTCAGCCTCAGAGCCTTTTGCCCTGCTGTGCGCTAGGGAAGGCGAGGAGTGGAGCCCCGAAAGTGACAGTAGTGGCGCTGCACACACTGTCTAGAGTCAACGTATCAGGACATTTTTCTGGGGCCGGGCTCTGGTCCCTTGGGTCACCCTGGAGTGCCTGAGCTCCAACCGTGGCTCCTGACCCCAGCTTCCCCCCAGTGCCGGCCCTGGGGAGGCCACCACTGCTGCCTCCAGTGCCTGGTACCCCCCCCCCCCCCGTGGAGACCTGGATTGAGTGCCCCGCTCCCCGCTCCAGCCTGGCCCAGCCGCAGCCTTTTACCCTGCGTTAGGGACGTGGACCCAAAGAGAGAGCCATCTCAATCTCTCTCAATCTCTCTCGATCTCTCTCTCCCTCCCTCCCTCCTCTCTGTCTCTTCGCAGTCTCAATTTTTTTTTTATTTGCTGTAAATACTTGGAATTTTTAAAAGATATCTCGAGAGAAATCACCGTGTTCAGATGAATGAAAATATTTACCATTCATGTTTTTTTTTTCACATATGATGCAAGGATCCATGTGTCTAAATTTTACGAAAATTACATCATGCTGAATAATCTTTTTTGCAACTTTTCACCTACCAACATGTTTTCGAAACTTATTTGTGTCGGTGGATTTGTTTTCAACTGCTGTGTGGTATTTCATTATGTTTTCATGGGCTTCTCATATGTGCTAGCTGGCTGGATTAGAGAACTTCTTGGAGTATCTCTGTTAGCTAGAGTTTTGATTGTTTTATGAATTCTAATCTTCAGTTGCATTTGTGCTATTTACCAAGCTTTTTATTAACTGTTTATTTTCTGCTTTCCTGTTATATTGTCTGGGTTCAGTTTCCAAGAACAGAATTCATTCCGGGAAATAAAATGGCGTAAGGACTGTTTGGAGCACTGAAGAAGCCAGCTCTGGCCTGATTGTTCAGGAATGAGGCTAACAGCCTGGGTGTAGAACTCCGTCACTGCCACTGCTTCTTCTTTTTTAAGATTTATTAATTTATTTGCAGGAGAGACAGAGCGAGAAAGAGATCTTCTACCTACTGGCTCATTCCCCCAAATGGCTGCAATAACTAGGGCTGGGCCAGGAGCCAGGAGCTCCATCCAGGTCTCCCACACGGGTGACAGGGACCCAAGAAGCCATCTTCGATTTCCCAGGGAGCTAGATGGGAAGAAGAGCAGCCGGACTGGAACTGGTGCTCATGTGGGATGCTGGTGTCGCAGGTGGCAGCCACCTCTTCGAAAATCAGCAAGCCACCTACTGAATTGGAAAGCTGTTACTACATTTCCCAGCTCTTGAACTAAACCGGCACAGCAGTCTCCCCTTAGCCAGTTTCCCTTTCTCAGGATTCAGTTACCCGCAGTCAACTAAGGTCAAACAATATGAAATGGAAAATTCCTAAAATTGTTTCGTATAAGTTTTAAATAGCATGCTGCTCTGAGTAGCGTGACGAGCTCTCCTGCTACCCCACGCCCTCCCGCCCTAGATATGAAGCATCCTTTTGTCCAGCGTATCCATGTTGTGTCTCCTACCCGCCTGGTAATCACCCAGTAGCCATCTTGGTTATCAGGTTCACTGTGATGCCACATTGCTTGTGTTCAAGTAACCCTTGTTTTACTTAGTAATGGCCCCAAAGCTCAAGAGTGGTGATGCTGGCAGCTCCAATATGCCAAACTCCTCTAAGTGAAAAGGTTAAAGTTTTCAATTTAAAAAAAAAAAAAAAAAAAAAAAAAAAAAAAAAAACAGGGAGAAAGGGGCCAGCATTATGAGGCTGCAGATTACGCCACTGCCTGCCATGTTGGCATTCCCATGTGAGTCCCAGTTCAAGTCCCAACTATTCCACTTCTGATCCAGTTCCCTGCTAAGGTGCCTGGGAAAACAGCAGAATATGGTTCACATGGGAGGTCCACATGAAGCTCCTGGCTTTGGCCCAGCCCAGCCCAGCCCGGCCCCAGCAGTTGTGGCCATTTGGGGAGTGAACCAGCAGATGGAAGATCTCCCTGTGTCTCCCTCTCTGTGTGTAACTCTGCCTTTCAAATAAATAAATAAATCTTAAAAAAAAAAAAATGAAAAAGGAGGGCCGGCGCTATGGCTCACTTGGTTAATCCTCCGCCTTGCGGCACAAGCATCCCATATGGGCGCCGGGTTCTAGTCCTGGTCGAGGCGCCGGTTCTGTCCTGGTTGTTCCTCTTCCAGGCCAGCTCTCTGCTGTGGCCCGGGAGTGCAGTGGAGGATGGCCCAGGTGCTTGGACCCTGCACCCCATGGGAGACCAGGAGAAGCACCTGGCTCCTGGCTTCGGATCAGCGCAGCGCCAGCCATAGCGGCCATTTGTGGGGGTGAACCAATGGAAGGAAGACCTTTCTGTCTCTCACTGTCTATAACTCTGTCAAGTAAATTTTTAAAAAAAATGAAAAAGGAGGCCGGCGCCGCGGCTCACTAGGCTAATCCTCCGCCTAGCGGCGCCGGCACACCGGGTTCTAGTCCCGGTTGGGGCGCCGGATTCTGTCCCGGTTGCCCCCCTTCCAGGCCAGCCCTCTGCTGTGGCCAGGGAGTGCAGTGGAGGATGGCCCAGGTGCTTGGGCCCTGCACCCCATGGGAGACCAGGAAAAGCACCTGGCTCCTGGCTCCTGCCATCGGATCAGCGCGGTGCGCCGGCCACAGTGCGCCGGCCACGGCGGCCATTGGAGGGTGAACCAACGGCAAAGGAAGACCTTTCTCTCTGTCTCTCTCTCTCACTGTCCACTCTGCCTGTCAAAAAAAAAAAAAAAAAAAAAAAAAAAAGAAAAAGGAGGAAAAAACTCTATGCTGAGGTTGCTGAGATCTACAATAAAAATAAGTAGGAAAAAACCATCTATATTAGGTGGGTACCATCCTTGGTTTCAAGCATCCTTTGGGATCTTGCAATGTGTCTCCCTAGATAAGGGGGGACTGCTGTGTTGTCGGGACAGGAAACCACGGCAGAAGAATCAGCCACCTCCACAACAGGACGCCCCAGGAGCCACCACTCACACAGCTTCTTCACTGCCACTGTACTAATTTCCTGTGAGAAAAAAGGATCGGAAGAACTGAAATTGTGTCTGAAATCCTAGCTTCAAGATCATCTGGAAAATGTATTTCGGCCGGTGCCGCAGCTCACTAGGCTAATCCTCCGCCTTGCGGCGCCGGCACACCGGGTTCTAGTCCTGGTCGGGGCACCGGATTCTGTCCCGGTTGCCCCTCTTCCAGGCCAGCTCTCTGCTGTGGCCAGGGAGTGCAGTGGAGAATGGCCCGAGTACTTGGGCCCTGCACCCCATGGGAGACCAGGAGAAGCACCTGGCTTCTGCCATTGGATCAGCACGGTGCGCCGGCCGCAGCGCGCCGGCCGCGGCGGCCATTGGAGGGTGAACCCACGGCACAGGAAGACCTTTCTCTCTGTCTCTCTCTCTCACTGTCCACTCTGCCTGTCAAAAAAAAAAAAAATGTATTTCAGCCTTTCAGCTTCTGCCACTGGGATGGGCTGTGAGCCAAACCCGTGGTATCCGCCCACGAGTCCATCAGTGCAGGTATCCGGCGTAGCTGCGTCCTGTGTCCATATTCCCCTCCATGATTCAGAGCATATTTATTCCCAGTCTATCTTAGAGTGACTCATTAATCATTTCTAATTGAATTTTTAATCAGATTGATGCGAACTGTTTCACAGTTAGTGAAATAGTTTTACAGACATATATATGTGTGTGTGTGTGTGTGTGTGTATTTAGTTTGTGTATTTGAAATGTTTGCAGTGTCCTGCACTGGGCTAGGCTGAAGCCAAGACTACTGATTAACTCTCCAAAAGCTTGCAAAAGCTGAGGCTGGGCCAGGCTGGAGCCAGGAACTCCATCCAGGTCTCCCATGTGGGTGGCAGGGACCCAAGAATTTAAGCCATAATGTGCAGCCTCCCAGGGTGCGTATCAGCAGGAAGTTGGATCAGAAGTGGAGAAGCCAGACCTCGAACCAGGCACTCCAGTATGGGATGTGGGTGTCCCAAGTGGCAGCTTAACTCTTGTACCACATGCTGCTCCCCCAGGCTTATGATTTCAAAGAGATGTAATTCCCACTATAAGTTCATCCTGCTGTTTTTTGTTTAAAGATTTATTTTATTTATTTGAAAGACAGAGTTACAAAGAGAGGTAGAGACAGAAGCAGGACTTCCATCCGCTGGTTCACTCCCCAGATGGCCGCAACGGCTGGAGCTGTGCTGATCTGAAGCCAGGAGCCAGGTGCTTCTTCCGGGTCTCCCACATGGGTGCAGGGTCCCAAGGACTTGGGCCATCCTCCACTGCTATCCTAGGCCATAGCAGAGAGCTGGATCGGAAGAGGAGCAGCTGGGACTAGAACCGGCGCCCATATGGGATGCCGGCGCTTCAGGCCAGGACTTTAACCCGCTGAGCCACAGCGCCGGCCTCCCATCCTGCTGTTTTATGATATATTTAAATACTTGATTTTAACTGCTCACTTTCTATTATAAAAAAGGATGGTTGGCTATTTTATGCCCCAACCAAAAAACAAATTTTTTTTTCTCCACTCTGATTCTTTCAACCTAGTTCTACAATCACTTTTACTAAATCCATGTTAAATGTTTACACAGAGGAATAGAGTTCTGTTTTGGTACAGATTTTGTTTTGGAGTTGTAAATGGCCTCCATGATTTATTTGGTCAGACTCCCCATGACCTGTCTTATCCTACACTCCCTCAAGGAACTGTGAACAGACTCCTGAGCCCAGGGAAGTCTCTCCTGAGCCCAGGGGGCGTCTCTCCCGGAGCGCCTGGCCTGCTTGCTCCCTCTGGGACAGGCTGCTCTGCCTGGGTCTCCCCTCCCCTCAGCCTGCGCCCGGTTCTGTCCATCTCCTGCAACCCCAGTTGCCTCTGGCTGTGTGTACTCCTTCCTGTGGTAGGGCACAGTCTCCAAGAGTTTCCTGGGGTAAAAAGGGTAGCTGGAAGGTGAACACTTGGAAGCCTGGTGAGGTGCAGATGGCTCGCCTTTCCGAGGCTGGCTGGCCTGGGAGCCGACTTTGCGAGAGGTTCTTTCCACTGAGGGCGTGGGTGCCTCTGCCTCTCTGGTCCCTCTCGTCCAGCCCTGCTGTTGGGAAGCCGCTCGTCCTCTGTCTCTTTCCTTCAGGTTTGTGAGGCCTGTTATTTATCTTTGTTTTTGTTTTTCTCTTCTCATTCTCTGAAGATGTGGCGTTCTCAGAGTTCGTGACCATGTGCCTCGGTGTGGGACTTTTGTTGTTTTCTGTGTGTTGGGTGAGTTTGTATCTTTTTTTTAAAAAAAAGATTTACTTACTTATTTGAAAGTCAGAGAGAGAGAGAGAGAGAGAAAGAAAGAGAGAGAGAGAGGTCTTCCATTTGCTGGTTCACTCCCCAAATGGCTGCAATGTTCAGGGCTGGGCCAGAATGAAGCCTGGAGCCAGGAGCTTCTTCCAGGTCTCCCACCTGGGTGCAGGTGCCCAAGCATTTGAACCAACTTCTACTGCTTTCCCAGGCGCATTAGCAGGAAGCTGGAGGGGAAGTGGAGCAGCCAGGACTCGAACTGGCGCCCATAGGGGATGCCGGCTTCATAAGCAGTGGCTTTACCTGCTGTGCCACAACATCAGTCCCCTTCCTTCCATTATTGAAAGAAATCCCTGTTTTTGCTGGGCAGGTCTGGGCTGCACATGGCCAGCTGAAGACCATGTTCCCTGTTGTCCCCCACAGGGAGGTGCAGGCAAGTGGCCATGTCCTGCCCCATGGGATACAAGGAGAAGTAGTAACACTCGCAATTTGGGGATTCTGTCCTTAAGTGACAAGAATGGTCTTCTTTGTTCTCTTCCCTCCTTCTCACCACCTGGAATATTGCAGGCAGGATCGGAAGCAGGCAGCTTGCGCATTAGAGGAAAAGTGAGTTGAGAGAGACAGAACAATGGAAGCAAAGGGGCCTGGGCCCCAGCACTGTGGAGCCACAGCGGTAGCTCGGGACTGCTTCTGGGTTACTACGCAATCCAGACGTGAACATCGATGCTGTTGAAAGCCTCTGTTACAGGAACTGAACCAAGACCTATTATACTAAGGAGCGTCTTTATAAACATATCAAGATACGGTTAATCATCGTTGCCTTTGTTATTATGGGAAACTTTTGTCCTCTACCTTACACATTCTTTAACTATTTTCATTTTATTTTAAAGCAAGTATGAGGGGGTCTTCAAAAAGTTCATGGAGGGGGCAGGCACGTGGGCAGCAGATAAGCCACTGCCTGGGACACTTGCATCTCACAGTACAGTGTATGGGGTTGAGCCCCACCCCTGCTTCTGATCCAGCTTCCGGTTGTCTCTCCTGGGAGACACCAGATGATGGCTTGAGTACCTGGGTCCCTGCCACCCACATGGGAGCCCTGGATGGAGTTCCTGGCTCCAGCCTGGCCCAGCCTCAGCTTTTGCGGGCTTTCGGAGAGTTAACTAGTAGTCTCTCCTGTGTGTGAACGTGCTACCTCTCTCTCTCTCTCTCTCTCTCTCTCTCTCTCTCTCTCTCTCTGTCACTCCGCCATTCAAATAAAGAAATCTTTTTAAAACTTTTAAAATATAGTGTTTAAAGAAAAAAATGGAGAATAATAGCATTTATTAAAAAAAAAAGTTCATGGAGGGCATTTGGCCTGGTGGTGAAGGTGCGGGGGAAGCCACCTGTGTCCTGTATAGGAGGGCCTGGGTTCAATTCCCGGCCCTGGCCCCTGACGCCAGCTACCTGCAGTGCAGACCCAGGAAGCAGCAGGTGATGGATCAGGTAGTTGGGCCCCTGCCACACACGTGAGAGACCTGGATCAATTTCCTGACTCCCAACTTCAGCCTGAGCCAGCCCCAGCCATGGAGGGCATTTGGAGAGTGATCCAACAGTTAAGAGCTCTCCTCTCCTCTCTCTTGCTCTCGCTCTCGCTCTCCCTGCGCCTATCAGAAAAAAAAAAAAGTTCACAGAAAATGTGTACTATGAAAAAATGCATATTTTGAAAATGTTTTGCACCCAAATAAATTTATCTTTTTTTAAAAGATTTATTTATTTATTTGAAAGTCAGAGTTACACGGAGAGAGGAGAGGCAGAGAGAGAGAGGTCTTCCATCTGCTGGTTCACTCCCCAATTGGCCGCAACGGCCGGAGCTGCACTGATCTGAAGCCAGGAGCCAGGAGCTTCTTCTGGGTCTCCCACGTGGGTGCAGGGGCCCAAGGATTTGGGTCATCTTCCACTGCTTTCCCAGGCCACAGCAGAGAGCTGGATCGGAAGTGGAGTAGCCAGGTCTCGAACCAGCGCCCTTTTGGGATGCCGGTGCTTCAGGCCAGGGCATTAACCCACTGCGCCACAGTGCTGGCCCCATAAATTTATCTTTTAATTCCACTTTTCCCTGAACTTTCTGAGGTGTCCATATACATGTTCCGGTTTAAAATCATGAAAAGACAAGGCTGGAGGGGGGAGGGGGGTGGAGAGTGAGAACGAGCCGCTGAGTTCTCAGCAGCCGGCAGTCAGCTCTGTGTGCAGGTGCCGGGCTCCCGGGCCGGTGATTAAGTGCGGGCTCAGCCGTTTCTGTCGCTGTCCCCAGAGGTCAGCCTTTCCAGCGATGTGGTCTGCTTCAGGTCTCTGTCTCGGGGAATCGTCCAGGCTGCGCTCCCTCTCCAGAAGCAGCAGCCTGGCTGCGGGCGTTCTGGAAGCCGAGCAAGCAAAGGAGCAAAGGGGAAGCTGGGGGCGCAGGGTGGGGCGGCGGGGGGGCTCGACCACGGACACGTGACTCACTCTTTTTTTTTTTTTTTTTTGACAGGCAGAGTGGACAGTGAGAGAGACAGAGAGAAAGGTCTTTGCTGTTGGTTCACCCTCCAATGGCTGCCGTGGCTGGCGCGCTGCGGCCGGTGCACTGCGCTGATCCGATGGCAGGAGCCAGGTACTTCTCCTGGTCTCCCATGGGGTGCAGGGCCCAAGGACTTGGGCCATCCTCCACTGCACTCCCTGGCCACAGCAGAGAGCTGGACTGGAAGAGGGGCAACCGGGACAGAATCCGGTGCCCCAACCGGGACTAGAACCCGGTGTGCCGGCGCCGCAGGCGGAGGATTAGCCTAGTGAGCCGCGGTGCCGGCCATGACTCACTCTTAGGCCTTTTGTCTCCCCCGCACACCTCACCCCCATCTTGGCTCGGTCTCACCCTAAGTCCAGCACCTTTCTAGCCTGCCTTCCCCGGACTTAGCCTGTGGTCTACAGTGGAAAGCCTCCCGCTCGGAGCAGCTGCGGGGGAGGGGGCGACTGGGCAGCCAGCCAGCTGCCCGTCGCACGCACTCCCAGCAGCCCATGGTGCCCCGCTTTGCGGCCCTGAACCTTCTTTCTGAAACTCTTCAGTGCGAACACTAGGCTCGCTTCTCATCCCTTTCCCCGTCACCCTGGGTCTCCGGCACCCGGGTTTCAGTTTTCTGGGTCCTCTTTGTCGCTTGTCACTGGAGCCAGGGCTGGGCCGGCCATGAGAAAAGCTCCTATCTGGACAGGAATTTGAAAGCTGAGGCACAAAGAGAGGTCGCACCAGTTAGAGATCCACTCTGCATTTTAGAACCCAGCACCTGGGGCCGGCACTGTGGGTCACTTGGTTAATCCTCCGCCTGCGGTGCCGGCATCCCATATGGGCGCCAGGTTCTAGTCCCAGTTGCTCTTATTCCAGTCCAGTCTCTGCTGTGGCCCGGGAAGGCAGTGGAGGATGGCCCAAGTGCTTGGGCCCTGCACCCCATGGGAGACCAGGAGAAGCACCTGGCTCCTGGCTTTGGCCCAACGCAGCAGCGTGCTGGCCATAGTGGCCATTTGAGGGGTGAACCAATGGAAGGAAGACCTTTCTCTCTCTCTCTCTCTCTCTCTCTCTCTCTCTCTCTCTCTCTCTCTCTCTCACTGTCTAACTCTGCCTGTCAAAAATAAATAAATAAATAAAGAAGGACTCAGAAGGCCTGGTTGGAAGAGGCCTAGGGAACTCCATGCTGCCTTGACCTGTATCGTTTTCAGAAGCTGGGCTACCCTGGCAAAGGTTAGGATTCAAACTCTGAGAGTTTTTGGGTTGTTTTTTTTTTTAGCTCCACCTCCGGGCTGTTGACCACAGCCATCCCCAGCCTCGATGGGGAGTCTCACTCAGGCACAGGTGTCTCTTGTCCGAGGCAGGGACAGGCAGAATTGCTCTCTAAGAAGGGCCACAGAGTAACTCGTCCAGATTTTGCAAACCATGTGGCTCTCGTCTCCTTGTCACTCCCCACCTCTGCCAGTAGCAGGAAAGCAGTCACTCGCAGATAACACCTAAATAAATGGGTACGGCTGTGTGCCAATAAAACTTTATTCACAAAAACAGACAGGGGGCTAGAGGGGGCCCATTGACTATAGTTGGCTTTTAAGTTGTTCTCATGCTTGTCATGCTTCGTAAAGCTTGTGAGAGACTGTCTCCAAATGTGTCAGCATCAGCTATTTTCAGATCACTCAGAACTGTGGGGTTTTTTCCCCCGGCTCTCTAGCATTTATTCCTGTTGGTTTAACTGTTGCTTTGTGGACGACCGGCCTCTTCTCCTGGGTGACTCCCCAGTTTTGTTACAGTATGCTGGAGACTTAACATTTACCTGGTTTAGAACTCCGAGTCCATGTCAGTCTGAAGACCGGTACGGGAGGGGATGGGATATGATGGTAACAGGAAAGTGGCCTTCAGAAAGATGGGCGGTCGCTTGGGGCCGTCTCGTTGCTCTACCGCGTTTCAAGCATCCAGAGAGAAGTGAGAAGGAAGAGTCAGACCCGAGCCCTCTGCGACCTAGGGAAGCGTCCCAGGGCGGCCACCCCGCCCCCCGCCCCCCGTCCTCTGTCTGTCCCATCCACTCATCTGCTACACCTGGAGGCCAGGGGGCCACGGGCCCAGCCTCGGGCTCCCATTGCCACACCCCCCAGAGCTGTCGGGCCTCCGCCGCTGAGCTCTGGATTTGGTCAGTCTGACACCAGGGTGGGGATTTGCTCTCCCAGCAAGTTCACAGGTGGTGTGGATGTTGCCTGCGCTGGGGGCTCCCCCTGGAGAGCAGCTGCAGACCCCACCCCGCAGGTGCTCTCCGCCTTCCAACACCTCTAGAGAAACCGCTTCTTCCCAGGCTCCCGGCCCTCCCCACCACAGGTCAGGGCCACATTCCACACCAGGCCCCTCTCAGTAGGGAAGGGCGGTTGGGGACCGACTTTCCTTTCTCTGTTGGCTTTTTGTGGGAGGAGTTAGTTTTTAATTTTTTAATTTATTTTGGGTAAAGATTTGCTTATTTATTTGAAAGAGTTACACACAGAGAGAAGGAGAGGCAGAGAGAGAGAGAGGTCTTCCATCCACTGGTTCACTCCTCAATTGGTCGCAGTGTCTGGAACTGGGCCGATCCGAAGCCAGGAGCCAGGAGCTTCCTCCAGGTCTCCCATGTGGGTGCAGGGGTCCAAGAACTTGGGCCATCTTCCTGCTTTCCCAGGCCACAGCAGAGAGCTGGACTGGAAGAGGAGCAGCTGGGTCTCAAACTGGCACCCATATGGGATGCTGGCACTGCATGTTGCGGCTTTGCCCACTACGCCACAGCACTGGCCCCTCTTTTTATTTTTAAAAATCTTTTGATAAAAATTAATTTTTATTTATTTGAAAGACAGAGTTATGGAGAGAGAGAGAGAGAGAGAGAGAGAGAGAGAGAGAGATCAGTCTTCCATCCACTGGTTCACTCCCCAAAGGGCCACAACGACTGGGGTTGAGCCAAGCAGAAGCCAGGAGCCAGAAACTCCCTCCAGGTCTCCCACGTGGGTGCAGGGCCGAGTAACTGGGCCATCTGCTGCTGCTTTCCCAGGCCATAGCAGAGAGCTGGATGAGAAGAGCAGCAGATGGGACTCAGACAAGTACTTAACTCTGAGCCACAACACTGGCCCCAAAGTTATTCCTTGTTTAAAAAAAGATTATTTTGAGAGTCAGAGACATAGAGACAGATAGCTCCCCTCTGACACACACACACACACACACACACACACACACACAATATTCCATGTGCTGGTTCACTCCCCAAAATGCCTGTAATGGCCAGGGCTTGGCTGGGCCCAAACCAGGAGCTGGGAACTCAATCTGGTGTCCCATATGGGTGGCAGGGACCATCACCTGTGGGCCATTGGTGAGCCGTCACCACAGCCTCTTGGGGTATGCATTTGCAGGAAGCCAGAGTGAGGAGCCCCGAGCAGGGAATCAGATCCACGTTCTCTGAGGTGGGTCGTAGGTGTGTTAACTGCTGGGTGAAACGGCCTCCCCGGGCCTGCGTGCCTCTGTCCCTGGAGGAACGGGAGTGTGTTCCTCATAGATGGAGCAACCGTGGCATGGTTATCAAGGTCACACTCTCACTCGGGTCCACGTCGTCCTCTGCACAAGTAGGGGCACAACTTAATTAGAACAAATATCTGCTGTTCAAGACCAAAAGTTTTCAGGTTAAGCCTCAGCCCATGGTGCTGGTTCGTACCTTGGCTGCTCCACTTTCTGATCCAGCTCCCTGCTAAAGGCCTGGGAAAGCAGTAGAAGATGGCCCAGGTGCTTGGGCCCCTGCACCCGCATGGGAGACCTGGAGGAAGCTCCTGGCTCCTGGCTTCCCATTGGCTCAGCTCCAGTGGTGGTGGCCATCTGGGAAGTGCACCGGCAGATGGAAGACCTCTCTCTCTGTCTCTCCCTCTCTCTGTCTGTAGCTCTGCTTCTCAAATAAATAAATAAATAAATAAATCTAAAAAAAAAAAAAAAAAAGACCCAAAGTTTTCAACAAACTTATCCAACTAGAGTTGCAGACCAGAATCCAAAATTTTTTGGCAAACGTGAGCTGCGGATGGACAGGTTCGCTTGTTTCCTTAAGGAACACAAACCAGTGACTGCAAAGCCGGAATGGAGTTGTGCCCTGGCTTCCTTTCTCGCCAGCGTTTCATAGAGTGTGTTTCTGGAATCTGAGGTTCCTAGGTGGCCAACAGGGGTGTCCAGAAGACGAGGAGGGATGGGAGAGGCCAGGCTGCAGGACGCTAAGCAGATTTCCTGAGCGGAAGACGCCATGGAGGATCTTAGCGCGCACCGTGACTTACAGGTGGAGGGGTGGAACGCAGTGCTGGCTTCGCACAGATCTCCGGCCGGCCCGCTTCTGCCCAGGGATGGAGGGTGGTTCCTGCCATATCAGCTGCAGCTCCCAGGAGAGGACAAAAGGCACCAAGGGAGCTGGAGCAGAGGGTGGTTGCCGGGGTGCATTTGCCTCCCTCTACTCCACGGCTCGTCCCCAACACTGGGAAAAGCAGTTCCATTTCCTAAGTATCTCTAGAATTCACACAGCTCTTTCCAACCCAACAACCGCGACCCAGTTCAGGCCAGTCCATCTCGGAGACCTTAATTGGTGCACTGGTGTCTGCTCAGGGTCCCAGCAGGGAACTGGCGCCCACTCGGCCTGAGCAATCAGAAGCAAAGTTCATTAGGAGCGGGGAGGAGGCCAGGTCCAGGAGGACTCGTTAGCGGGTGGCCCCGTGGGAGTCGGCGAGGGCTTGTTTGGAGAGAGAGAGCGAGAGCGAGAGAGAGAAAGGGGGGCCTGATCGCAGCTCCAGCGTCGGCAGAGAGGAGGCAGCTCACGGGGACCTGGCAGAACAAACCCTAACCTTGCTTTCTTCCAGACTACTCATCTCCTGGGGGTACAGCCCCTGGCCCAACCCACCCAACAGCTCGAGGGAGACAGAGCCCGCACCCCAGGGCACAAAGGACAGGGGAGTGACAGTGGGCCTGGCCGCGCAAGCAGCAGATACCCTGTCTCCCCATCCCCCACACTTCTTTTTAATTCTTTAAAGATTTATCTATTTACTTGATAGGCAGAGTGACAGAGAGAGGGAGAGACAGAGAATCTTCCATCTGCTCGTACACTCTCCAAATGGCTGTAACAGACAGCCAGGAACCCAAACTCCATTCCGTTTCTCCAATGTAGGTAGCAGGGGCCCAAGCACTTGGGCCACCATCTTCCACTGCCTTCCAAGTGCATTAGCAGGGAGCTGGACGCGAAGTGGAGCAGCTGGGACTCAAACCAGTGCTCATATGGGATTCCAGTGTTGCAAGCGGCACCTTAATTTGTGGTATCACAATGCTGTCCCGTCTTTTCCCTTTTTTTAAATATTTATTTATTTATTTGAAAGTTAGAGTTACACAGAGAAAGACAGAGAGAGAGAGAGAGAGAGAGAGAGAGAGAGAGAGAGAGAGAGGTCTTCCATCCACTGGTTCACTCCCCACATGGCCACAATGGCTGGAGCTGCACCAAAATGAAGCCAGTAGCCAGGAGCTTCTTCCAGGTCTCCCATGCGGGTGCAGGGGTCCAAGGACTTGGGCCATCTTCCACTCCTTTCCAGGCCACAGTAGAGAGCTGGATTGGAAGTGGAGCAGCCGGGATGTGAACCTGGCACTCCCATATGGGATGCCAGGGCTCCAAGCGGCAGCTTCACCTGCTGTGCCACAACACCCAGCCCCATCCTCCACCCCTCTGACCCTTTCTTGCTGTTCTTCGGATCCATTCCTTGCTCCCCCTTATGCTGGCAGTGACATCAGCAGTTGAGTGCTGGCTCAGGAGAGTGGACAACTTATGTTCCACTTGGAGACCAGGTGGTGGAGTCTGTAGCTTGAATAACCATGGGGGAAGCATGCACGCGGGGAAGCATGCACGCAAGGAAGCGGCAAGGCTACTCATCAGAGTGTTTGTTTTCTTTCAATGAGCACATATATTACAAGTATTCTATATTAAGAATTATTTTATTGTGAACTCAGGAAGTGCTTTTCTCTTAAATTATGGCCAGCTGGGGTTGGCACTGTGGCATAGTGGGCTAAGCCTCTGCTTACAGTGCTGCCTGCATCCCATAAGGCCACTGGTTCAAGTCCTGGCTGCCCCACTTCCAATCCAGCTCCCTGCTGATGGCTTGTGAAAGCAGTAGAAGATTGTTGAGGTGGATTTGTTCTGAGAGGAGGAGTGCGGTGGGGCAAGAGGCATGGAGTCACCACACAGACTCTGGGAGTTGGGTGAAAGTAGGCCTGAGGCAAGCAGCCCGCAAACTCCTTTATTTCAGTTGGTTCAGCAGCTTATATAGCCGAGGCAGCCAATCCGGTCAAGGGGCGGTCTATGCCCTAACCAATCACAGCCTGTTGCCAGGCAGTTTCTGTTACCAGCAGCCATCTTGGCATGGCCTTCTCATTCCACCAAATTTCCCCCTTTTTGTTTATTTTTGAGCAACAGGAGGCATGATTCTTGGCCACACCATTGTTGACCCCATTTCCATGTGGTCTCTGTACGTGGCTGTGCCTGTCTTGGGTTGTCCCCCAGGGGATCTTACCCGTCATTGACTAACCAGCACTCAAAACGGGACACCACAGGAGTGCTTGCTCAGATGGGGGTAGGAATGAGGAACAGTGGTAATCAGGAATGGCATGACTGCACGCAGGCTGTGGGCCATTTGAGTGGCTGACCAGAGCTAGTGGGGTATAAAGCAGTAGCAGATGTGGCTATGGGCAGTTTCTCAGAGTAGGATGACAGGGCAGGTGCGTCTGCTAACAAGGCGGACTCTCAGTCTTGTTCAGCTGTTTCTGGCTGGTACCCAAATGGGCTGTCCCGCATTCTCTGGAAAGATACAAGCGTATCCTCGGCCCTTGGTTAGCAGAAGCCTTTCTACAGGCGTTGGAATCCCACCATGGAAGATGATCCAAGTGCTTGGGCCCCTGCATCCACAGAGGAAACCCAGAAGAAGCGCCTGGCTCCTGGCTTCAGATTGGCCCAGCTCTGCCGTTTTGGCCATTTGGGGAGTGAACCAGTGGATAGAAGACCTTTCTGTCTCTCTCTCTCTCTCTGTCTGTAACTCTACCTCTCAAATAAATAAATAAAATCTTAAAAAAAAAAAAAAAAAAGTCGACCAGTTATCCCGCTTAGGGCACGTATCCAAGAGAAAGGAAACCAAACTATCAAAGACATAGCATCAGCACTCTTTCCAACAGCCAAGATACGGGCTCAACCTGGGTGTTCCTGGCTGGATGAATGGATAAAGAAAATGAGGTGTAGATACGCAATCAACATTAGTCAACCATTAAAAAAGAAAAAGAATGGATTCCTAACATCTGCAGCGAGATGGATGGGACTGGAGAGCAGCGCGCTAACTGAAATCAGCCAGACAGAAAGACAAGTGCTGCACCATCTGCCTCGTACGTGAAGTTAGAGAAAGTGGATCTGAGCTCAGAACAGCTGGGCAGGGTGGGGGAAGCCAGGGGAGGGCATTTGGGTAAGGGAGCTAAGACACTGCCAGCTGCAAGTATTCGGCTCAGCGCATGGCACTGCGGGTAACCACCGTTCATAGGCATGGTTTCTGCACGGTTGAAGAGTCGCAAGAAAGGAGCTGGGCGACTCCAGACACAGAGCAGGAAATGAAAACACTGCTGGCGGGATCCCCGCGGTATCTGTATATGTGTGCCGAAATACTGCATGATGCCCCATAAAAAGGTCAAGGTCAACAACTGCTGGGGCACAGGGGGTTAAGCTGCTGCTTGGGATACCTGTTACACGTCCCAGACGGAGCGCCGGCTCCAGTCCCAGCGGCTCTGCTCTGCTTTCCATCCAGCTTCCGGCTAATGCATTCTGGGAGGCAGCAGAAGACACCTGAGTGCCTGGGCCCCTGCCACCTGCCTCAGAGACCAGGATGGAGGTTCAGGCTCCTGGCTTCAGCCCAGCCCTGGCTGTTGCAGGCTTTTGAGATGTGAACCAGTGGATGGAAGATTTCTGTCTGCCTTTCAGATAAATATACTTCTTTATTTTTTAAAAAAGATTTATTTATTTATTTATTTATTTATTTATTTGAAAGGCAGAGTTACAGGGAGGCAGGGGGAGAGAGAGAGGTCTCCCATCCACTGGTTCACTTCCCATATGGCTGCAATGGCCAGAGCTGGGCTGATCCAAAGCCGGGAGCTTCTTCCATTTCTCCCATGTAGGTGCAGGGGCCCAAGGACTTGGCCCATCTTCCACTGCTGTCCTAGGCCATAACAGAGAGCAGGATCAGAAGTGGAAGCAGAGCAGCCGGGACTTGAACTGGCACCCATACGGGATGCCAGCACTGCAGGTGGAGGCTTAACCTGCTACACCACAGCGCTGGCCCCTCAGATAAATATATTTTAAAAAATCACATTAGCTATAAAAAAGAACTTCAAAACCTTTTCAAAAAATTTTATTTTACAGGCAGAGTTAGACAGTGAGAGAGACAGAAAGAAAGGTCTTCCTTCCGTTGGTTCACCCCCCAAATGGCCGCTACGGCTGGTGCGCTGCGCTGATCCGAAGCCAGGAGCCAGGTGCTTCCTCCTGGTCTCCCATGGGGGTGCAGGACCCAAGCACTTGGGCCATCCTCCACTGCACTCCCTGGCCACAGCAGAGAGCTGGCCTGGAAGAGGGGCAACCGGGACAGAATTCGGCGCCCCGACCGGGACTAGAACCCAGGGTGCCAGCGCCACAGGCGGAAGATTAGCCTAGTGAGCCGCAGCACCGGCCTCAAAAATGTTTCTTGATTTTCATCTGCTTGAAAGGCAGAGTGACAGAATGTGAGAGAGGCGGAGTCTGATCCACAAAGATGAAATGAGAAACCCAGAATGTGATAGTACAGGATCCACATCAAATATACTTCAAGAAAACAAACAGAATTTCTAAAGGATTTAAGAGACCTATCAACTACATGCCGTGTGTACATCTTGTTTACCTGATCCAAACACACAAACCTTTTAAATAATTATAAGAGGAGTGGGGAAATTTAAAAAAAATTTTTTTTTTTGGACAGGCAGAGTTAGTGTGAGAGAGAGACAGAGAGAAAGGTCTTCCTTCCATTGGTTCACCCCCCAAATGGCCGCTACGGCCGGCACGCTGCTGTGTCTGACCAAAGCCAGGAGCAAGGTGCTTCCTCCTGGTCTCCCATGCAGATGCAGGGCCCAGGCACTTGGGCCATCCTCCACTGCCTTCCTGGGCCACAGCAGAGAGCTGGACTGGAAGAGGAGCAACCGGGACAGAACTGGCGCTCCAACTGGGACTAGAACCTGGTGTGCTGGCGCCGCAGGCGGAGGATTAGCCTAGTGAGCCGCGGCGCTGGCCAGAATGGGAAATTTAAACACTGCATGTTTGGTATTTTAAATTTATTTATACTTATTTATGTGTGTGTGAGAGAGAGAGAAAGGGAGAGAAAGGGAGAGAGAGGGAGAGAGAGGGAGAGAGAGGGAGAGAGAGGGAGGGAGAGAGAGAGAGAGAGAGAGATTGATTTTCCATCTGTTGGTTCAGTCTCCAAATGCCCTAAAGAGCCATTTGGAGCCAAAGCCAGGAGCCTAGAACGCCATCCTTGTCTCCCACATGGGTGGCAGGGGCCAAGCACTTGGGCCATCTCCCGCGGCTTTCCCAGGCGCATTTGCAGGGAACTGGATTGGAAGTAAAGCAGCTGGGACTCGAACTCCCTCTCTGATACGGATGCTGGTGTTGCACGCAGTGGCTTACCCCTGAACTGCACACATCAGCCCCTTAAAACTACTTTTTTAGATGTTAGAATGGTATCGCGATTTTTTTTTTAAGTTCTTAGCTGGAAGAGCAGAGTCTCATCCCAGGCATTATGACTATCAGGGCTGCGTAACTTTCTGTAGTGAGGACAGATCTGTGTGTTATAAGATGTTTAGTAGGCACCCCTTCATCAGGACAATAAAAACACATTTCTAAACATTGCCAAATGTCTCCCAGGCAGCAGATTTGCTCTGTGTTGAGAAACACTGCTACGAGATACATCCTGAAGTACTTACGGTTGAAATGGCAGTCTATCTGGGATTTGTCAAAATAACCCAAGGGGGGTGTGGGCGGAGGCAGGGGTGAAACAAGTTGGACCATGTGTGGATAATTACGGGCTGGAAAGTGGACACAAGGGAGTTCATTATACCGTCTTCTGTTACACTTGCCCGCTGGAACTTTTCCATGGTAAAAACAAAACAAAAAGTAAAAGACTGCAGGGCTGAAGGAATATCAAAACAGTTCCTCTTCCTCAAAGTATCTTTTAAAAAATATTTTTATTTGAGAGGCAGAGTACAGAGAGGGAGAGACAGAGATAGAGGTCTTCTACCCACTGGTTCACTCCCCAGATGGCCACAACAGCCAGAGCTGGGCCGATCCGGAGCCAGGAGCCAGGAGCCAGGAGCTTCTTTCGGGTCTCCCACATGGGTGCAGGGCCCCAAGCACTTAAGCCATCCTTCACTGCTTTCCCAGGCCATTAGCAGGGAGCTGGATTGGAAGAGGAGCAGTCAGGATTTTTTTTTTTTTCCAATAAAATCAAGGGATCTAATCATATTTTGTTATTTTTAAAATTAAGGAGTCTTAAGAAATGGATGGCACTGCTGTAACAAAACACTTCAATGTTTCTCACAGCTTACATTTCCAAAAAATGAAAAGTGGGGGCAGGTGTCGTGGTGCCGTGGCTTAAGTTGCCTTTTGGGATACCTGTCTCCCATACTAGAGCACCTGGTTCAAGTCCCAGCTACTCGGATTCTGATCCAGCTTCCTGCTAATGTGCCAGGGAGGCAGAAGACACTGGCTCAGGTACTTGGGCCCCTGTCATCCACATGGGAGACCAGGATGGAGCTCCTGCCTCCTGGCTTTGGCCTGGTTCAGGCCCAACTGTTAGGAGCATCTGGGGAGTGAACCAGCTGATGGAGGACTTTTTGGTCTTTCACTCTGCCTTTCAAATAAATAATTAAAAAAAAATGAACATAGGAAGAGGATTAGTCACTAGCCACATTTTTTATTTATTTATTTTTGACAGGCAGAGTGGACAGTGAGAGAGAGAGACAGAGAGAGAAAGGTCTTCCTTTGCCATTGGTTCACCCTCCAATGGCCGCCGCGCTGCAGCCGGCGCACCGCGCTGATCTGATGGCAGGAGCCAGGTGCTTCCTCCTGGTCTCCCATGGGGTGCAGGGCCCAAGTACTTGGGCCATCCTCCACTGCACTCCCTGGCCACAGCAGAGAGCTGGCCTGGAAGAGGAGCAACCGGGACAGAATCCGGCGCCCCGACCCGGACTAGAACCCGGTGTGCTGGCGCCGCAAAGAGGAGGATTAGCCTAGTGAGCTGCGGCGCCGGCCACTAGCTACATTTCATTGTAGCAAAAGTATTTATAAATTTTCTAAAAATAAAAAAATTTATTTGAAAGGCAGAATAAGAGACATCTTTCATCCTCAGGTTCACTCCCCAAATGGCTGCGACGGCTGGTCCATGCCAAAGTCAGGAGCCTAGAACTCCTCTGGGTCTCCTGCAGGGGTGCGGGGGCCCAAGTACTTGGGCATCATCTGCTGCTTTCCCAGCACATTAACAGGGGGATGATTGGAAGTAGAGGTCCCGGGGCTCGAACTAGCACTCAAGTGAGATGCTGGCATCATAGGCAGCGGCTTACCACACAATTCAGACCCCTAACCATTATTTATTTATTTCAAAAGATATGATTTTGCTGAAAGATAATTTTAAAAAAAAGATTTATTTGAAAGTCAAAGTTAGAGGGAGAAGGATGGGGATGGGGAGAGGGAGAGCATCTTCCACTTGCTGGTTCACTCCCCAGATGGCCACAACAGCTAGGGTGAGTCAGGCCGAAGCCAGGAGCCAGGAGCTTCTTCTGGGTCTCCCAGGAGGGTGGCAGAGGCCCAAACACTTGTACCATCTTCCACTGCTTTCCTAGGCAATTGGCAGAGAGCTGGTTCAGAAGTGGAGCAGCCGGGACTCAAACCAGCACCCATACGGGATGCCGGCGCTGCAGACGGTGTCTTAACCTGCTGCGGCACGGTACCAGCTCCAAACCTTTATTTTTTAAATTTTACTTTTATTCATTTGAAAGGCAGAGAGAGAGAGAGAAAGAGATTGATCGATTTTGGTTAGAGATAGATTTGGTGGGGCATGTGCTATGGCACAGCAGGTTAAAACCCTGGCCTGAAGTGCCTGCATCCCATATGGGCGCTGGTTCTAGTCCTGGCTGCTCCTCTTCCAATCCAGCTCTCTGCTATGGCCTGCAATAGCAGTAGAAGATGGCCCAAGTCCTTGGGCCCCTGAGCCTGTGTGGGAGACCCAGAGGAGGCTCCTGGCTTCAGATGGGTGCAGCTCTGGCCGTTGCGGCCAGTTGGGGAGTGAACCAGCAAATGGAAGACCTTTCTGTCTGTCTCTACGTCTCTCTGTAACTCTTTCAAATAAATAAAATAAATCTTAAAAGAGAAAGAGAGAGAGAGATCTGGTTCACTTCCAAATGCTTATGTCAGCTAGGAACTTCATGCAGGTCTCCCTCGTGGGTGGCAGGGACCTAAGTACTTGAGCCATCACCCCTGGAGTGTGCACTAGCAGGAATCCAGTCAGAAGCTGAGGCAGGACGAGCTCCCTGGCTCCCCGACATGGGAAGCAGGCATTATAAGCAGTGGCTTCCAAAGCAGCACTTAATCCTCTGTATCACAATACCTGCTCAAAACTTTTTACAAAACATTATCTCAAGAAATGCAATTTTTCAGAATTCTTTATCAAGACAATATATTACACTATAATGATCAAAGAGGCACTAGCAATAGTCATAAAGATACAAAATATTTTTCTGGATTGAGTTCATCATAGCCTTATGGTCACAGAAAACTAATTTGTATTTTGTTATACCTTTATGATCGAATGACCAGAAATAAGCGGTATTTAAAAATATTACCCACATCAGGAAGCTGGTGTTTGGCCTGGGGGTTAAGATGCTGACTGAGACACCCAGGTCACATATCTGAGTACCCGAGTTTGACCCCTGGTGCCAGCATCTGACCCCAGCTTTCTACTCTTGCAGGCTCTGGGAGACAGTGGTGATGGCTCAGTACCTGGGTCCTGGCCACAAGGCAGACCTGGATTGAATTCCTAGCTCCTGGCTTCAGCCTGGCCAGCAGGGACTGAACCAGCAGATAAGAGGTCTCTCTCTGCCTCTCAAGTACATTTTAAAAAAGAAAAAATAAATTACATCATAAAATTCTATGGGGGGGGGGGGGGGCTGTGGTGTAGTGGGTTAAGCCACTATCTCCACCACCAGCATCCCATATGGGCCCTGGTTCAGGTACTGGCTTGCTCTACTTCTGATCCAGCTCCCCTTTTTTTTTTTTTTTTTTCCCAAAAATCAGAGTTACACAGAGAGAGGAGAGGCAGAGAGAGATCTTCCATCCGCTGGTTCATTCCTCAATGGCTGCAACGGCTGGAACTGTGCAGATCCGAAGCTAGGAGCCAGGAGCTTGTTCCGCTTCTCCCATATGGGTGCAGGGGTCCAAGGTTTTGGGCCATCTTCTACTGCTTTCCCAAGCCACAGCAGAGCTATATCGGAAGTGGAGCAGCAGAGACTAGAACCAGCACCCATATGGGATGCCGGCACTACAGGCGGCGACTTCACCCGCTACGCCGCAGCGCCGGCTCTGATCCAGCTCATTGTTAATGTGCCTGGGAAAGCAGCAGAGGATTATCCAAGTCCTTGGGCCCCTGTACCCACATGGGAGACCTGGAGAAAGCTTTGGACTCCTGGCTCTGGCTTGGTTCAGTCCTGGCAGTTGTGGCCATTTTGGGAGTGAACCAGTAGATGAAGCGTGCTCTCTCCCTCCCTCCAACTCTGCTTTTCAAGTAAATTAAAAAAACAAAACAAAACAAAACAAAACAAAACAAAAAACAAAGAAAGAAATTCTACAAGGCAAATAGAATAGAAACCAGCTCTCTGCTGTGGCCTGGGAAAGCAGTAGAAGATGGCCCAAGTCTTTGGGCCCCTTCAACCACGTGCGAGACCCAGAAGCTCCTGGCTTTGGATTGGCTCAACTCTGGCTGTTGCAGCGATTTGGGGAGTGAACTAGCGGATGGAAGACCTTTCCATCTCTACCTCTCTCTGTAACTCTTTCAAGTTAATAAAAAATTAATCTTAAAAAAAAAAAAAAAAAAGAAAATGGAAAGTAGGCTTCACTTCTATGGAAATGTAAATATGAGAAACCCATGAGCAGGGCCAGCACTGTGGTGTAGCAGGTAAAGCCGCCATCTGCAGTGGCAGCATCCCATATGGGCACCGGTTCAAGTCCTGGCTGCTCCACTTCCGATCCAGCTCTGTGCTATGGCCTGGGAAAGCAGAAGATGGCCCAGATCCCTGGGCCCCTGCACCCACATGGGAGACCTGGAAGAAGCTCCTGGCTCCTGGCATTGTAACCGTTTGGGGAGTGAACCAGTGGATGGAAGATCTCTCTCTGCCTCTGCCTCTCTGTAACTCTTTCAAATAAATAAATAAATCTTTTAAAACAAAAACAAAAACCCATGGGCTAGGCAACGGTGGCAGCACGTGGGACGTCCACAGCCCACACTGAAGTGCCTGGGATCGAGTCCCACCTCCACCTCCGCTCCAGGTCCTGCGAAAGTTCCTGGGAGACGGATGACGGCCCACGTGCTTGCCCTGCCACCGTGGGAGAGGCGGAGTTCCCGCCCGGGCTTTGGCTTTACTCGCTCAAAAGGGCCCCCTTTCGTGTTTTTCCAGACCCCATGTCCCCGCTCCTTCCTCGCATGGGAACCCAGCCCGCCCCCCTGTGCCGTGGTCCACAGTGACGTTAAATGCCGCTCAGCTTTAAAGCTCCAGCCCCCGCCAGTCAGAATTAAGTGAGTCGCATCTGCTCGCCCACCTTTGTATGCTGAAGCGGCTTTTCTTGTATTAACGTGGGGCGGGCAGCACCGACACGCTGGCCGCGGTCGCCAGCACACGAGGGGTTGTTCTCTGTTGTGGTTTTTAATTATTAAATCTCCCTCTAGGCGACACTGTTTAGCAGGAACTGCTAACAACGACACTGAGAAAAATAAACACAAACACGAACAAATGACCTTTTATTCCATACAGAGATACAAAGGCAATTGTGTGTAGCAACAATCCGACGGGCAGTCCAGGTTCTGGGGCGGAAGTAAATTCATGGTAAATGTCATGATGGCTGGCCAGAGAGGAGGGGGGTGGAGAAGGAACGCTATGGCTAATAAATAATGGTTGCATGGCCCTGCGGGGTCCCCGTGCGGCGTGGGATGCCACAGGGCGTCCTCTGACTGCAGACCCCCGGAGGGCACCCGGCGCCCGTGCTGTGTTAGGAGCGGTGATCCTCACCCGGAATGGGGGCATGGTGTTTGACTGCAGCGGTCGTAACCTCTGCTCACCACGGGGTGCCTTGGAGGTGGCACCTGGGCTGGCTGTCCCCTCTTCAGGGAAGCGCCTGACACAGCTTCCGTGGCGGGGCTGGCTGCGATTGCCTCCCCCTTTAGATCTAAGGACGGAGCCCACTAAAAAATAAATCCTCTTCCAAAATACGAGAGAAGATCAGGGCGGAGGCGACTCCTCCCCGGCTCCCCGCGCCTTGCTGCACCGGGGAAGCCGCCTGTCAGGAGAGACGCTCGCATAACACCTGTCACGGGACTCGCCGCCTCATTTGTCATTAATTAAAAGTTTACTGGCTTTCAATAAACATCTGTAAATTCTTTCACGTCAGCCTCCCAAGTTTTAGCTTTGGGGATAAAAGGGCACTGAACCAAGACCGTGGAGGAAACGGAGGCTCGGGAGCCTGACGTCGGCATCTCCTCGGACACATAGATTTTGTTTAAAGTACAAGAGTTTTCACCCAAGAAGAAAGGCTTCCTTACTTCAGTGTTTTGAACTGAACTGTTTCTGACTGAGCCCAGAAAACCGGGGCTCTGAGAACAAAGGCACAGTGCAGGCAGCAGGAGAGGAGAGGAGGGAGAAGTGGATTTGAACCTCAAGTGTGACATCCGCAGGTTTGCTTGTCTTTGTCTTGGCTAGTTAAGGCAGGATTCTCTCTCTCTGCAACCTGGCAGAGAAATCCTAGTGTTTCAGCTATAAGAGAGCTTCAAGAGTTCAGATATACAGATAAACCAACTTTCAAACCCTCTCCAAGTAGTTCTCTAAAGGCTTGAAGCATTATATGAATCTTAAATTCCTATCACCCCCTTTTTAAGAAATAAATCTACATTTTAAGAAGGCACTCTTAAGATATAAAACAGTTTTAAACCCAGTTCTACCCTACACGGGGAGACCCCAGTCTTGGCGCCAGGGGAGGAGCAGGCCACGGGCCAGAAGTACGTCTGTCTCTCAGCAGGGACGCACACACGGACGTCGTGGCCTCCTGAGCTCACCTGAGCCACTGCACACTGCCAAGGGGACTCTCCATCCAGCGCAGAGGGCGCTACACTAACAGAAACGCCTGAATTTGACAGTGATTTTTTTTTTTAATCTCCTTTTCTCTATAAATACTCCCTTAGAATACAGAGTGGTGACTTCCTCTAGCTCCTGCCCACAAAGTACAACAGAACGGAGGAGCGGCAGCGATCCCTGGCCCTTCTGTTGTACTGACGGGGCAGAGATACAGAGGAACTTCCCTTCCCAGCGACCCCCGACCACCTGACAGGTTCACTGTGCAGCTCACGCAGAGGCGTGCCACTGGTGCTCACAGCTTCCATGTCTAAAACAAGAACTGGAATCCCACCCTTCTGACTGCTACCTAAACACCAGAGCTTACGATACAGTAATGCAATTTTGGAGACTGTAACAACAGAGATTTTAGTGGCGTTCCCACTCTTTCCGAAGCCGTGGAGGAAAACAAAGGAGCCAGAGCGCCAGACTAAGCCTGAAATACAATTTCTCTATGAACAGGGGCAACGCACGGCCTAGGAGGGCAGGAGTTAGCAAAGTGGCGTTGGGCTACCGAGACCGAGGAGCGCTGCGGGCTGGGGCTGGCTTCAGTGAGTGGAGGACTCCCGCCGGGCAGCCGCGCCGCCTTCTCCCCTGCACCCCGGCCGGCAGCACGGGCTCCTCACTTCCCGTAGAACTTCTTGTTGAGAAGGAAGATCAGGAGGTTGACGTTTACCTTAGCTCTATCAAAGAGTTTCATGACGGCGACGCCTTCGTATTGGAGCTGCAGCAGGTCCTGTTTAAAAAAAACAGAACAGAACAGAACACTCGGACGGTGAACCAAGCCTGTGCAGCTCGAGAGGAATGGCCGCGACGCAGGGAGGGGCGCAGGCCCCGGGTGCCAGCCAGGGAGCAGGGCGAGAAGAGGGCTCCCGCGACGGAGCCGCCCGAGGGCCGGGCCATGGGGCACCCTGGCCGGCAGAGGGTTCTGGTTCAGCTGGAGTTAGGAAGGCTTTTGTTTATATTAAAACCCAGCAGGCGTGGAAAGAAAATGAAGTGTGCCTGGTTATCACACACATCTAACCTTTTTATTTCAGAAGTTACGGTGACATTTCCCCACTTCATCCCAAGCTACGGGTCACCAGCTTTCGTACACCTGGGGAGGGTGGAGGTGCCTCAGCCCACGAGGAAGTGCCCTGACCACGGAGGCTGCGACGGGGCCGCGGCCCAGGCCTGGAGCCCCGCGTCACGGGAGCAGCCTTTCTCTCCTGAAGGCAGGGGGCGGCAGGGCGCACGTGCCCTCAGCTTCGAAGAAGCGCCTTGCACAGTGTCTTAGGTCTTCACGAGAATCCTGCAAGGTGCCACCATCCCAGCTCCAGAGAGGAGCCGCAGCCAATCAGAGACCGAATGACTTGTCTGGCAGAACAGGCTTGGCAAAGGAAGGTCCACACCTGACTACCACGACCCCCTGCTGCCCCACTGTGTTGAAGAAACTGGAGAGGGTGTGCCTCTCCATGTCAGGAGAGCAGAGACGAGGAAGCGAGGGTGACAAGGCTTGAGACAACCCTCAAAGTGCAATCTGTTCACCCTTTGGGAAAACCCGAGCAGCTCGCTGAGGGTGGCGACTGTGGCGCACCACCTGTGCCCAACACAATTCCCAGCTCCCGGCGGCGGCTCCATTGATGGAGTCTGTGCACAAATGAGTAAATCACCCGGGGGAGACTGGTTGGCCTCGGTGAATTCCGGTAAACGGAGCGCATAAACGGCTCTGTTTCCGTGGAAGTACCTGGTTAGCTGTGTGCATACAAATCATCTCACGCTTGTTCAGCTAGCGCGTTTTGAGGGTGTAGGTTGCCAAGAAGGAAACAAGATGACTAAGAAAGGCTCCCTGCCCTTAGGAGTTCTCGCTTTTGGGGGTGGGAGGGAAATGCCCATCTCTAACAGAGGCCCCCTCTAAGGGCTGCTGAGGCCGGGGAGAACCCGCTGCAGCCAGGGTTCCAGGGCAGGCGGCGCGCACCCAGGGCTCACGGCCCGACGGGGGCGGGGCAGGGAGGAGAGGCGAGGCACCCAACTGGTGGAGAGCAGCACGTGCAGAGAAGCACCTGGGCGGCCTGGCGGAATGCAGTGGTGTGGAGCAGGGCCGGCAGCGAGCCCGGAGCGGAGTGGAAGTGCCACACACACGAGGCTAGAGGAGTTGGCATCACTAGAGGTCCCGACGCCGTTAGTGCATCAGAATCAGAGCTCTTGCAAAGAAAAATCAGGGCCAGGTATGCTGCAGAACGAGTGGCCGCGGAATTCAGTTTACAGGCTTGACCGTGCAAACCCAGACCCGGGGCGGAGGGGGGGACTTCAGGCAAGGCAGGCTTCCGACGCTGCGCTAGCAACGCCTGCACCGGGTTCAGGTCAGTGGCGGCGCGAAGAGGCAGCGTCAGAGTGACGCTCTCTGAGGACGAGCACATCTGTGAAGAGCTGGCCGGGTGTGCCGACCGAATCAGACACCAGAAGCCTCGGCCGCAGCCCCGCCGACCGCGACAGCTCTCCCCACGCGGTCTCCTGGCCATCTCCCTGGCCTCCTGGGAGCAGGACGCGGCTGCCTCTCGCAGGAAGCTCCCAGCTCTCCCTGACGCACACCCACCTGATAATGTAACATGAAAGTCTCCATCTGAACGCCCATGAATTTGGCTTTCACTTCAAAGTCTCCAACCTCTTCTGTCGGACTGATTTCAAAGATAACATTCTTAAACCTGTTGAGACACAACAACGAAAGGGTGTGCTTTCTATGCGCTCCTATAACAACATCCTGTGAGACGGGGAAGAGGAGGAACCAGGCCTTCCAGGGCACGGTACTTCCGCAGGCGAGGGGCGTGGCACTCCCAGGACCACCTGCTCTGGGACTTGGCAAGAGGACACCAATCTCTCCCCGCACACCTGCGCCTACTGACAGGCATCACAAGTGGCCTGTGACGGGATGACACCACAGACATTCTCCTGGCCTTCAACGTCCCCCTGCGGAAACCTAGGGGAGGAGCGGGGTTGGAGGGAGAGGTGAGAGCACACGTTCGAGTGCGTGCGTGTTTGAGGGCTGGGAACAGCAAGCAAATGAAAACAAGAGGGGTCAGTGTCAGCGCCCGGGGGGAGGTTTCCTGACAGAGCAGGTGCTGTGAGTATGCAAGTGTACTGGGTATGACCAGAGGTCACTGCTCTCATGACGCCACGAGCGACCCACGCACATCAGCCCCATCCCTAGGTTCAAGCAGCATGCTTCCTCGCCTGTTCTAAATGAACTGAGAGCCACAGAAGCGGCCAAAACATCCACGCATGGGAACACGTGTGCTTTACTCTGCTGGAACGCCTCACGGAGGCTTTCTTTATGACCTGGTTAACTGGTTTCTAAGCTCAGGAGCAAATAAAGAAGAATAGAGAGAGGCAAACAGAGAGAGGCACTTGAACAGTAACAGAACATAATGAAAACAGAGAACAGGTTACAAATATCGAGACAAATCTGAAACTACATAAAGCACCAAACAAAAAAACCCCACAAAAACAGACAGACCAAGACAGACCAAGGTTCCTGATTGAAAACTTAACCAGAGAAAATACAGACAAACTTTATCTAACCACTCCCCCCAAAACCCAGAAAACAAAATACTCAATTAGAAATCTAAGAAATATAAAATTTGAAAATATTTTTAATGACTGAATTTAAAAACATCAAAAATTATTTTACTATTCAACAGTGGCAAGCCATTTTCATATCACCTTAGACTCTACTAGAAAATATTTTGGCAATACGTACAGGAATTGAAGATTTTCTTAACACTGCAAAACAGCATAGCAGGCATTTGGCTTAGTAGTTAAAATGACAATTACTATGCCCAAATCCCATACTGGAAGCATCTGGGTTTGATTCTGGACTCTGGTTCCCAATCCCAGCTTCCTGCTAATACACACTCCAGAAGACAGCAGGTGACAGTGCAAGCACTTGGGCCCCTGCCAGCAACATGACAGCCCTGGATTGAGTTCCAGGCTCCTGGCTTCATTCTGGTCCACCCCTGGCTATTGTGGGCATTTGGGGAGTGAGTCAGTGGATCGGAGTACTCTCTCTCTCTCGTAATTAAAAAGGAAAACAAAAAAATCCTAGAGTTGCTACATATCCAGCAATTCCACTTCTAGGCTCATATCCCAAAGAACTGAAAGAGCTCAAAGAGGTATGTGCACACCCATGCTCACTGCAACACTACTCATGACAGCCAAGAGGCAGAGCCCCAGGTACGCATCGACCAGCGAGTGAATAAACAAAGTGTGGCACACTCGTATCATGGACTGAAAACAGAAGGGAATCCTGCTGCCTGCTCCCACGGGGATGAAGCTTGAGGGCGTTACAGTCACTGTATGCGATCAGCCAGCCACAAGGACAAACAGGGCCTGACTCCACTTACATGAGGGAACTAACGCAGTCAAGTCCACAGAGACAGAGTGGACGGGTGGCCGCGGAGGCCGGCAGGAAGCGGATGGGGAGCTGTTATTCTAATGGGTGTGGAGTCGCAGTGCTGCAAGGTGAGTTCTGCGGCACAACCAAGCGATCGCACTGAGGACCGCGCAGCACCGGCCCTCCAACAGCCGGGACGGCACACTGCAGCCTGCGCACATCTTACACAGAGATAACACAGCACTCTCGGACCAGAAACTCCAGCTCTGGGCATCTACTGGTTAAACAATTCAGAGGAGGAGGAAAGATTTAAAATATTACTGGTAATAATGTACAAATACCAATGTAAGCATTTAACAAGTGAATGGTTAAATTATGGAATTTTATGCTAGTCATTAAAAAGGATATTTTCAAAGAATAAGAAAAAAGCTCACAATATAATGTTGGAAGAAAAAGACTGCATACATGGCTATAAACAATAACATCCCGATTCATATTTAAAAATTACGTAGTAGGGGCTGGCATCGCGGCACACTGGGTTAAACTGCTGCTTGTGAGGTGAGCATCCCACTTCAGAGTGCTGATTCCAGTCCCGGCTGCTCCACCCTGCCCCAGCTCCCTGCTAGTGCGTCCAGGAAACCAGCAGATAATGGCCCAAGTACTTAGTTCTTGGCCACCAATGTGGGAGACCTAGATGGAGCTCCAGGCTCCTGCCTTTAGCTTGGCCTAGTCCTGATTTCTCTGTGTCTCTCTGCCTTTCGAATACATAAATAAATAAACATTAAAAAAAAAAAGACAGGCAAGTGGGTAGATGGATAATTTTCATATAAATCAAGGCAGAAAAGAAACTCCAAGTATACTGCAATGATTGCAGGAGTTATCTCGGTCTCTGGGGTGCTTTTTCCTTATGCTTTATTACAGAATTTTTTCAAAATTCAACAATGAAAAAGTTCCTTTTCAGACAAAGATTTCTTTCTGTTTTGTTTTTAAGCAGACTCAAGAAGACAAAGCTAAAAAAAAAAAAAAAAAAAAAAAAAAAAACCCACGACAAAGCTGAGGAGCCTAGAGTCATGGGGTGGATGGAGCCGGAGCTGAGGATGGATGCTACTGGTACCGGGCCCAGGACCTGGGGGGACATCAGGTCAGAAGGCGGGGACAGGGCCCTAGGTCCTAGGCACATGTGGAATGAAGTAAGTTCCTCCTACTCTTGCTCTTATTTATTTCTGGGCCAGACACACAGGAAAACTGAAGGACTGATTTAAAGAGAAAAAGTTAAGGTGGGGCCTACACAAACCGGTGACAAATGTTCCGCAATAAATATTTTCTTGTTTAGCACAGACAAATCAACCCTGCGTGCTAGGCTTAATTCTGCATGGGTGCGTGTGTACTTATTTACGAATAAAATACAAACTGGCTGTCAGGAAAGAGAGAGAAAGGAGAGATCAGATGTGAAGAAGGTGGAAACAAACCAACCCACAGGACAAAGTGCAGAGTCAGCACTCACTGATTCACTTGCAGATCCTCGATTTCCAGGAGAACTCCCTTCTCATGGAGTCTTGCCGCGGTGTATTTCAGAGAAATCTTTTTGCTTTTCTTCCCTTTCATTTCCCGAGGCTTTTTGGAGACCCTGTAAGAATCACAGCAGGCCTCTTCATATGATGACTACACCAACAGTCTTTGTTGCAGGCATCTCAAGGAGACGAGGCCAGAAAACCCCCAAACAAGCAGCACACTAACACATGACAAACAGCGTGAGGATTCAGTAACCAGCATCGCCGCAGAACAGGGCACGTCGCGGAACTGCCGTGTCCTTAGATCTGAACACTCCCCCGAACTGGACCTCCCTCTCCTCCTGGGCGCCCGAGCGAGGGACAGTGTGCGAGCTCCAGACGCCAGCCTGAGGGAACGGCCCTGAAGGCCAGGCCCCTCGGCCACGGCGGGTGGGGAGGGGGCGGAATCAAAATATCTTCAGATAGATCGTTTGTAAGAGAGCCTAAGCTAGCACAGCGATCCGAGAGGGAAGAGGGCAGAGACAGCCGTGAGGGGGTTGTTAGGGTGGTCAGGGCAGGAAGCAGGGAGGGACGGAGAGGAGGAGGAACAGGCGCGGGACGCCAGGCGGAGCATTCCACGAAGCAGGGCAGAAACCCTGGCAGCAGCAAAGAGAGGAACGCCCAGGGGTGGCAACTGAAAGTGTAAAAGGCACAGTCATTCCGCTTCCAGCAGTTCATCTTCAGAAACACGCTCCCAGGGCCAGCGCTGTGGTGCAGCGGGTAAAGTTGTCGCCTGCAGTGCTGGCATCCCACATGGGCACTGTTTGAGTCCTGGCTGCTCCACTTCCGATCCAGCTCCCTGCTATGGCCAGGGAAAGCAGTAGGAAGACTTGGGCCCCTGCGCACGCCTGGGAGACCTGGAAGAAGCTCCCAGCTCCTGGCTTTGGATCGGCGCAGCTCCGCCCATTGCGGCCAATTTGGGAGTGAACCAGCAGATGAAAGACCTCTCTCCCTCTCCTTCTCTGTCTAACTCTTTCAAGTAAAATAAACAAATCCTTAAAAAAAAAAAAAAAAAAAAAAGTATGATCCCATCTGCAAAAGCGTATTTGATATATATATACATATGTTCATATCTCTATGTATCTGTTATCTGTATGTCTAGAGAGACAAAAGTTAGTTTGTTGTACAATTTTTAATAACATTAAACGACTAGAAACAGCAAAATGTTCACCAATGGAGTTGATTAAACAGATCCTTGTATTTCCCTGTACAACGGGATCCCATGCAGTCATTTAATAAAATGGAGACCTGTCGCTGTCTGCCTAGACCACTCTGGGGGCCGGTGTTGGGTGTCGTGGCGCAGTGGGTTAAGCCGCCGCCTGAGACACTGGCATCCCATATGGGCGCTGGTTTGTGTCGGATCAGCTCCCTGCTAATGGCCAGAGAAAGCAGCAGAAGATGGCCCAAGTGTTTGGGCCCTGCCACCCATATGGGACACCAGGAAGAAGTTCCTGGCTCTGGGCTTTGGCCTGGCCCAGCCCTGGCTGTCACAGCCATTTGGAGAGTGAACCAGTGGTTGGAAGATTTGTTTCTCCCTCTAACTGTGCCTCTCAAGTCAATAAAATACTTTAAAAAAATATCTGGGTCTCCCACATTGGTGGCAGAGATCCAAATACTTGAGCCATCACTGATGCCTCCTATGGTGCACGTGAGCAGGAAGCTGGAATTGGAAATGGAGCTGGGACTTGGACCTAGGCACTCTGATATGGGATGTGTGCATCCCAAGGGGCATCTCCATTGCTGTGCCAATGCCTGGCCCCAGATCTTGGTTACTAAACATCATTCTTCATAAAAAGGAACCAGGGAGGCTTGGGGAAACAGTTCACTCCAGGCCTGGGGAGGGGAAATACAAGTTGAACCTGACACACCTTGTGCAAGGATTTCAGGAAGTACTACAACAGAGGGGACATGCCAAAAGGACACAGGAGGTAGCGCCAAGGCTGGGTTGGGCGGCCTGGCTGTCATCCCATCAGAGGGAGCCCTGTCTTACTCTGGGGAGAGAGTGCACGTGTAAGAGCAAGTGAGCGAGGGCTGGTGTGGCGCAGCGAGTAAAGCTGCTGCCTGCGATGCCGGCATCCGGCATCCCATATGGGCGCCGGTTTGTGTCCTGGCTGCTCTACTGCTGATCCAGTTCCCTGCTAATGGCCTGGGAAAAGCAGTGGCAGATGGCCCAAGGGTCTGAGACCCTGCCACCCACATGGGAGACCTAGGATGTGGCTCCTGGCTCCGGCCTAGCCATCGCGGCCATTTTGAGGGTGAACCAGTGGATGGGAGATCCTCTCTGTCTCTCCCTCTCTGTAACTCTGCTTTTCAAAAATAAATGATCTTAAAAAAAAAAAAAAAAAAAGGCAAGTAAGCCAGTAAGCCAGAGAGAGGGGAAGCAGATGTGGCAAATATTTCAAAACTGGGGAAGTCAGTTGAAAGTTACTTGGTCTTTATTGTTCCAATCTATCTTTCTGAGGTTTGAGAAATCCTTAAAAAATTAGGAGTGAAAAATAAAGTGCACTAACCCTGAACACAGAACGTGAACTGACCCTGCCCTGTAAAGCGGGCACGCTGATGGCTGTGGCCAGCGCCAGGAGGGTGCCAAGAGATCCTCCTCAGCCCCTGAGGAGGAGTCAGGTCTGTGAGCCCGTCCCTCCAAAGGTACGGAGAGCGACCAGGAATCCCTATTTTTATAACATTCTTTAAGTGATTCTTGTGTCTCCCTAGGTTTGGGGACTGCCAGATGGGCTCCTGCCATGATTCTGGTTTCTAGGGCCAAGAAGATATTTTGGAGCAAGAGACGCTCAGATATGAGCATCCTTGAACTCCCCCGCCCCCCATTACGGATACCAGAGACTTACATCATTTACTAACCAATGAACTAGGCAATTGCACAATGCTTGGAGGCAAAATAAAGAACTTGTGCAATAAACAGAGCCAGGATGTTTTAGGAGAAAATTTCCAATGTAGCCTCAGTTGCCTCTGCTGTTTTGCCCTCCCCTACTTTCCCCTGATTCATTCTTCAAGAAAAAAAAAATACTCACTTGCCCTTGCTGGCTAAGTTATCCAAGCAAGTTTTGATATAGCTTTTATAGTAATCCACCTGCTCCCCATAGAAGGTGGCCTTGGAGTTCAGAGCAGCGTACGTCTGCTGCAGCTTCACCAGCTCGGCCTTTCTCCTCTGCCGGTATCTCCGCTGGTTCCGAATGTCCTGGGGGCAGAACGGTTACTGTTAGGAAAAGGACAGGTCTCGTGTGCTTCTGGAATCCTTACCATTTAACACCAGAACCCAGCAGGGTTTATCCAAATGCCTTGAACAGGACCACGCATTCTTTACAGGAACAATCTGGGCCCACAAACTCATAAAGAAATTCTTATCATCAACCCCTCCCCCCATTTATATCTTACAGCAACAGGGAATGTGTTACTTTCAGACTTCCACAACATTAGAATTTACTTGTACAGTTGGGTTAGATCTCTTTGATCTGTCATCAAGAGAGGGAGAAAAAGGACGTTTGACACGTCCATCACCAAGCTCCTGAGCGGGCACACATGGCACAGGACGCCTAAACCCTCAGCCCACACCAGGGCCCTCGCTTGAGATGATTCACACAAACCAAGGCCCTGACGGTCAGCCTGAGGCGAACCTGTGTTATACGAAACGACCTGTGCAGCGACTGTCTCTTTAGGAGCCCCTGCTACAGCTCTCCAGAGGCCAGGCCATCTGGCCTCCCCCACCCCATGCATTACCTTGGCAATGTCGTTGATCAGCTCCTGGTATTTGTTCTTTGGGTCCACAGTCCCAAGTTCTGTGAGCTTCTTTAAGCCTGTCTGGATCTTCTCCTTCTTCTCCTGGAGCGTGAGGTTGCTGTCTTCCTGCACAGACTTTGACTTCTTCATCTTGTCAGGAGTTTTGGCGTCACGGATGGCACGTCTCTGCATGGCCCTCTGATGCTCTGCTTCCTGCAGATGGAAAAAAAGAAAAGAAGTGCATGACAAGCTCACCACGCTGGTCCATTTTTTTTTTCTTTTAAAAATTTATTTATTTATTTGAAAGGCAGAGTTACAGAGACAGAACAAGAGAAATCTTCCATCTGCTGGTTCACTCCCCAGTGGCCACAGCGGCCAAGGCTGGGCCAGGCCAAAGTCTTCCAGGTCTCCCACATGGGTGCAGGGGCCCAAGGACTTTGGCCATCCTCCGCTGCTTTCCCAGATGCATTAGCAGGGAGCTGGGTCAGAAGTAGAGCAGCTGGGACTTAGTCGGTGTCCATGTGGGGTGCCAGCACTGCAGGCCATGGCTTAACCTGTTGCACCACCACTTTCTGACCCACAGTGTTCCTAAACTCAAATTTACCTAGCACGTGCACACGGGAGCTAGGACAGCTCTCAGGCTGTATCCTGGAACCAAGACAGATCTCCCCCACAGAAGAGGTCATATCTGGGGCCAGTGCTGTGGTGTACCAAGCTAAGCCACCGCCTGCAATGCCAGCATCCCATTTGGGTGCCAGTTTGAGTCCTGGCCGTTCCACTTCCAATCCAGCTCCCTGCTAATGTGCCTGGGCAAGTAGCAGAAGATGGCTTGGGCCTCTGAACCCAGATGAAGTTCCTGGCTCTGGCTTTGGTCTGGCCTCAACCAATGTGGCCATCTGGGGAGCGAACCAGCAGATGGAAGATCTTTCTCTCTCTTTCTCTAACTATGCCTTTCTTTCTTTTCTCTTTCTTTCTTTCTTTCTTTCTTTCTTTTAAAGATTTATTTTACTTACTTGAAAGACAGAGGCACAGAGAGAGGTAGAGACAGAGAGGAAAGTCCTCCATCCACTGGCCCACTCTCCAAATGGCCTCAATGGCCAGAGATGTCCCGATCCAAACCCAGGAGTCAGGAGCTTCTTCCGAGTCTCCCACATGAGTGCAGGGACCCAAGGACTTGGACCATCTTCTACTGCTTTCCCAGGCCATAGCAGAGAGCTCGAATAGAAGTGGAACAGCTGAGACACAAACCAGTGCCCATATGGGGTATTGGCACTGCAGGCTGAGGCTTTGACCCACTGTACCATAGGGCTAGCCCTGTGCCTTTTGAATAAATATGATAAATGTTAAAAAAAAAAAAAGAAGAAGAAGAAGAGGTGGTGCCAGCACTGTGGAGTAGTGGGCTAACCCTCCATCTGTGGTGCTGGCATCCCATACGGGAGCCAGTTTGAGTCCTGGCTGCTCCTCTTCTGATCCAGCTCTCTGCTATGTCCTGGGAAAACAATGTTAGATGGCCCACGTGTTTGGGTCCCGGACCAGTGTGGGAGACCCTGAAGAAGCTCCTGGCTCCTGGCTTCGGATCAGCTCAGCTCCAGCCATTGCGGCCATTTAGGGAGTGAACCAGCAGATGAAAGACCTCTCTCTCTCTGCCTCTCCCTGTCTGTAACTCTACCGCTCAATTAAACAAACAAATCTTAAAAAAAAAAAAAAAAAAAAAAAGAGGTTACATCCACGAAATCATATAACATCTCAGGAGTTCCCAGATTTTACTGGATTAAAAATTTCTTCATTTTCCTATCAAATATTGGAACACAAAAACCATTTAATTTTGTTTCAAACATGGCTCCGAGAAGGTGGTAATTACACGAATGCAGCAGCGCTCAGCAAATCCTCGCTGGCTGTTCTCGCTGCCTTGTGCAAGCGGAGTCACACTCAAGCCTTCCTCTCTCTCCAACACTAGGATCTGAACAAGGACAGCTGCCCCGAGTCTGTCTTAGTCTCTACCCAAAGCCTGTTCTGTTCCCACCCAACATTTCAGTACATCTGCTGCTCAATTCTTCTAGCATTTTCTTCTTTAACCCTTTGCAACCTGGCTTCTGTATCTAAAGCTCTCACCATTAATTATGATCCCCATTCCCACCTCCCAAACCCAGCATCTATTCTTAGTCATCACCTGGCTCACAGTCTCTGCACTCTCTTTCCGCCCTAGGCCTACGCTGGGACTTCCAAGGCACTCAAAGCCATTTCTGGGGGCAGGCGATGTGGCACAGCAGGTAAAGCCGTTGCCTGCAGTGCCGGCATCCCATACAGGCACCGGTTCGAGTTCCGGCTGCTCCACTTCCAATCCAGCTCTTTGCTGTGGCCTGGGAAAGCAGTAGAAGACGGCCCAAGTGCTTGGACCCCTGCATTCATATGGAAGACCCAGAAAGAAGCTCCTGGCTCCTGGTTTTGGACTGGCGCAGCTCCGGCCATTGCAGCCAATGGGGAGTGAACCAGTGGATGGAAGCTCTCTCTCTCTCTCCTTCTCTCTGTGTAACTGTGACTTTCAAGTAAAGTGAATAAATCTTAAAAAAAAAAAAAAAAAGCCATTCGTCTCTGCTTGCTTTCAGTAGCTTCCACGATCTCCACCCCAATCTTTAAGGCTCTGTTGCCGCATTTTGGGATGTTTGGGGTGGCTGCAGGTCAAACGTGTAATCCCTCCCCAACTAGAACAACCCCCTTCCCCAGTCGTCCCCTCTCCTCTAACATCAACACTACTGCGCACACACGATGCGAGGGGCACACGCTCTGGACTCAGGCAGGGCTGGAATCTGTCATTACAAGCTGTAGGTCTCAGGCAAGTTATTTAATGGATAAGGATCTCAGTTTCCTTATCTATAGAACGGGAATGACAAGACTCACCTCACAGGGATACCGCCAAGATAAAAGGAAAGAGCACGGACAAAAGAAACCGACAGTAGGTTCTCAGTAAGGACCGGCTCCGCCTTCCCTGCCTCACACGTGCTTTGGGTCGGCACGCTGCAGTCACGGGAAGGCAGGTTCTCGCCCCCACACGCATCTAATCAGTGCGGCATCCAAAGGCTGAGAGGCTTTCAAACAGTGCTCTGTGCAGCCTTAGGGGCTTCCCAGAGCCCTCGAGGGCTGGGCTCCAGGTGCCCCAGTCCTGGAGCTGCCGGAGCAGCTGCAGCTTTACCTGCTCTCCATATTGGGCTTCTAAGTTTTCATTTAATGAAACGGAGTCCTACGGTTAATATCTGGAAACTACTTTTCTCCTTCGACAATGAGAAACAGGTGTCTTAGCAGCCAAGCGACTCACCCAACCCTTCCCACTGCCATGCACCCTTCTCTGGACTGGTGTCACGCACCTGGCTGACCCAACTGCCATCTGCAGGGGTGGCACTGGAATCCCTCACTGCTAATGGTCCCCAAGCTTCCAAAGGCTCTCACGCTGCAGTGCCAGATTCCTGCCTCACGTCTCGTTCCTCACCGCTCCCCTGCATGCACACCGCATTCTAGGTGTAGTCTGGCCACAGGGCCTTCCCCGCCTCTCCACCTCGGCTCAGCCAGGCTCTCCGGCCTGGAATGCCCTTCCTCTGCACACTCAAGCCCTACCCATCCCATGTCAAGTCTGGCTCAGGCCCCGCTCATCTTGTGCAATCTTCCTGAAGCACTGCTGCTCCTGGCCTTTCCTGTATCCCCTGTCATTTTCACAGTCAACACCATCACTAATTTCTAATGGTCTTCTCGTTGTTTCGGGTTTACATTTCTAATGGGTTTTATCACTGCGTTAGGTTTACGTGCCACATTTCCCCAGTAAGAGCCAAGAGCTCACTGAGCTTAGGAACCATCCTCTGTACTTTCCATCTATCTGCCAAGGTACACAGAATTCCAACTCTGCAGTAGGCAATCAATTACAGGACGGACTCACTGATCCTGCCCCGGGTTAGAGTCACAGACCCACGCCCCGCCCCCTTTCACTCTGCTGGAGACAGCCAAGGAGCTTGGAGACCCAGGAACACCTATCTCCTCTGGACTTGCTCACACCAGATCTAACCACCCCCATCCTCCGGGCAGGTTCACGCTTGCTCCAGGAGCTCTCCTCACTCCATCTCGCCTCCCTCTACCCGGCACGTGCCTGTCACAGGAGAGTTAGCCGCTTCACGGTGGTGTATGTCAAACCCAAACCCTACCTGCTCACTGGTGGCTGGTGTTTCCAGGATCTCCGTCAAGGTCTCTCCTGGCTGGAAGCGGATGACATCCACAATTAAACGCTTTGTGCTGCAATGAGATGAGGGAAGCATTCAGACACCAGCTGGCGGGCGCTCCCCTCCCTGTTCAGTGACTGCAGCAGCGGCGGCGGCGGTGGCGGCGGCACAAACATCATCCCAGGGAGTCCCAGCGGGCGGCTGCTCGCACGAGGCACTCAGGGCCTAGGTTATTTATGCAACTGCACTGTACAGTGGAGTGGGCCCAGAGCCAGTATTTACAACAGTAAACTTCACTTTAGCAGACTGGCAAAACAAGGTGGTTAAGTCCTATGCCGAGTAAGATACGCAAGGTAACCGTAACCACAGTTGTGATGGTGAGGGGCCGAGATGGTCCTTTCAGGTCGGACCCAGTGGGCCTGTCACCAAAGGCCAAGGGGCCTCTGGGACAATGTCACCATGACTCTCACTGCTTCTGATATACTCACTTCAGCAGGATAGTCCGGGCGTCCATTTCTGCGTTCTCGTCTCCCGGGACGTCAAGCTTGTTGGTCAGCGTGAGAGAGACTTCCGTCTTCGCCAGACCTTCCTTGTTCGGGTCGTTCACGTTGCCAGAGCTTTCCCCTGAAGTTTTGGGAGGGCAGAAAGAATCAATAGAGGAGACGCTGGAGGCAAAGAACACAAACAGAAGAGGACGCAAGCCGAGGACGGCAGGCGACCAAGCCGACACACGCGGCAGGGCAGGGCAACCTCCCTGAGAGGTCTTGTAAAATGTTACGCCAGGTAATAAAGGCAAAGGAGACACGGTAAAGTAACTTCAGTCGTGTCGGCGCTGCGGCCCAGCGCTCCCCCAGGCCTCCTCCCCTTCCGGGACCGGTCACAGGACGAGCCGTGACTGCACGTTTACCTCGTCCCTCCCGCTGGCTGCAGCCCTTCCCAGACAGGGGTGGTCTCTGTTTTCCACTGCACATCCAGAGACAGTGCAGAGACTCAGAACTTTACCTATCAGGGACTCGATGGTGGGCACCTCGCCAAGGTCGTCCAGCAGCTCATGGATCGGGTCATTGTGCTCCGGGGCGATGGCGTCCTGGTGATCTAACAGGAGCTGCGTCCAAAACCAACCATCAGTCCATTCGCGTCCTCAGTCCTCGCGCCCAGCCCCTCCCTGAGTGCTGAGCTTCCTCGTCCAAAGAACGGACAAACCAACCCTCACCTCAGCAAGCGGGCCCAGCCAACGTGACCCGAGAGCACCACCGTGTGCCCTGCTGGTGTCCCGTTACCACACAGGGAGAGGAAATACTGGCACTCTCTCAACCTCGCGGCCATATGGCATTCAGACGGAGCGGAGTGGAGCAGACCCTCAGGCTTCACTACCCCACGTTGGGCCCAGTGCTGCGGTGCAGCCGCAGCCCGAGACGCCAGCATCCCATCTTGGCTGCTCCGCTTCCAATCCAGCCAACGCTAATGTGGCTGGAGAAGCAGTGGAGATGGGCCAAGGACTAGGACCTCTGCCAAGTATGTGGGAGACTCGGATGGAGTTCCTGGCTCTTGGCTTTGGACTGGCCCAGCCCCAGCTGTCGCGACCATTTGGGAAGCGAAGCAAGGGACGGAAGATCTCTGAAACCCTGCGCTTTCAAATAAAGAAACCAAATCTTAAGAACAAAGTGCTCAAAGTCGCCTGTGCGCCCTGTGCCCTGCTACCGCCAGTTCGCATGACGCATACTGAGACGTCGCGATTGCTCCCAGCGTGCAGCTTTAGCTCAGAGGGACACCGGGGCAATGCTGCCTTACGCAGGGGCCCGCACAAAGCCTCCAAGGAGCCATGGGCCCAGGCAGTGCCCTCAGAGCTGGGCATTGGAAATTCCACTCCAAGTATGCCTCGCTCCCTGCTCCCCACCCCTCGCTGGGACGGGAGCACATCATTTTAGAAACCCAAAGGAACAGCTTTCAGGGGAAACACTTCTCCAAGGGAGTTACTATTCCAGATCCTGTTAGAAAACAACACAGAGGGCTTAAGTAAAAAGGGGAAAAACAGATTTTCAAGTCCATAGATCAGCGCTCACAAGGGAGACTCTGGGGGATCCTGAGTCAGGGAGCTGGGAGTGGGGCCCGGGAAACTTGACCTTGAACTAGCAGCCCTGGGGATAACTTGCAGACAATGTTAAGAACAATGAGCAAAGGAAGAAAGACAACAGGTGCCATTAAGATCACGGCTAGGTGAGATGCCTGGCCACCAGAGGTGGTAGGCAGCAGCCAGGAAAGGTAATTAAGCACAGAGCAGAGAGATTAAATAATTAAAGAAAGATACTTACAGTGTGGGTGTTGATGATCTCACCAATGGAAATGTAGATAACCGGTTTGGTGAGAGTTACTAAGTCAGAGTACTCATCCACATTAAATTTATCTTGAAGCTCCGGGACGTCACAAGCAGTTTGGAAGAATCGTCTGCAATCAAGCACAGGAGGCAGCCCCCACACTGAGACGCAGGAGCTGCAGGCCAGAAGACGCCCACCAGCCCCGCATCCGGCAAACAGAAGCCAGTGAGGGTACCCATTCCAGACAAATGGCTGCTCACATAGACAGCTTTGGGACACAGGTTCTAGAAACTTCTCTTCACCTAGTGTAGTTCTACTCACAAGAATCATTCAACTGTTCTCAGACATCCGGGCCATTTATCTCCAAGGTAGTGCTCTGAGGCATAGATTGCAACACTAACTGTTAACGAATACATATCCAATGGCTCTCTCTGGTTGCAAAGTAACAGGTGCCTAATGTGTAGTCACTGCTTTTGTGTGAAGTCCTCTGCCGTGTGGACACGCCACCTCCGGCCACACAGGAGCCCGTGCCCGTGAGCTCTGCCTCCCACATGCGCTGGGTGGGATCTCGCCTCGTCTTCCCCCTCCGAGGGAAAACGCCCACACGACACCCGCCTCCCCTTACCTGAATTTCTGGTAGGACTGCGAAAGGTACTCGTTAATGATGCTTAAGTGGGCGTTATCTCCCAGAAACATCTTATTGGAAGCTGCGTGCTGGAGCATCTTGGCAATGGAGCCCAGATTTCGGCGCTGGTCTGTGGTGAGTTGGCCCCCTGCCGACAGGTCAATGATGTCAAAGGCATCGGGAGCGACGATGGCCGGGTTCATGTACCGATAGTAAAGCAAGTTACCGATAATCTGGGAAGAGGGCAAGCAGAAAGGTGGATATTAAAAACTACACCACTGGGCAAGCCACAAACTACTTTGCTAACAACCACCACCACCACAACAAAAACAGAAAATGCAGTCCTGTGAGGAAAAAAATAAATAAAAATATGCACATACAACATGCATGCATGCACACATACTTCCCCTTACAGCTTGGAACTAAAACCACCAGATATCCCTCTGTCAGATGGGAGAAGGGAAGGGGGGATGGGAACAGGACTGACTGGTAATTCACGCAAGGGCAGCTTCGGAAGGCAAGACAGACTCAAAGTGTGCCCTCCAAGGTTTCAGGGCACCCTTTGTTCACACATCAGCGCCGTGCTGCCCAGGAAACTCATTCCTTCCACCCGGGTGGGCTCCCCCTACTGATGCACACCCTGCAGCACAGCCCGATGAGCAAAGTGCAACCGCCCGGCAGCCCACCCCCCCATGCTGTGGCTCCCAGAGGCCCAGCTCATGCCTGGGACCCACGCAACACACATCTCTCCCGCAGAAAGACTCAAGGACAGTCACAGCACTTCCCCTGGTGTTTCATTCAGAAAAAATAAAATGAATTCACCTGAACGAACAGAAAGTCTAGAACCGAGGCCTCACTGTAGGAAAGCACAGAACTAGGAGAGAGAAGAAAAGAGCGTTCAGATTAGAGAGAGAGAGGAGCACAGCTGAGAAAGTCACCAGCAGCAGCCTCAGCAGAAAGTTGTGCCCGCCGCTATTCACCCGGCCACCAGCAGAGGGAGCAGCTCTTCAGCGAAAGACAGGAATTTAACTCAAGGCAGGAAAAATCCCTCTTCCTCCACTTGTGTGTGTGCCAAATTGCATAGGAACAACTCCTTTAAAAACTCCCAGTCAACGGCGAGCTACTGCCAGAACCCACACTCAGGCACTTACTAACGGTCCAGGGTCAGGCCTGGCTTCACAGCTTTTCCTCAAAGGGCTACTTGGCCGGGGGCGGGGGGGTGGGGGGTGGGAGGTGGGGCAGGAACCTGCCGGCTCTCACGTTCTCACCTTCAGCAGCTCATCCTCACCAGCATCGGGGAACTTCTCGTGCAGCGAGTCCTTCAGCACCTTGGCAATGAAGCGCATCCCGTAACTGTGAGACGGACAGAAACCAGTGAGAGGCGGAAGAGGGCGCTGGTGCCCGGCTGCCCCTGGGGTCACACCAGCCGCTGGCACTCACGGGATTTTGTCCACGGAGCTGATGATGGCCGACAGGAACTTGTCGGTCACGGCCCGCATGTTCCTGATGGAGTTGTCGAGCCGGGTCTTGACTTCTTCGTGAGCCAGAGCCTGCTCGGGAGTCACGTCGTAGGGCAGTTTGCTGGGAAGACAGAGTCCCCGCTGTGTCAGAACAGCAGGACAGCAGGCAGGAACGCATCTCTCACACAGAAACCCCGGAGACGGGGAGCTGGGCCCACGCTCACAGACCTGGGAGTGGGGCAGGCTAGAATCTGAAGTTAGACGACTTTTTTTTAAAGATTTATTTATTTGAAAGGCAGTGTAACAGAGAGGGAGGGAAAGACAGAGAGAAAAATATCTTCCACCGCTGGTGCACTCCCCGAATGGCCACAACAGCCAGGTTTGGGTGAGGTCAAAGCCAGGAGCCTGGAGCTCCATCTGGGTCTCCCATGAGCGTGGCAGGGGCTCAAGCACTTGGGCCACCTTCTGCTGCTTTCCCTGGAGCAGCAGGACTCAAATGAGCATCAGAGTGGGAACTGGGTGCCTCGAGCGATGTGCCCAGGCACTGTAGTAGGCTTACTGTCTGGTGGGAGAGACACAGATAATAAACACACTGTGCTGTCAGCAAACAGCCGGCACCAGTGCTGCAGGACAACAGGGAGGGCTTATACTCAGACTGGAGAAGGAAGGAAGAGTTCCAAAAGGAAGGGACACCCAAACTCAGGAAGTGGAGAGACAGTGCCCCCCGGAAGGCAGGTCAAACGCAAAGGAAGGAAAGCAAGGAGAGATGCCGGAGTGGAAAAGCAAACTGGGACCGAGCCATGGAAGGTCCTGTCTAAGATGCTAACAGGTCTGGCTTTTTCTACAAGCCCGCAGAGCCATCGCAAGTTAAGAGACCTGTGTTTTCAGGAAGCTTGCTCTGAATTACAGACGGACAAGTCTGAGACGAGACAGGAGGGAGACTGGTGCCTCAGCTGGTCAAGACTGGGTGCAGGGTACTGGTGCGGCGTGTGGCTGTCACCGCAGGCATCTGCATCCCACGCGGGAGCGCCTGGTTTGAGCCCCAACTCCTCTGCTTTCCATCCAGCTTCCTGCTCACGTGCACCTTGGGAGGCAGCAGAGGGTGGCTCACGTGCTCCCACGTGGGAGACCTGGACTGAATCTGGACTCCTGGCTTGGGCCTGCCTCAGCCCTGGCTATTGCGTGCATTTAGGGAGTGAACCAGGGCATGCGAGATCTCTCTCTCTGCCTTTCAAATAAAATGAAAATAAATCAGAAAAATGTAAAAAAATGATGGAAAGGGGTGGCAGAAGAGGTATTTAGCATCACGGTTAAGATGTCTGTTTCGTGGCGTGGTTGGTGAAGCTGCCGCCTGCAATGCCACCATCCCATTTGTGTGCCAGTTCGTGTCCCGGCTGCTCCACTTCCAATCCAGCACCTTACTAATGTGCCTGGGGAAGCAGCAAAAGATGGCCCAAGTGTTTGGGCCCTTAACATCCACGTGAGAGACAGATGAAGCTCCTGGCTTTGGCTTGGCCCAGCTTTGGCCATTGTGGTCATCTGGGGAGAGGACCAGCAAATGGAAGATACCTTTATCTCCCTAACTCTGAATTTCTAAACAAATAAATAAATCTTAGAAAGATACATAAATAAAGATGTCTGCATCCCACACAGGAGTGCCTGGGTCTGATTCCCAGCTTCGGCCCCAGGAATCAGCTCCCTGCCACCACAGATCCTGGGCAGCAGCAGTCGTCGGGTTCCTGCCACTCACACAGGAGCGCACACCGAGTTCCTGGCTCATGGTTTTGTCCAGCCCAAATCCAGCCACTGCAGGCATTTGCAGAATGAACCAACACACGGAAGTTCTCTCTATCTCCGCCTCAGAAATGATATGGGCATGAAGAAAGATGTAGCAGTGGAAACCACAGAAAGGAGACCGGGCAGACATCAAGGAGTCACAATGGGGCTGGCAACCCTTTGGACACGGGCAAGGGAAGAGCCCATCACGGGCAGGAAGTGCAGCTTCTCTCAGGGGAGGGACCGAGCTGGTCAGAAGGAACCGGCACAAGGACAGACAGGACACAGAGAGGGCGACGAAGTGAAGCGAAACGTGGAGACGGAGCGTCTGAGACTTCAGAGAGGAGGGATCATCTTGGATGAGCCAGGTGGGCCCGAACCCAGCCAGGGCAGCCTCACCGGAGAGCGGTGGCAAGGGATTTGGGAGCGGGGATGCCACGTCACCACAGAGGCCATAGGGGAAAGGGGCCGGGGGAGGGGAGGGCCCGGCTGGACTGCAGAACTGGGAGAACAAAGTTCTGTGGTGCGAAAGTCACCCGCGTTGGAGAGGCTTGTGTAGCAGCCCCCTGGAGACGGGGACAAGCAGACAGGGAGCCAGCTCCATTTGTCACAGTGCAGCAGAATCATAATCTCAGTAAACTATGAATCCATGAATCCAGCAAACATCAATAAAAACACTCCGTGACAAACAACTGGCTATATGAAACCTGTAGTCAAGAGTATTGTGTATTTTATTATTTATAAGTTGTGTGCTATACACCTATCATATCACTAAAATTTATATTGACATCATGTGTATAACATCTAAAAAAAAGTCCTAACAAGCTAAAGGTATGACAGGAACGGCTGTAGTCAGAGACTAGAATATTCAGTTTTTTGAGATTCCATGTGTGTGATGTGCAAGGTAAAGGAGGCCGGTCCGGCACCCGACACCGTGTGCTTACAGGCTCCCAGCACACCGCCACGCCCTGTCAGCGACACCCAGGAAGTACTGATGTTAGGTCTGGCAGCTAAGAAGCCTCAGCAGGGTACCTAGGTTCAATCCTCAACTTCAGCTCCTGACTCCGCTTCCTGCTAATGCACGCCCTGAGTTGGTGGTGATGGCTCAAGCGGGTATGTCCCTGCCACCCATGTGGGCGACTTGGATGGAGTTCTCAGATCCTGGCGGCAAGGCCTGGCCTCAGACTGGTGCGGGCACACGCAGAGTGAACCAGCAGATGGGAGCTGGCTTGCTCTCATTCTCTCTCTCTGCCTCTCAAATAAATAAATAGACATAACTATGTCTAGTTATTAAAATTCATCTCCATTTTACAAAAAGGAAAAGACGACACCAGTTTCTTACAGGCATTACCAAGAAAAAACACCCTGAAATGTCCCATGGAATTCTGGTCTAAAAACAGACTCCTGGGCCTTCAAAGGAAATAATGCAGTAGCCGTGAGCCAGCGTCCACACTGCTATTGTCTAGGGATGCCCTGGGTTGCAGGTAAAACCTCCCAGGTGAGTACTGCCGTGGGCTGACCACATTCGGGAGGTAGGCCAAATGTGTGCAGGCCAAAAACTGTTGTATCATGTCCACCAATGATGTGACTCCCGGTGACAAGCTTACAGAGTTCTGGAACCAACTTGGATGCCCAATGATTCCTTACAGGGATAAGTCCTTCCAGAAGTGAGCAGAACGCTCTGCTCTCTCCCCAGGGTGCAGCGGAGCAGCACTAGTGCGGGCCAATGTCAGTCTAGGGACCAGTTGGGGGCCGGCACTGTGGCCCAGCGGGTTAACGCCCTGGCCTGAAGCGCCGGCATCCCATATGGGCACTGGTTCAACTCCCGGCTGCAACTCTTCCAATCCAGCTCTCTGCTATGGCCTGGGAAAGCAGTAGAAGATGGTCCAAGTCCTTGGGCCCCTGCACCCGCATGGGAGACCTGGAAGAAGTTCCTGGCTCCTGGCTTCGGATCAGCACAGTTCTGGCCGTTGGAGGCCAATTGAGGATTCCATCAGATGGAAGACCTCTCTCTCTCTCTCTCTGCCTCTCCTCTCTCTGTGTAACTCTGACTTTCAAATAAATAAATCTTAAAAAAAAAAATAAAGACCAGTCAAAGACATGATAAGGAGACTGGGTCAGAACGTAAGTCAACGTGTCGCCTCCTCTGCTGAGAAAGCCTTGACACAGAGAAAACATCACTGAACCAAACCGCGCGCCAGTGACACAGACGGCGCTCTGCACGGCTCTGCAAACTAAGCTTCGCAGGGCGATGGCGTGGACAGCCACTCCTAAGCTCCAGAGGGCTGCAAGCATGAGCTAACCCAACTTCCCAGGGAAAAACACCACTCACCAAGCTCACCTCTCTGTTCCTCGCCCACACAGAAGAAAACCAGAAACGCTGAGGCTCTCTGAACACAATTATCCCAGCCTCACATACAGCCACACCTTTGCTTCTGGTGTTAATCTTGGTGGTTGAACCACGGCCTAGCACAGCGATCTCCTGTAACTGACTATGTTGGTCCGACTGTCAGGATTCCAGGGCAGCAGGCCGTTACCCCAGACTGAAGGAGCACGGTGATCTCACTCGAGCTGTATGACCATCTCTGGTCAGGCCAGGGTCTTTGCACGTCCTTAATTCTCCACCTTAGAGCACTCAGCACCCAGCAATCAGCACCCAGCGATCAGCGAGCAGGGCCAGCCCCACCCCACCATGCAGGCCTCACACAGGCTCTCCCCTAAGCACCCTACCCACATCAGCTCCCTCCTGCACTCTGTTGCAATACCCTACATAAAGCTCCCCTCAATTCGTAATTATGCTGTATTTTTATGTGCCTGTTTGCTGTTTCCCACCTGCTAATCTATTAAGAGGGCAGGCAGCACACATCCCTGGATGCGCCCCCACTGACTGCATCACTGCACGTGTCACTAACACAGGGCCTGGCACACAGTAACAGCAAGTATTGGCTAAGGAAATGCATTCATTACCGGCCAACAATTTTTTTTTTTTTTTTTTTTTTTTGACAGGCAGAGTGGACAGTGAGAGAGAGAGAGACAGAGAGAGAAAGGTCTTCCTTTTCCGTTGGTTCACCCCCAAAATGGCTGCCACGGCCGGCGCACTGTGGTGGGCGCGCTGTGCCGATCCGAAGGCAGGAGCCGGGTGCTTCCTCCTGGTCTCCCATATGGGTGCAGGGCCCAAGCACTTGGGCCATCCTCCACTGCACTCCCGGGCCACAGCAGAGAGCTGGACTGGAACAGGAACAACGGGACACAACCGGGTGCCCCAATAGGGACTAGAACCCAGGGTGCCGGCGCTGCAGGTAGAGGATTAGCCAAGTGAGCCGCAGCACCAGCCTGGGCCAGCAATTTTAAAGAACAGTTTTCTAAGGAAACTACTGGAGCGATTATTAGTTGGTGGTGATTTTCACTTAAAAAAAATAAAAAAGAATAAAAACAAGAAAACCGTGAAAGGAAAAGTGTTATGGGTACCATACCTTGCCTCCCCTGTCTGAGACTCCATCTGGTTAACCCAAGATTTGTAAATATCCACCGGGTCTGTTTTGATGTTGAGAGATTTGTCATCCATAATTTCCTTCACAACAGGGGCCAAGATTTGTCTCAGGGCATTCTGGCCCCGGGCACCACGGTTGAAGCTTACAACCATCTTAATAACCGTAGGGTTTCCGGTCACAATCTCTTGAATCTGATCCACCTTCGACCTATAAAACAGCAGATACAGATTGCGTGTAAGTTAATGGGGGATCCATGAGCTCAGAGAGCCTGAGTCTCTCCAGATACACCACCCGGCACTTGGAGGGCCTTCCTGCAGCCACACTCTTCATGGAGTCACGCTCAGGCCCTGTGTTAAAGAAACACGCAGAACCCGCACGTCTCGATCAGCTGAGTCTGCCACGATACCTTAACAGGCAACCTTCCTAGGGTCAATCCGGCAAATCTTTGATTCTACCTCTACTCCAGAAGCAGCAACACTTTAAATCGGTAATTTTAAGAGTGGATGCTTCTTCGGAGTGAGTCTCCCTCACGGATTTACTGACATCAAGGAGAGGTGCAGGCAGGCCTGCGCCCCGCCCCGCACTCTGCAGAAATCTGCTCCTACTTGATTTCCTCCTGGAGAGCCGTCTTAAAGAGCCGCAGGAGCAGGTACTCCTCCCGCTGGTTGGACGCGTAGTTGTAGAGTGTGAAGATCACAGAGTCCATGAACTTGGTGGACTTATTCTGGGGCATCTGAAAGATCAGCTTGGCCAGGTAGGTGGGGTTGGTCTGCAACAAAACCCAGGGATGAGTGACTGCTTCGTACACGTGTGCCGCATAATCACATTTCAGTCTATGACAGACCATATACACAATGGTGTTCCAGTGAGATTAAGACAGAGCTGAGAACGTCCCACTGCCTGGTGACGGCACAGACGAGGAAAGATCACAGCACAATATACGACTCACATGTTACCGGTGCTGCCAGGATAAGACCACCCACTTCAATGCAGTCCCATGAAAGTACAGCACATACGATCATAGGCAGGATGGGACACTCAGTGGTGACCATAAACAACTGTGTTACTGTCTGTATTCACGGCAGACCTCTTCCTGTTGCAGCAGAGTGTACTCCTTCCTGGTGGCTGATCGTAAGCTTATGGTGCAACAGGATGCCGTGAAGGGGGCAGCAGCTTCACGTGTTCTCGAATTCAAATCAAAAGGCCACACTGAGGGGCTAGCGTTGTGGCATGGTGCTACTCGCAACACTAGCATCTCGTAGCAGAGTGCTGGTTCTAGTTCCAGCTGCTCTGCTTCCAATCCAGCTTCTCCTAATGCCCCTGGGAGGCAGCAGATGATGGCCCCAGTGCTTGGGCCCCCACCACCCATGTGGGAGACCCTGAGTTCAGCCCAGCCCAGTCCTGGCTATAGTGGCCATTTGGGGAGGATACCGGTAGAAGGAAGATCTCTTTGTCACTTTGCCTTTCAAATAAATAAATAAATAACACTTAAGAAAAAAAAAAAAGACCTCACTGAGTGATTGCCTGTGTGCAGATTTGCGTGAGCACACTGTGTTTGCATAACGACGAAACTGCCTAGCAACACACTCCTCAGATCACGCTCTTCTCACTAAGCAAGGCATAACTGTAACATAAAATTGGTAAAAATATATACATTTTTTAACTTGAACAGTCAGAACACCCATAAAGAAAATAAGGCAGCCCCTCACATACCCCTCAGTGGGTATCAGAAATATTGCTAGACAGATCAGTTAGGTTTCCTTGGGGAAAAGTAAATTAAGTTTGACAACACCAATTCCAGGAGCCACTTACCTGCAATAAATAAAACAGGTGCTGATAAGCTTCCAGTTTCTCTCTCTTCTCCTTGCTCAAAGCCTTGAGGCCTCCCTTCTGCTTATTTATCATCATCATATCAGACAACTGCTCCTTATTTTTTTTGGTAAGTTTTTTACTGTGGGAAACCACATCCTGGAAATGAAACCCAACACAGAGATCAGAACACTGTCAAAGATAGAGCCCTGAGCACCGTGGAGAGGCCTGCTGGCGCCTGTGGAGGCCCACTGCATTGGTAGGGTCTCGCTAAACAGTTCCCAGCTGCTGCATTCTGGCCTGCTTCCGTCACAACAATCCAGCTCATTCCCGCTTCAATCTTCCCATGAACACCTTGAGCCACAAACACGTCCACTGACTCAGGACACCAACTTCTAGGTCTCTGTGTTTTTTTTTTTTTTTTTTGACAGGCAGAGTGGACAGTGAGAGAGAGAGACAGAAAGGTCTTCCTTTGCCGTTGGTTCATTCTCCAATGGCCACCGCGGCCGGCGCACCGCGCTGATCCGATGGCAGGAGCCAGGAGCCAGGTGCTTTTCCTGGTCTCCCATGTGGGTGCAGGGCCCAAGCACCTGGGCCATCCTCCACTGCACTCCCTGGCCACAGCAGAGAGCTGGCCTGGAAGAGGGGCAACCGGGACAGAATCCGGCGCCTGGACCGGGACTAGAACCCAGTGTGCCGGCGCCGCTAGGCGGAGGATTAGCCTAGTGAGCCGCGGCGCCGGCCTAGGTCTCTGTCTTAAAACCAAGTCTTAACTACAGTAAATACATGGAGCTATCAACCGCGATTTTATTTCCAATAAAAACTCAGAAAACAATCTAAAAGTCAAATTGCAGGAAGGAAAAGTGACAATCTAACAGATTATTATGCTGCCATTAAAAACATTATTTGGGGGCAAGCATTCAGCCTAGTGGTTGAGACACTCACTGGGCCCCACGCATCCCACAGCAGAGTGCATGGATTCCGTGCCCTGGTAATGGAGATCTTGGTAGGCAGTGGTGATGGCTAAAGTCATTGGGTTTATCCTATCACATGAGCCCTGGATGGACTTCAGCCCCAGGCAAGAACTCTAAAATAAATTTAAAAATTTAAAATAACATTTATGGGGCGTGGTTAAGACACCCACATTCCACACTGGGTTGCCTGGGTCTGATGTTTGGCTCTGACTCCTGACTCCAGCTTCCCAACACAAACCCTGGGAGGCAGTGGTGGTGACTGGGTTTCTACCACCATATGGAACACCCAGATTGAGTTCTTGGCTCCTGGCTTCGGCCCTGGTTGTTGTGGGCTTTTGGGGGAGTGAATCAGCAAATGAGAGTACTCTCCCTGGCTCTATCAAATAAAAAAAATTTAAATAAAAAATTATTAGATTTATGACTATATATAAGAGTTGCATCCTATAATATGAAGTAAAAACAGTTTACTGGGGCTGGCGCTGTGGCGTAAGAGGTAAAGCCACTCCCTGCAGGGCCGGCATCCTGTATGGGCGGTGGTTCGAGTCCTGGCTGCTCCACTTCCAATCCAGCTCTCTGCTATGGCCTGGGAAAGCAGTGGAAGATGGCCCAAGTCCTTGGGCCCCTGCCCTCCTGTGGGAGACCTGGAGGAGGCTCCTGGCTCCTGGGTTCAAATCGACCCAGCTCTGGCCTTGGTAGCCGTGTAGGGAGTGAACCAGTGGATGGAAGACCTCTCTCTCTCTCTCTCTCTCTCTCTCTCTCTGCCTTGGCCTCTGCCTCTATAACTCTGCCTTTCAGGGGCCAAGACTGTGGTGCGGCAGGTTAACACCCTGGACTGAAGCGCCAACAGATGTATGAGTGGTGGTTCGGGTCCTGGCTGCTCCACTTCTAATCCAGCTCCCTGCTATGGCCTGGGAAAGCAGTGGAAGAGGGCCCAAGTCCTTGGGAGACCAGGAGGAGGCTCCTGGCTCCTGACTTCGGATCGGCCCACCTCTGGCCGTTGAGGCCAATTGGGGAATGAACCAGTGGATGGAAGATCTCTCTCTCTCTGCCTCTCCTCTCTCTGTGTAACTCTGCCTTTCAAATAAATAAATGAATCTTAAAAAAAAATACACACACACAAGATGCTTGTCAGATGCTGGAGTTAGGGGAGAATTCTCATCTTCTTTTCTCTGCCTAAAATTTTATAAAATTGTTTTATTTCTTCTATAAATAAAAAAAATAATTTATGGCATGAGCTGAGAAGCAAGTGAGCCTCAGCCTCCCTGTGGCAGCTCCGGGCCCCCGCGCCGGGCCGTACCTGCAGCGTGATTTTGTTCTTCACCAGCAGCCCGATTTTGATGTCCATGAGGTTGAGGTCGTTCTCCAGCTGCTGGTTGGAGCGAATGAGGGTGATCACCTCCTCTCGCAGCTTCATGAGGTCGAGCTCCTCCTGGAAATCCTGGTCGCTCTGGTCCAGCAAGTGCACGAACTTCCGGACCACGATCATGGGAGGGTCCTCGGCGTTGACTGACAGAAAGAAAACACGCATCAGACAAAGAACAGAGTTGCCAGAAAAACTTCTAAGTCTCAGGAAACACGAGGGCACTTCAAAAAGTTCATGGAAAATGAGATGCAGAGATGAATTTATTTTGGTGAAAAAAGTTTTGAAATCTATGAGTTTTTTTCGTACTACACATTTCCATGAACTTTCTCAAGATCCTCATATCAGAACTGTCTTGAAAAAAGTAGCTCTCTTCACACCCAAGGTTCTGTTCTCTTCTGAGATGTGCTAAGACAGCCATCAAGGACGGCCTTCTTGGTCATGCTGTCAACACAGCTAGCAACCAGACATCAGCCAGGCGTCAGCAAAGGGGCTTCACTCACAAGCAGCACCCTACCTAGGCCTTGCCTTCAGGACAACAAGAGATCCACCGAGAATACCCACAACCTGGTGGTGTTCAACCACACCTCAGCTCCTCGCTGCTGAGCCAGTTACTCACTGAGAGTCTTGTAGTCGTCACGAGCTTTGTTTGCCCGGATGAAAGCCTGGATTTTGATGATGTCATCGATCTACAGGACAAAAACAGAGAAATTCCTTTGCTCATCTGCCCATCAGAAATACAGCCAAACTGACAGCCCCAGGTGGGTACGTACATGGTCTCGGAAATACTGGAGGCGATCTCTATAGCGCTTTCTGGCTTGGTGCATCCTTGCCAGGGACTGGATCTGCAGAAAGAGAACCTAGGAGTCAGCAGGGCCCTGCACGCTGCACGTCACCCTTGCTCCCCACACCGGGAAGCCTGCTCGGTGGCCGTACCTTCACAACTTCATCTCTGTGGGAGCGCAGGTAGGCCAGCCGGTCCTGGTACGCCTTCTTCTGCTTGTATCCCCTCCACTGTGACTGCAACCGTCAGACATTTCCCAAAGATCAGCCAAAGTCAGAACAAAACCTCATCCAGGCTCTCGTGTTAGCCCAGCGCAAATTCACGATGGAGCTTTACCCAGGACCATGCCCAGCAGGGCCGGGGGAACAAGGGCAGGGGCTGTCCCTCTACTGGAACACAAGGGCTGACTCTCACTCCCCTGTCCTCAGCACCACCATGCACCATTCCAGGCAAGCCAAGAGCAGATCCCTGTTGCACAGAGAGGAAACAGAGTCCCCACTCTGGGGGCACCGCAGCCCTAATCCCCAACTCAGCATTCGTGCCATGACAGTGCACTAACAAACCTCTCGCTGTCTCTGAGGGTTCAAATCTTACACAAGGGCACAGTCGTGGAAGACAGGAAGAGGAGCCCGAGGACCAAGCTCCAGAAAGCACAGTCTGATGGCAGCGTTAGTAAAGCAGCAGGTACTCGTCAGAAGACCAGACAATGAGGTCAGAAGTCAAAAAGAAGAAAAAACCACACTCGGACACTCCAAGGTGAGAGACGCCAGTTTATTCAGCCTGCTCTAGAAGCCCCCCTGCTGCCTGTGTGACGGGCTCTGAGATACCTGAATGCAGGTGATGGCAGGGATTTGTTTCTTCAGGAAGTTCATCCTGGACTGGAATTCTTGTCGCACCAGGTACCCGCGGCAGCAGGCCTGCAGCTTGGTGATCAGGCCCTCGTTGGCCAGCCACAGCTGTTCTCGATTGTATGCAGCAGTCACCCCGGAGATGGAACTCTGCAAAAGCATTGCAGGCATGCAAGGTGAGAAGAGACACAGCCACAGCGTTCCACCAACAGCGGCTGCTAGATCTTTAAGCAAAGGGGACAGAGACGTTGGGCCTGCTTTTCAGCTGTTCTCACATCAAAAAGAAAAAAATCATCAACAAAAACTTGATCCTCCTTTATCTCATTTCCGCACCCATCTATCCGACACTGAGTCCGCTGGGCACTGTGCTGGCTGATGTGGGTCACCGCTGACAAGCACACGGAGTGACAGCAGAGACCAAGCTCCTACGAATGCCACAGAGGGGACAGCTGACAGCCTCGCCCTGGGGAGCCTGCAAATGGTCTTCAGGTCTGACCTGACTCCAGGTACTAGAAAATCAGCAAATTTCCAAGCAGAGGAATAAAATGACCAAGCTTTTTTTCCTGAAAACCAGCGACGTTAGCAGAGTGGCAGCGGGGAGTGAATGAGAACGCTGGGGTCACAGCGACAGTCAGAGGGGGCGCAGAGGGAGGGGTGGTGAGGGCATCCGCTGCCCTCCCGCCAGCCGCGGTGAAGAGCTTCTCGCTGTCAGAGGCTCAGCTTTGTTTCCGGACGACAACATGTGCACCTAGAAGACGGCCTGAGCTGGGAGGGGGCCTGGGGCTGCGAGCAGAAGCAGCTGGGTGAGACCTTAGGGAGAGCAACGCAGACAGCGCCCCTGCAGTGTCGACTCCAGCATTAGCCGTTTACACTAGGTCAGCCTCCCCCCCCACACGCACACATACTCCGTGTTTGAGGGCTCTGCTGACCTCTAGACGGCCAATGCGGAGGCAGACCTGGTGGTGAGGAAAAGGGCTGCCATCCGGGCATCGCTCAAGCACAGGCAGAGAAACGAAGACACAGGAGCGATGGGGGAGCGGGGAGCCTTCAGAAAAGGGAGAGCCAGAGCTGCACTGGAGAAGCCCAGAGTGAGGGTGCGGGGAAGGCACGCAGAGGGGTCAGATACGATGGCCACCTAACCGAGTCAGCAGGTAAAAGGTCGCTGGTGAATTCCAAAGAGCTTCACAAGTCATGGCTGGATAGGAAACTTCTCACTGGGAGCCGGGAAGCAGAGGGCAATGGAGAACAAATCAGCGATGGGCAGACTAACTTCCAAGGAACTTAGCAAGGACAGAGCAAGGGCTTTATGTTTTCTGTCTTATTTAAAAGACCAGGGAGCCGCAGTGGTGTCTGTGCCGGCAGCAGGAGCATCACCTGGGGGCTTGACAGAAATGCAGGTTCTCAGGTGCCACCCTAGAACACAGACCCCCGTCTCCATTCTAACAGGGTCTCCAGGAGATCTGCGTACACGTGTTCTAACAACACTGATCCGGGTGGCAGAGGAGGAACTGAAAACTAGAGATGACGGAAAGTATGAGATCTGTAAGATACTGCCAAGGATGGGACCAGGTGGCCCAACAGGGAGCTTAGGAAAGCAGAGACTTCTGTGCAGGGGGAAATGATGGAGTCGTCAGTGGAAATTCTCAGAGTGGGGAGTGGGAGGAGCCACACTTGAAAGCCACTAACTCTGGGGCGAAGGCAGGAGGTCAGATCATGTGCTCAAACTGAGGCGACGTCACTCCTCTCTCAATTCTTAGGTCTACATGCAAAACACTGCCTAAGCACAGGTGTCTCTGTGGAGGTCGGCAAGATTCTCAGAGGGGTACCTGGCCAACGAAAGTCAAAAATCGCTCTGCCAGGGGATGGAGCCCAGCTTCCTGAGCACAGCACCCAAGGCCCCTCTGCCTCCTGTCCCCTGTCCCGTCCCGAGCTGGTCAACAGCGCCCTTCACTTCCCTTGGAATGGCTGGTGATCTCCAGGCCTCGGTGCCTCTCCCCAGCACGGCCCATCCTGTTCCCGAGAGCCTTTCCTCATTGCTAAAACACAGCCTACGCCATCTTCCTCTAAAACAAAATCAGATTTCCCCTTGACATTTCCTTCACTGTGTTACTAGAGCATCTACGTCTCTGCCTTATTCTCATTACTCAGTTCTGCACCTGCTGTCCTCACAGATCGAACGACTGAAGGGAGAGATCTGGATCATGCAGGTTTTCTTTAACAACCACACAATGGACTCACCTAATGCTACTATTCAGACGCTTTACTAATTCAGGCCTCAGTCACTCCCCCAAACATTAAAGAGGATTACTCCTAGTAGTCCATCACATAACCTAAATTTTAGTCTAGGGCTCTTCACTCACAGGCCCTACTGCTCCTGACTAATATTAGCTCTGAAACACTTTTTTGGAGCAGGCGTTGTGGCACAGAGGGTTAACCTTGGCTTTGGATGCCCACATCCTATATCAGAGTGCTGGGGATCAAGTCCCATCTCCGCTTCCAAACCAGCTTCCTGCTAACACACATCTTGGGAGGCAGCAGATGTTGGTCCCGCTACCCATATGGGAAACCCAGATGGGGTTCCAGGGTCTCGGCTTTGGCCTAGCCCAGTTCCAGCTGCTGTGGGCATTTAAGGTGTGAACTAGCAAGTGGAAGACCTCTCTACCTCTCACTGCATTTCAAAAAAAAAAAAAAAGTCAAAATGAATAAACATTACAAAACCAACCACCCAACCACTTTCTCTCAGTGCAAGAAGAGTGACCCACCTGGATCTCCTCCCGAGAGAGCTGCCTAGAATTCTGCACGAAATCCGGGGGCTCGTCCCATCCCCCTTGCTGGGTCTCCAGGTTGTGGTAATAGTAATAGCCGCCTTTCACCCAGTGCTTCACCCACTTGCTGCTGTTATCTCCTGGCAGAAAACAAAGGGAAGGTAGAAGAATCCAGAACCGCACTCCCCACACGTCCGCACCCGACACTGCAGGCTCTCCTGGCCAAGTTTGCAATGCAGACCCTCCTAAAAGCAGGAGCCTTGATGGCCGAGTGTGATGGCAGGAAGAAAAGATACCTGGGAAGTTCAATTGTGGAATTACCCAGGACTAACTTGGTCCTGGCCAGCCAAAGCCTACGTCTAAGTCCTGCATGTCAGAAAACTGTTCTGACCCAAGATCTGCAAGCACTCAGCCTCTCCCGATAAGACCAAAGGGCCAGGGGCCGGCGCAGTGGTGTAATGGGTAAAGCCGCCGCTGCAGTGCCGGCATCCCCTATGGGTGCTGGTTCAAGTCCCAGCTGCTCCTCTTCTGACCCAGCTCCCTGCTAATATGCCTGGGAAAACAGCAGAAGATGAGCCAAGTCCTTGGTCCCCTGCACCCATGTTGGAGACCCAGATAAAGCTCCTGGCTTTGGCCTGGCCCAGCCTTGGTCACTGGGGCCATTTGGGAGTGAACCAGCAGATGGAAGATCTTTCAATAAATCTTTTAAAAATAAAGAAGAAGAAAGGGTCCTGAAAGGGTCTTCTTTAGCAGATAAGTTACTGTTAACTGCCTGTCGGCCAGATGATCAGAGCTGCCGACACCCTGTGAAAGGTGAACAGTCGGGGAATTTGCTCCTTCCGCATCCTGGGGAACACAGCAGCTGGGACGTGGCAGGGAGACGCACGCACTCTACAGCGGGCCTCAGTCTGTCCTTCCACACTAACGCCTCCTTCCCTGCAGCCGTCCCTTTCCTCCACATCCCTCCCCTTCCATCCTGAAGTGCTCAGGCTCGTTTTATTCTCCCATCACTCACCTGCGGCTAGTTTTTTCTTCTTGGCTTCAGCAAGGTCACTCTGGTAAGTCTCACCACACTCAGGGATGACTCCGTACAAGCCCACATCAGGTGAACGAAGGGCACTTAGTGTTTTGCCAACATCACCATTTTCAACTGCCTCATTAATGGCAAAGATTCCCAAGGCAACTATCCCGAAAGAGAATTGTTAATAGAACAGTTTAGAAAGCATCTGAATCCACACACCAATTCCCTCAACTACACCTACTCACAACGGTTCCCTTCAGCCACCCCAACACTCACTGCCCTGGCCAAGCTCTGTAACTTGAGCTACAGAGCACCTTGCCACACCCATTGCCACCAAAACAGGAATACAACTGGTACGTACACCTCTGGGCTTCCTGGGTGTCTTTGTTGGACTGCCAGATTCCACCTTGAATTTCATCCAACCATAACACAGCTGACTCATCCTGGGTTTCCTACAGATCATTAAAAACAAAACAATATTAGGGTGATGAAATCAGGGCATCGTAGGGGGCTTCTGGGACTCAATTAGAACTGGAAAAACTTTCAAAAGAAAGAGACACATGGACCAGTCAAAGGGAAGAAGGCTCTAAGGGGATGGCTCAGATGCAAGTGAAGGGCTGTGATCTGGATACGGTTTCCGTGTGGCTCCCGAGCTCCCCAGTGTGGGAGAACTGAGGACCACTGAGGGCCCCCCGAGGCAGCTCCCCAGCAAGTCGTTGAAAGGGCAAGGCTGGTCCTCCCTGGCTCCGGCAGCCCCATCCCACCTCGTGAACTCCCCCCTCCTCCCTTGCACACACTCCCTCCAGGACATCATCGGCCCTCAGTCTTTACCAGACACCGAACCAGTGGGACTGCCTGATCTTGGATGCTCCTGGGAGCTAAATCAGCCTCTTTTTTTCATACATATTCGGCTTTGGGTATTTTGTTATAACCATGGAAACTGATGAATGTGTGAACAGTAAACCAAGATGAATTCAAGTGCTTCAGGAGGCCAAGGACAGCTAGCAGGTACAAAAGGAGCAGATAGACGGGGAGGGAGCCCAGGGACTTTCAGTGTGATGAGGGACAGGGAGGACTATGAATGTGCAGTGCTTACTCTAAAACACCTCCTTTGCCAATGGCAGTCCCTGAGTCAGCGGCTCCTTTTAAAAGACTGCCAAGTCTCACTTTAATTAGAACCTTTAGAGCCAAGAGTCACACAGCAATCTAAATTTCTGAAACTTCAATGTTCAATCAGTTGCAGGAAACTTAGTCACATTTCCACACTACAGAAACACTACAGTTAACTAGGGATTCGCTTCCCCAGTACGACCAACAAGGCCTCACTGGCCTTGGCATAGTCTGAGGGGACCAGTGGGGCAGAGTGACATAGAAAACATTGATTTCCCTCTCCCCAAATATGGCTCTGGGACTGTTTACAAGCAGCTTATTGGCGCTCCTTTGTTCTGAAAGGCATTTGAAACCGAACTGGATTAGCAAAAACGTCTTTCTCAAGTTACTTTCCCATTTCCAGGAACCTGGCCATAATCCCGAGTTGAGGCAGTAGCTTGTGGACAAGCCCCCGGTAGCAACCACCGTTCACACCGTTCATACCGTTCACACCACAGGCATCCTGCTGGCCACCGACTCCCAGCACCACAGCCAGAACCGGAAACCAGCGCTAACATGCAGCCACATTTTACTGGCATTATGCAAGTTTGCCCTTGCTTGCTAAGAAGCCTCAAAGGCCTTCATGAACAGCCTTGCCCAAGGACATTAACGTGACCGCCTTCTCAGAAAAGGCAAGGAACCAAGTTGTTTTTTTTTTTTTTTTAAGATTTCTTTATTTATTTGAAAGGCAGAGTTAGAGAGAGAGAGAAAGAGAAAGAAAGAGCTTCCATCTGCTAGTTCACTCCCCAAAGGACCCCCATGGTTGGTCTGAAGCCAGGAGCTTCCTCCAGTCTCCCACGTGGGTGCAGGGGCCCAAGGGCTTGGGCCGCCCCCTGTTGCTCTCCCAGGTGCATGAGCAGGGAGCCGGATGGGAAGCAGTGCAGCAAGGGCTCAAACTTGTACCCATATGGGTGCCACAGCTTCACCTGCTATGTCATGACGCCAGCCCCGGAGCCAGCGGTTTAAGGTGGCCCAGCTGCGAGAGCTATGTTTATGATGATCCTGGAAGACTCAGCAAAACTAACCTGCTCCTGAGGCTGGAACTGACAGCAACTGGGGCAAACGGTACCTTAGGGACAGAGCTTGTCATGCCCTCATCCAGTATCAGAGTGCTGGTTCAAGCCCTCGCCACTCCGCTTCTGACCCAGCTTCCTGCTAAGGCACTGGGAAAGCGAATGATGGTTCAAGTACTTGATCCCTGTTACCCACATGGGAAACCCAGACAGAGTTCCTGGTTCCTGGCTCTAGCCTGGCCTAGCCCTGGCTGTTGCAGGCATTTGGGGAGTGAACCAGCAGATGGAAGCGCTCGCTTGCTCGCTCTCTCTCTCTCTCTCCCCCTTTCACACAAACATTAAAAAAAAAAATATTACCTCAAAAATCCACTTAGATAGTTCAGTGTGAATATAGCCAGTCAAGGCAACAACGAAGGAGAGTAAAGAACTCAGGAATTTAGCTGTGTGGCCAGACAGGGAAAGTCTGGGCTTTGGGGCAAAGCGGTAGCTTCACTGCCCAAGAGTTGAAGCCATGGAACCTTTGGCGAGGCATGGCTTTCCTGCTGGCTCATCGTGGCGAGAGACATGACACGTCACCGAGTGGAGCAGGGCAGCCGCGACGCCCTGGCCCACAGGGTGCAGCCGGAAGGAGAAGGCCCAGGGAAGGCCCTGCTCCTCTCCGATGCAGAGCTTCGGAGGAAAAGGTGACTTAGCCGACTTGTGGTGGTGGTGACCCCATCTGCCTGCTGCCTCGGGACAGGAGGAGGAGAAACCAGCACGGGGGAACAAGTCAGCGGACAGCTGCACAACCTCCTTCCTTCCACCGCCAGTCACTTTCTGTTCCTGAAAACAGAAAATGACCACAAACAACCCCTACAGTCCCAAGAGTCACTGTCGGAAGTGCTAAGCCATGGCTCCAACGTGAAATAACACGAGGTAGCTCCGGGCCTGTGACAACTTAAACCAAGAAGTCAAAAACAGGAGGTGGAAGGGCCAGGCTCCAAGAGAAGCGACACAGCGGTCTCTGCACATGAAGTCAGCAGCCCTTCCAAGGGCTCTGTGGTCCACTCCGAGGCTGATCTCACATCAGACATCCTTGGGCAGAAGCCATCGTAAGCAAAGCTGGGAGGCTCAGCACGACGTCCTCTGACGGAGAAAGACAGAACTGAGGACGCGTTCTGACCCTGAGAGAGGCGCTCTCTCCCCTGCCCCATGCAGACTAAGAGAGGATTCAGTGAAATCTTCGTACACGTTCCTCTGGCAGGCAACAGAGCTACCGTACGAAAGGCAAGAAAAAGACAAAGTGTCAGTGTCTCAGGAAACGCGTTTCAGAAACGCCCTCCCAGACTAGAGGAGGAGAGAGGCGCAGAGCACAACTCAGTGCGCGCACAGACGGGCTCCCGCTCTGCTCCAGCTAGCGCAAGACCCCCATATCCTCCCCGCAAAGTCCGTCCCAGGGAGATCACCCAAGATTAACTCGGATCACCGAGCAGAGCACTAAACCCTGGGGCAGTTATTGTGAGGAATCCTGAGACAAAGCCGATTTAAGGTGAAAATGCTACACAAGACGTCTCAAAGTACGGACGGCGAGCGGCTCTGAGTGACCTCAGAACGCGAGTGCATGTCAGAGGAGCTTACCGAGGGGGAACAGAAATAATGCCGAACAATGACCGGAGGTGAAAGAGTTGATGGGGTCACAAGTCATGGGGGTAGGGGGACAAAAAGAGAGAAGGGGTTTAAACAAAGGCTCTTTGTGTACATGTGTATATGGACAGCACAAACACACACCTCCAAAGCAGTTTAAAACTTCCTTTAAAGTCTCTCTTTTATTATGTGGTGTGTTTTGCGTGTGTAATGCTAGATGAAATATCATATATACATGTCTTTGTACATATACACACAGCATACACAAATCTATATGACATATTTATCTACCACACAACACAAGCACGGACCACTCAGAATGGTCAGGTATTAACTCTTCAGTTGCTGCACAGTGAAGTTTCGGGAAAGAGCTAGAATTGAGGAGTAGCAGCAGAGATTTGGGAAGGTTTGGACTACAGTAATGTACCAAATAAGACAGAAGTGAGGGGCCGGTGCTATGGCTCACTTGGTTAATCCTCCACCTGCCGCGCTGGCATCCCATATGGGCGCCGGGTTCTAGTCCCGGTTACTCCTCTTCCAGTCCAGCTCTCTGCTGTGGCCCAGGAAGGCAGTGGAGGATGGCCCAAGTGCTTGGGCCCCTGTACCCACATGGGAGACCAGGAGGAAGCTCCTGGCTCTGGATCAGCACAGCGCCAGCCGTAGCGGCTATTTGAGGGGTGAACCAACGGAAGGAAGACCTTTCTCTCTATCTCTATCTGTCAAAAAAAAAAAAAAAAAAAAAGAAATGACATCAGTGGAAATGGGAAATGGTAGAGTAAGGAGTAAGGGCCTCTAAAAATCTTCTCCACCATAAAAGCAATAAGAACAGTGTCAAAAAAAAAAAAAATCACCAGAATCAACTTTTTCAAATCCATAGAGATTAATCAAGGACTTATAAAAATGAAAAAGGGGCCGGCATTGTGGCACAGCCAACTAAAATCCCAGACTGCTGCGCCGGCATCCCGTATGAACGCAGGTCTGAATCCCAGCTGCTCCAATTCCAGTCCAGCTCTCTGCTAATGCACCTGGGAAAGCAGTGGAGGATGGCCCAAGTGCTTGGGCCCCTGCTCCCATGTGGGAGACCCAAATAAAGCTCCTGGTTTTGGATTGGCCCAGATCTGGCCATTGCAGCCATTTGGGGAGTGAACCAACAGACAGAAGACCTCTCTTTGTCTCTCCCTCTAACTGCCCTTCAAATAGACAAATAAATAAATAAATCTTTAAAAAAAGAAAGAAATAGGAGAGAGCTTACTCAAGAAAAACAGCTGAATCTCAGTAGGAACGGTGAGCTCTGCAGTGCTTTAAACTGTCCTGTTCTACCGCCTTCCCCTTCCTTTGAAATCCCCATCCCCAGAGAACTAGCATTAGGTGACCTGTCGGGTGATGCCCTGTAAGATCACACTTCCCAGCTGTCTGTATTTGATCCAACCAACAGCTCACCCTGTACAAACAGCCTTTTAGACAGGAGTATTTGTCAAAAACAGGAGGAGGCAAGGATAACACGTTAGGCAAACAGACTGACCAAAAAGAAAGAAAAAGCTGGAGAAGGAGGCTTTCACAGAGCTTTGAAAATCTGGCAATTTCCTGGATCAGAGATCCAGAGGGCCACACTGCACGCGTGGACTGTGCGTACGCTCAGAAAAGACCTGGGAGAGCTCTCAGCTCTCACCCCCAGCAGCCGTGGAGATTCCAGGCAAGCACAAAGGCAAGGCCTGGCTGAGTGCTGAAGGCGACACCCAGAGCCCTCAGCAAAGGCTGGGCACACCACCGCTTCAACGCATTTAAGGAGATTTCTATCAATCATTAGCTGACCACTAAGTAACCAGGCAGACTTCAGACAGTTTATAGGTTTCAAAAGAGGCATTGAACAGTAATAACAAGAGTTGACAACAAACCCTCAGGGGGTGGACTCTGATTTCCGGGGTTACCACTGAATTCCTAAAAGCCTGCTTTTCTAAAAATCTCGCTCTCAGGTCCTCACTTGCAAAATGACAAAGAAGGAACAACAGGCACCAGAGGGACCAGGGCCAAGGCGGCCGGCTCGCTGCACAGGCTGTTGGATGCTCGCCTGGTCACAAGGAAGCGGGCCACCTGAAACATGGTGGAGGCTACAGTCATTGGGGACATTTCGAGGCGAGTGTCTTCTACACCTACGTGGTTCCGAAGCTGTATGTGAAGCTACGTTATGACATCAGTTGGGTAAATTACAGCAAGAGAGTCAGGAATTGACCTTGTGAAGCTCAGAATGATGGAACACCCCCACTCTGATTTAGACCTGCTGGTGTACACCCCCACCAACCTCCGCCAAAGCCCACGTCGGGAGCTGAATCCTTAAGGACCATGCAAAACTATCCTCTAGCAAAATAAAGTGGAGGCCGGCACCGGCACCCTGGGTTCTAGTCCCGGTCGGGGTGCCAGACTCTGTCCCGGTTGCCCCTCTTCCAGGCCAGCTCTCTGCTGTGGCCCAGGAGTGCAGTGGACGATGGCCCAAGTGCTTGGGCCCTGCACCCGCATGGGAGACCAGGAGAAGCACCTGGCTCCTGCCGTCGGATCAGCGCAATGTGCCGGCCGCAGCGCACCAGCTGCGGCGGCCATTGGAGGGTGAACCAACGGCAAAAGGAAGACCTTTCTCTCCCTTTCTCTCTCTCTCTCTCTCTCTCTCTCTCTCTCTCTCTCTCTCTCTCCACTCTGCCTGTCAAAAAATAATAATAATAATAATAATAAAGTGGAAATTATACCTAAAAATTTTTTTCAAGACATGCAAAAACAAACCAGAAAGTGCCTCCCACACACAAACATAAAAAAGAATAGACAGCAGAAATCAACCCTGAGGAACCCCAAGCTTGGATTGACAAGGATGTAAATTAGCTCTTTTAATTCTGTTCAAAGAACTAAAGGAAACCATGTCTACAGAACTAAAGCAAAGCATGAGAACAATGTCAGACCAAGTAGAGAGTATCAGTAAAGAGATGTTATTTCTGGGGCCGGCGCTGTGGCTCACTTGGTTAATGCCCTGGCCTGAAGCACCAGCATCCCATATGGGCGCCAGTTCTAGTCCCGGCTGCTTCTCTTCTGATCCAGCGCTCTGCTATGATCTGAGAAAGCACTGGAAGATGGCCCAAGTCCTTGGGCCCCTGCACCCATGTGGGAGACCCAGAAGAGGCTCCTGGCTCCTGGCTTCAGATTAGCGCAGCTCCGGCCGTTGCGGCCATCTGGGGAGTAAACCAGCAGATGGAAGACCTCTCTCTGTAACTCTGTTTTTCAAATAAATAAAAAAATTTTTTTTTAAAAAAAGAGATGTTATTTCTAAAAAGCATACCAACGATGAAAATCTGGATTTTTTTTTTTTTTTTTTTTTTGGACAGGCAGAGTAGATAGTGAGAGAGAGAGGCAGAGAGAAAGGTCTTCCTTTTGCCGTTGGTTCACCCTCCAATGGCCGCTGCGGCCGCGGCCGGCGCACCGCGCTGATCCGATGGCAGGAGCCAGGTACTTCTCCTGGTCTCCCATGGGGTGCAGGGCCCAAGTACTTGGCCCATCCTCCACTGAACTCCCTGGCCACAGCAGAGAGCTGGCCTGGAAGAGGGGCAACCAGGACAGAATCCGGCGCCCCGACCGGGACTAGAACCCGGTGTGCTGGCGCCGCAAAGTGGAGGATTAGCCTATTGAGCCACGGCGCCGGCCATAAATAAATCTTTAAAAAAAAATGGACAAAGCTTGAGGACTGTGGACACCATCAGTCATACTAACATATAATACAATCGAATTCCAAGAAGACAAGGAGAATGTTGGACAAGGAAAAAGCTGAATTGATTCATAATAAGTATAGAGATGGAATTACTAACCAAAAAACCTCACATACAAACACCCCACCCCAGGATCACATGTTTTCTCTGGTGAATTCTACCAAATGTTTAACCAATCCTTTCAAAGTACAAGAGAGAGGAACACTTCCTAACTCATTCTATGAGGCCAGTATTACCTTGACACCAAACGTGACATAAGATGTCACATAAAAACTACAGATCAGGGGCCAGCACTGTGGCACAGTGGGTTAACACCCTGGCCTGAAGCGCCAGCATCCCATATGGGCGCCGGTTCTAGTCCTGGCTGCTCCTCTTCCAATCCAGCTCTCTGCTGTGGACTGGGATAGCAGTACAAGATGGCCCAAGTCCTTGGGACCCTGTGCCCGTGTGGGAGACCTGGAGGAAGCTCCCAGCTCCTGGCTTCGGATTGGCGCAGCTCCAGCCATTGCGGCCAATTGGGGAGTGAACCATCAGATGGAAGACTTCTCTCTCTCTCTGCCTCTCCTCTCTCTGTGTAACTCTGACTTTCGAATAAATAAATAAATAAATAATAATAATAAAAGAAAACTACAGCTCAAATTTAAATTAGGATCTTTTGCTTGCTAAATTTGAAACTCAGTGACAATTATTTTTAAAGCCACTCCCAAGATGGGTCATTGGAATTGAGAAGTTAAGCAGATTCCTAAAAAAAAAAAAAAAAAAAAAAAAAAAGAGGCGATTCCACCAACACTCGGATGGACCTGGCAGCGTTAAGCAAACTTTCCTTTAACTTCCCCATCCTCTGCTTTTGATGAACTCTGAAAAGTTATTCCACACCAAAAGGAAATGCTTCAAACTCTAGTCACATCCTCTAAAAGTTTAACTCCCATGACCCCCACAAAGGGAGCAGACCGCCCGGCAGCATGAGTGACAGCTACACAAGCTACATCCTCAAAGCTACTTTCCTTTAGACACAGACCCCAGTGCAGCTAATTCTCCCCAGCCCACCCCACTGACAGCCAGCTGTGAGGCTCCGCCAGGACTATGCTGGCCAGGAAAGCAAACGCTGCCTCCTCTGGCCCACAGAGAGCCATTACAGCCAGGCGCCACCCTAGAGGCTCTGAATGAGCAGAATCGGAATTAAAGCTTAGGAATCTGTATTTTTTAAAATAATGTGTTCTCATCACCAGCCAAGAAAAGGAATCAGAGCCTGAGACCCCTATTTCCAGCTTCCAACCTAAGTAAGTGAAATCAGCTGATCTCTTTGTCGCGAATCCCTGGCTATGAAGCTGCTGTGAGTCAACCTTCTCCACAGGATCAAGTGACATTCTATGGTAATACGCCTCTTAAATGAAAGCCGGTGCTATGAGACACTGCGTCCATATGACTAGGACACAGTAATGTCAACTCCTCTCATGGCAATGGAATCAAAGGAGATTCATCAGCATTACAGCATTATCCACAATTCCCCCACCCCCAAACTAAATTTATAGAGCCTGCATGTTGTGTCAGTGTGCATAAACCCCCAATACACTAAACCTGGGTCTCTTTTCATCCAGCTGGCTTTCCAGAAATGATCTGACTCTCTAAATTAAGTTTTACTTTTAGCTCTTCCACTTGTCCAAGAACTTCACTTTAGGAATTTTCTAAGACAAGACAGTTATGGGTCTCCCTATCTATTGTTATTAGTTAGGAACAACTTCAAAATGAGATCAATCACAATTTAGTAAAACAGTTATAATTATGTTTTAATCACAATTAATACATGAGGGTCTGCAACATATAACTTCCTAGACAGCAACAGCATAAAAAGAGTTATAAATCTCATCAGTTTCCTCAACAAATTAGCTAGGCGGCGAGACAAATGAACTTTTAAAATATAGGTTTGTGGAGCCGGCGCCGCGGCTCAGTAGGCTAATCCTCCGCCTTGCGGCGCCGGCACACCGGGTTCTAGTCCCGGTCGGGGCACCGGATTCTGTCCCGGTTGCCCCTCTTACAGGCCAGCTCTCTGCTGTGGCCCGGGAGTGCAGTGGAGGATGGCCCAAGTACTTGGGCCCTGCACCCCATGGGAGACCAGGAGAAGCACCTGGCTCCTGCCTTCGGATCAGCGCGGTGCGCCAGCCGCAGCGTGCCAGCCGCGGCGGCCATTGGAGGGTGAACCAATGGCAAAGGAAGACCTTTCTCTCTGTCTCTCTCTCTCACTGTCCACTCTGCCTGTCAAAAAAATAAATAAATAAATAAAAATTTAAAAAAAAAAATATATAGGTTTGTGTTACAATTACTCTGAAAAACTTTTACAGCAGCATTATTCCTAATAGTCATAAATGGAACTCATCCCTACAACTCTATTGACCATGGATGGAGACTGTAGAATGGCCATATAATGAGTTTCATTCAGCAACAGAAAGAAATGAACTATTGGCAACTGCTACGGCTTGGACAAACCATGCTGGATGAATGAAGCCAGTCACAAAGGACCATGTAGTGCAGGACTACGTTTGTATGAAATAATCAGAATAAATACATGGAAAGCAGCCGGCTGACAGCTGCCTAGGACTGTGGGATTCTGAAGGAAGATGGAGGGAAAACAAAGGACTGGGTTTCTTTTCTGGGGTGATAAAAATGTTCTAAAATTGATCATGTTGATGGCTGCAAAATTTTATGAATAATACTAAAAATCACTGAATGATACACTTTAAAATGATGAAGTACCTGGTATATAAATTATACCTCAACAAAACTGACCTCTCTCTCTGCCTCTCCTCTGTGTAACTGCCTTTCAAATAATAATCAATTTATTTATTATTATTATTAAATCTTTATTTATTATTATTTGAAAGGCAGAGTTACAGGGAGGCAGAGGCAGACAGAGAGATCTTCCATCTGCGGGTTCCCTCCCCTGGCTAAAACAGCCAGAGCTGGGTCAATCCGAAGCCAGGAGCCAGGAGCTTCTTCTGGGTCTCTCATACGGTACAGGAGCCCAAGGATTTGGGCCATCTTCTACTGCTTTCCTAGGCCATAGGAGAGAGCTGGATTGGAAGTGGAGTAGCTGGGACTCGAACCAGCACCCATATGGGATACCAGCACTGCAGGTGGCAGCCTCACTCGCTATGCCACAAGGCCAGCCCCCAAATCTTTATGATATTATCTGGGGTAGGCATTTCACACAATGGTTAAGATGCCTCTTGGGATGTCGGCATCCATAGCACAGTGCCTGGGTTTGAGTCCCAGCTGTGTTCCAATTCTAGCTTCCTGCAAACATGCACCCTGGGAGGCAGTAGCTCAAGTATTTGGGTCTCTGACACCCTTGTAGGATTGAATGCCAGGCTCCAGACTTCAGCCTAACCCAGCCCCAGCTGCTGTGGGCATTCATCTCTTTCTCTCTCTGCCTTTAAAATAAATAAATAAATTTTTTTAAAACATTTATGACACTATCTGTTGCTCCCCCTCTTCATGGAGGAACGACACTAAACCCTGCCTAGGCTTCATATCCGAGTCACGGCACCATTATGTCGCTCCCCGTCTTCGTGGAGGAACGACACAGGACCCTGCGCTGTTCTTTCGTCTGCTCGGCCCTCCCCGGGTTTGCTGCTGGTTCTTCCCGGGTTGGCTACCATCCCTTCCACCTCCGTGGAAGGGTGGTTCCCCTGCCACTTTCCCCCACTTCCGCGGGGGAGCGGCACACTGCCGGCCGGCTCTCTCGGGGGCTGCACAGGTGTTCCTTCAGATAGATGTTCCCCTTAGATGTTTCTGGTGCATGTTGTCTCTCTCCTCCTTTATAGTCCTCTCCACCAATCCCAACTCTGCTACCCACACGCCAAGTACGCTGCTCTCCTCCAATCAGGAGCAGGTCCTGCAGCTTATTGGTTGAACTGGAGGTAGCTGTGTAGAAGCTGTTTCCTCCTCTCCCAGCGCCATATTGTGGGAGAGCAGATGCATAGAATAAGTCTTAATTCCAGTAACTTAGTCTAGTCCGAGTTGCTCCCAGTTGCTCCCCACAACTATCTACTGAAGTTTAACAAGCATGTATTTCCTATGATCTATCTTCACTCTTAAATCTAATAAAAGACATGCTACAATATTCATAGCACCATAAAAGACATGCTACAATACAATATGCATATCTCCAAAAAGTAAGAAATAACCAAACTTCAGCAATGATAGACTATATAACCACACAACGGAATAGTACACAACAATGAGAACAAACAACAACTGCTACACACAAGCACACATACGAAATCACTGACATAATGGACACACACAACACACACAGACAGATGCGCACATGGCACAGGATCCCAGTTAAGTACACTTCAAAGATGGGCAAAAATGAACTGTGAGGTTAGGAATCACAATAGTGGTTACTACCAGATAGCAGGGGCATACGGATGCAAAGGGGCACAAGAGAGGCGTCTGAGGTGTCGGTAACACTTCATATAATCCACATACAATTGCACAGGGATATTCACTTCTGAAAAATCATGCAACTGCATACTTATATATAACTGCATTTTTCTGGACCTTGTAATTCAATAAGGAATTTACTTAAAGGGCCAGCTGTACAACAGGGAGGAAGGGAGGGAGAAAGAAAGAAAAAAAAATCCAAATGTGTAAAACAGCAGGCGCTCCTAGGAGGCAGAGTCCCTGTCACCTGTGTCTGTGTCTCTCTGTGCCCGGAATCTCAGGGTGCCCAGGCAGCACAGATTAGGTGCACCCAGAGACATACCCCCCCACCCCCACCCCAGCTCTGTTGGAGGAGGGGGAGGAAGCGCTCTAAACAGAGAAGACCCACAGCAATGCCACTCACCTGGGCTTTCTCTCTCTTTGCTCTGATCAGCATGTCCTGGTAGTGCTGGGCCACTTCTGCGAGCACCCCCTCCAGTTTTGCAGCAGGAATCTGCAGGGCCTGCAGAGTCTTCTGGGCATCTCCTTCATCCAGAGCTTCATTAATTAAACCAATGGCTAAAATCCCTAAATAGAAAGGCATACCGTTTTCCTGCTTTGTTCTTCAATTTGAGAGGCAGAGAGACCAATACAGACAAAGAAAGAGAGCTCCCATTGGCTGGTTCACTCCTTAAATGCCTACAACAACCAAGACTGAACCAAGCCAGAGCAGGGAACCCAACTCTGGTCTCCTTCATGGATGGTAGGGACCCAACCACATAAGCCATCACCTGTGGTCCCCTAGGGTGCACTTTAGCAAGAAACTGGGATCAGGAGCCAGAGCCAGGACTCAAACCTAGTAACTCCAATATGGAATACAGGCATCTTAACTGCTCTGTCAAATGCTTGCCTGAAAAGTTATATTTTTAATTAAGAAATTAGATAAATATCAATCCTGAAACATGTTACTAAATCCCCCTGAATGTAAACATTACTCAAACTACAATTTGTCATCCATGAAACAGCATTGTTTTTTGCTGTTTATTTCGTCTAAACTCCCTTGCATTCCTATTTTCATTGAAAGCACAAGTCCTTTTGTTTCATTTCTAATTGTTCAAACTTAAAAATGGAGAGGATTTTTGTGGTGGAATGAGAAGGCCATGCCAAGATGGCCGCTGGCAACAGAAACTGCCTGGCAACAGGCTGTGATTGGATGGTTTCGGAAACCACATGACAGCAGAGTCTGCCTGGCAACAGGCTGTGATTGGATGGCTTCAGAAACTGCCTGGCAACAGGGTGTGATTGGTTAGGGCACAGACTGCCCCTTGACCGGATTGGCTGCCTTGGCTATATAAGCTGCTGTAGCAACTGAAATAAACGAGTCTGCAAGGCTGCTTGCCTCAGACCGGCTTTCACCCAACTCCCTGGGTCTGTGTGGTGACTCCATGTTTCTTGCCCCCACCACGCTCCTCCTCCCAGAAACGAATCCACAGCAACAGATTTTGATGAAACAAGCATTAGGGGCCTGTGCTGTAGCACAGGTTAAGCTGCCTGCCTATGATGCTGGCATCTGAGCATTGGTTCAAGTCCTGGCTGCTCTGCTTCCAATCCAGCTCCCTGTTAATGCACCTGGGGAAACACAGGAAGATGTCCCAAGGGCTTGGGACCCTGCCACCCACATGAGAGACCTGGATGGAGTTCCAGGCCTCAGCCTGGCCCAGCCCCAGTCATTGTCATTTGAGGAGTGAACCAGCAGATGGAAGATCTTTCTCTCTGTGTCTCTCCCACTCTCTATGTAACTCTACCTTTCAAATAAAATAAAACCTTAAAAAAATTAATAAAAATGAGCTTTATAGTATAGATCTCAAATGTGTAGGCAAATAATTCCTGATCTGCAAAAAGTCAAGAGTTCAAGGGATCTTAAAAAGTCACCTAGTTTGGGGCCAGTGCTGTGGTGCAGTGGGTTAAAGCCCCAGCCTGCAGGGCCAGCATCCCATATGGGCACAAATTCGAGTCCCAGTTGCTTCACTTCCAATCCCGCTCCCTGCTAATGCACCGGGGAAGAACAGCAAAACATGACCCAAGTCCTTGGGCCCTTGCACCCATGTGGGAGACCCAGAAGAAGCTCCTGGATTCAGATTGGCCCAGCTCTGGCTGCTACAGCCATTTGGGGAGTAAACCAGCAGATAGAAGACCTCTCTCTCTCCCCCTCCCTCCCTCCCTCTGTAACTCTTTCAAATAAATAAAACAAATCTCAAAAAAAAAAAAAAAAAAAAGTCACTTAGTTTAACATTTAACGGAAGGAAAGATGGGGCTTAGGAACCTCTTCTCCAAGATCACACAACAAACAAGTGGCAGAAGGAAGACAGAGGCCCAGGGCTCCTGGCCACGTACAGGCTCTTCCCTCTAAGTTATGTGAATGTGTCTCACAGGAACAACAAATTAAAATTAGAAGCTTTCCCACCTCAGGTATCTCAGGCAGCTGTGCTACTGTGTAAGGAATCCATTGTTTAGTAAAAAATGTGGCTGCTCTTCGTCCCGGGAGCCTGGGAGGAGCCTCTGAAACCCTTGGATTATCCCTAGGTGATGGGTGTGTCTACTCCTCGCAGCCCCTCCATCGCCACTGTACATGCTGCCCAATGACTCTTGGCTGGCCTCTAGAAAGTTTCAGGATGTGGCCAAGCAGGAAAGATCAGCTCGGTGGTTGTAAAGACTGGGGCTCACAGTCACATGACCCCAGCGTGGCCTCCCCATCTCCGGGCGGGGAGCAGACTGGCAACCACATGCCAATAATTCAATCATTCCAATGTAATGAAGCCAAACAGAAACTCCTGAGTACCCAAAGCTCAGGTGCGCTTCCCTGGTTGGTGACACACCAGCGTGAAAGGGCACAGGAGCTGCCTCTTGGGACCTTTCCAGACACTGTCCTACAGGCGTCTTGTCTTGGGGGACCCTTTCTAATAAAACTGCAATCATAAGCCTAGCACTCTTATGAGTTCCATGAGCCATACTAGCATTGAACCAGGGGAGGAGAGGGAACCCCCCAAATCTGTAGCCAACTATTCTGAAGTACAGTGACCTGGGAACCCCAGAGCCTGCAGCTAGGGTCTGAAATAAGAGAAGCCCTCAACCTGTGTGATTTTGCCCAATTCCAAGAACTACTTGGGGCCAGTGTTGTGGCGCAGTGGGTTAAGCCACTGCTTGTGACGCTGACACCCCATATCAGAGTGCTTCTGAGTCAGCTTCCTGCTAATGCGCCTGGGAAAGCAGCGGAGGACAGCCTGTGCCCGTGTGGGAGAACAGGCCCCGCTCTGGCTGTAGTGGCCATCTGGGGAGTGAACCAGAGGACACCCAGTATCTTTCCCTCCTTCTCTTTCTGTTGCTCTGCCCTTTGGAGACAGACAGAAAGAAATCTAAAAATAATAACAGTACTTAAAAAAAAAAAAACATATTCAACTCATCTCTAAAAAACAGTTCTTATTAAATCCATACCTATCTATCTATCCATACCATATCTATTATCTGGTGGTGTCTGAATTTTTTGTAATGTATTTGAGAGCGAGCGAGCACTCCCATTCACTGGTTCACTCCCCAAACGCCCCCAATGCCTGGGGATAGGCTGGGCCAAAACCAGGAGCTGGGAACACAAACCAAGTCTCCCACTGGGTGATACCAACCCAATTACTTGAGCCATCACTGCTGCCTCCCAGGGTCTGCATTAACAGGATGCTGGAGTCAGGAGCCAGGAATCAAACCCAGGCAACCCAGTGTGGGATGCAGGCGTCCTAACCAACTTCTTAACCACTAAGTCAAATGCCCACTCCAATTGTTTGATATTTTGAAAACTATACCAAATCTTAGCTTTCTGAGTTGTATAGATATTTTTCAATCTCTCACCCAAAAGCCCCTCTAGGACTATTATTTACAATCAATTCACAGAAACACACCATCCTGAATGGTGACATTACTGGGGAGAGAAGGCAGGAGTACTACTCACTCTCATGTTCCTCTTGCACCACCAGGTTCACATGGTCCACACACGCCTGGATGTCATTCCACGTAATAAATTCATTGTTCTCTGCATGTGCCTGAGCTTTCAGCTTCATCAACTCATCGAGGTACCTGCCCCAGGCCCCCAAGAAAAAGACAATGAAGGACAGCATGGAAAATAAGATCTTCTGGCAGAGACGAATATGGATGAGCAGAGATTGCCAGGGCGCCCCAACCACTTGATGTGTTCTAGAGGCTAGTTCTGAACTGGGGAGGTACCTTAAAGTGTGAAAATGCAAGGAAACCACTCAATTCAATAGCCTGCTACATATTTCCAATCCCAAGGAAGACCAACTCAGGGGCAGGGCAACAGCTCAAGTAATTCCTCTAAACTCAAGAAAGTAAGGCCATACATGAACTAACAAGCGTAGAACCAAGTCTTCTGGAAAATACTGACTGAGGCAAAGAGTACCAACTGGGGTTAAAATATTAGGTGAATGGGTAATAGGAAACTAGACGTTTTGATGCACAGAGAGATGAGGGAAACATGGAGCCAGAAGCTACCTCCCTAATCCAGGGGTCACCTTCGGAACCCACTGTGATGGTGTGAAAAGCAGACGTTACGTGCTTTTTGATACGAGGTGATGTGAAACGCACATCACCACAAATGTTGAGGTGAATCATGAGAAGCCTTCCAATCTAATCTCTGATCTCCAGGAATAAACCAGAAAGTGACCAGAACTATCCACAGATGGGACATTCTATTTGACAACTGGCTCCACCTCTTTTAACAAGTAGTGCCATGAAGAAAGGGACAATTCTGCATTAGAAGATACCTAAGGGACACAACAGACAGGTGCAACACATGGTCCTGCACTTGATCCTGATGTGAACAAACCTGCCCTAAAGGATAGTTTTGGAACAACTGAAGACTGAAGATGGACTTGAACTACAGGTGATGGGGAAGGAGTATTCATCTGTGAGGCAGTGCTACTTTGGCTCTAGAACAAACTTAAGTAAGATTCTTGTGTATGTGAGAGCCGAATGTCATGGCATCTATCATGTACTGCCACCTCCTTTAGCATAATAAAGAATAAAACGAATCAAAGTAGAATGAATACAGGATGCCCGCTCTAAAGCCATAAAGAAAACACTTGTTGACACACGAAAGACAGGGCCAGGGCTACACAATGGACTCATTCACTCTGGGCCCTCACCTCTGGCAGTTCTCTTCCTCGATGTTGGTGAGGCCGGTAACAGAACTGCTCAGCTGCTTCCACACGGTGTTCATGTCCCCCGACTCCAGTGCCCTGTTGATGAGGGCCACGGAGGACAACATCTCCACGGCCACAGCGAGCTCAGGGTGTGTGAGGCTATGCTGCACAGGAAGGGAGACGGGCAAACAGTGAGCAAAGGCATTCTCACACACCAAGGGAGTGGACGTTTAATAAAGAACCAAAGACAACTGTGTCTGGAACACAGGTTACCCGACAACGCCACGAAGTGGGGACTGGGTTCACCTGCTGCTCATTTCTCTCACAAACAGGCGGGCTCGGCTCGCTTACCTCCGGACTCTGCTGCTGCAGGGTGGCCAGCTCCTTCTGATACAGGTCGGCAGCGAAGGGGTACACCTGGGGCAGCTGGGCTTCGGGGTTCATCAGCTCCAGGACAGTCTTCTCAGCAACCCCCTTCTGGATTGCAGCATTGATGGCGGCCACTGCGGCCAGTCCTGGGGGGAAACAGCAGGTCAGACATGCAGGCGGCTGAGAGCCCTGGCGGGGAGGAGAGGTCAGCGTTCACGGAAGAAGGGGGGGTTCTGTGGGTAAACCACCGGCCAAGAAGTCTGCAGCGGGACCTTCTTCTTTCCCAGAGCAGCATCCGTGTATGTAGGGTGGCTCAATCTCAGTAAACCTGTTTGCTGCCCTCACTCACACTTTTCTCACCACTCAATTCACAGCATTTGTCCCCACTGTTCTCTAACTTCCCCTGCAGCCTGGCAAAGAAAACATCTGCTTCTTAAGCTGCCATTCAAAGCATCCCACAATCTTTCCAAATTCCTTATTTTTCACAACTCGGCCCAAAACGCCTACAGAAGTTGTACTCCAATCTCTGTTCCTTGAACGCATCTTCTACCACCTGGGCCTCTGCTCCAGCTTCCTTTTCCCCGCGGTACAGCATTCTCCTCTCTCCTGTCACCAATCCCAGAAGTGCCCCTGCCTCCAAGCAGTCTTGCTGGCCAAAGTGAAGCTGCACTGACTCCAGTCCTGCTTCCCCAACTGGAGGAATCCTACTGCCACCAACAGTGCCCAGATGTTGCCTACGGCTAGTGGGCGGGCTGGGAGGTGACCAAAGCTAACCTGGATGCTTCCCTGACAGAACGCCCAGCGCGCCCCCCCTGAGTACTTGCAAGGGTGTCCAGTGCAAAGGCCTCTTACTTCTCTGGTACTGCTGCGCGGCGCTGTTGGCGGCGTCCACTCCGGACTGCAGCTCCTCCTTCTGGAGGGGATCAGCCTGACCACTCTGAGAAAAGTAAAGACCACTTATGCAAGGTTCTCTCATGCCACGCCGTCAGCCCACAGAGTCCTCGTGTCTCAACAGCAACCGCTGGGGACAGCGCTGGGGACAGCGGTGACAGTGTCAGGTAGCCAAGGCAGCAGCCCTTGCGAAATCAAGGGTCGATGACTTCCCAGGCACCATGACGTCTTCGAAAACACTTTGTGATGTTTTGAGAGAAAAGTGATTACAGAATCCTTTGCACGTTAACGCTACTTACTCCAACATACGCTAGGAATTTGTAAAATGTACACTTGCCCTCATTTAGACAAAACGCAAGTCCTTTATGTTTGTTCCCCGCAAAACTACAAAGTGTAATCGCACACAACCTACCCTTATGCACAGTAAGTACTTCCCCAGTGCCGGCCGAGGAAACTAATGAGGTGTGGGTTTTTTAAAGTGGAAATTCCTGAAGCAGGAATGTAAAAAAGCCTCGGGTTTTCTGTCCCCAGCGGTGTTTAGTTGGGGAGCGGGTGGGAAGGGGTGGTTAGATGGAGAGGTGGGTTCTGTTTATCTTAAAAGCAGACCCTTGGCTCTAAAAGTAAAGGCACAAAAGATGATATGCATTTTACCTGAGGACGCTGACGGGGGAGGAAGAAACCTACTGTGTTTAGGAGAAAAAGGCAAAGCAAAGGACATCGATGTCTGCTGACGACAGCACGGGGCCCCGGTGGAGGTAGCGAGTCTCGCAGGCAGCCCCGCGCGCGCTCACCTGTCTCTTCTGCTGCCTGTCGCCCAGGAGCTGCTTGAAGTACCAGTCGCTGTTCTGCTGCTGCAGGCCGCGCAGACCCAGAGCCGGCGACTGCAGAGCCCTGAACAGGGCCAGCGCGTTCTCCTGCTCCAAAGCCAGGTCGACATTTGCTAATGCAGAAAATGCTGAGGAGGACAAAGGGCAGCAGCTTAGCAAAAACTCTAAGATGACAGCCCCGTGGATCTTTGACTCCCCAGTCCAGCTCCAGATTCGGGACCCGTAACCCAGCCTTCCTTCTGAGTCTCAGGAGCAAGGCTATGGGGATGGAAGCCACTTCCAAGCACCGAGTCCAGGGATCCCGGGCAGGGTGTGCATCAGACTTCATACAGACTCCTGGGCCCCACCGCAGCCCAGCTGAACAGCTTCCAGATGTGGGGAGCGGGCACCAGTATGGGTAGTGATTCAAAGGCCACCATCCAGACCAATATGATGCCTAAAGTTCCCTCCAAAATGCCAATGAGAGGCTGTCCAGATTACGTTTACCACTAGACAAGAGAAGATGCCAACTTACTAAATCCTTGGACAGTTCTGTTTAAAAAAAAAAAAAAAAACTTTCTAACTCTCCCACCCCAGAGTTCACATCAAATGCATCTAAGCCCCTCCAGGGCCAGCACGCTGCTCAGTACCAGCCTTCGTTCCTCAACCGTCTCCTACACAGCACCACCTGGAACCCAGTCAGCACCCTGACATCTCGTGGACACACTCTGTCCAGAGTGGCCCCACCTGTGCAGACTGGAAGGCACAGTCTGTCCCTCTCAAATATTCTCTCCTTCTAGTCATGGAACCTCTTTAATAAAACACCTGACACTGAAAACCCAGATGTCCCTTCACCTGAAAATTATAGATATCTTCCCCATAGGGTGATTATGAAGTTGAAATCATATACCTGATTTGTTGACTGTAAAATAATAAATGTTAGGTTGAAAGTCAGAATAAAGTAAATTCTGAGTTCAGAAATGATAGCTACTGCAGAAATCATAATTACTTTATTATTTTCAGGTTCCTTATTTTATAAAAAGAAAATCCAATCCAGGATGATTTTTATTACCAAAGAAGAAAAAATAAATAAAACTTTAAAAAAAAATCAAAATATCTAGGGCAGCATTTTCTAGTTTTAAACATTTCCATTAGTAAAAAAGAAAATTAATATAAGCTGTGAGGAAGAAAAACAATACAGCTCAAGGACAATAAAGGCACAAATTAATGCAAAATAGGAGGTAGGTGCGGGGTGGGGGGACGAGCACCTGTAGAACTAGTAAATAAAACCGAGGAGAGAGAGGCAGAGGCTTAGGAACTGCTTTGGACTTGTCATCTCTCTGCGGGCTCCTCAGACGTGGCTTCTCCCAAATGCCTGGGAACTGCCCGCTCCCTGTGCCGGGGCTGGGGTGCAGGGCGGCCTCTTACGGCACAGGTGCAGTCCCCCACCCCTTCAGCCATATGCACTGAGGACCTGCTCCGCCCAGCAACTAGGGCAGTGAACAAAACGCTGCTGTCCCCATCCCCAGGGAGCCTTCAAGGTGGTGGGGGACAGAAAACAAAATCAGTGTGGGCAACAACCAGACTGCCCCCGGGTAGGCCCTGCACAGTCTCAGGCTGTGTCTCTGAAAGAACCAGTCAAGTGTGTGTTTCCTAGAATCAAAAACGTGCTGATTAAATAAATGTGCAAACAAGAAAACGAACATTTACTAAGACTTATATTGCAAACATGGATAGAATATGTAAGTGCTTCCTCCCACTAAAACGTTATCGAACTCTACTTAACAAAAAATAAATAAAACCTTTTCCATTTTTAACTCTTTGGAGAGCAGCTTTCTTCGGGGGCAGTATTATTGCCTGTTGCTGGTTCTCGTGCCCTCAGCAAAGAATTTTATCAAGAATTACATTTAAAATAAGAAAGCCCCTGTATCTTTCTAGCACACAACTTTCCCTTGCCTCACACTTTCTCACAATTAGGAAAAGACCGTCCCTTTGCAGGGAGTTCTGCCTTATCCTCACCCTCTTCTCCATCTCAAGAATCCCAGTGAAGACTCGTGTACAGGGAAAACCTCCCGACACCACCAGCAGGAACCACCCTCTCTTCCTTTCATCCATGACTGCCCCTCACACACGTGGTACCTCGTTCTAGTGAATCTGAAACGATTCACTTGCTTAGCTACCTTCCCTACGACACTGAAGGTGTTTGAGGGAGTGGCCATTGCTTCTCTGACAACATGAGAACCACAAGAGAGCATGTTAAGAACACACACATACAGCTATTTCCTAGTACGTTTATAACTGACTCTCACGGCAAGGTAAAGCTATAAAGGTTATGAAATCCCAAATAATACAACAGAAAAAAAGTCCCTTAGTTTAGAACAGTGTTGGATGTGCTCTGTGCACAGGACCCATGCTGGACATTCTTCTCCACAGATAACAAAGCACGGGGACGTCGGTGTACGCCTGCAGGCTCAAGGCCTCACGCCGGCCCGGCACAAGGGGTCACCCAGCTTGAACGGAAGCACTGCACTGTTCAAACAGTCGCCATCCTAAGTGGGCTGGAGGTAACAACACACAGACTCCGGGTCAGGATGTAGAGTTCTGCGCCACACGGAGCTGGTGAAATCTTACAACTCTCTCCAGTCGTCAGACACTGAGAGATCAGGACCTCCAAGTGAATAACAAGGACACTGATTTCTGTTACCATTATCTTGAGCAAAACAAGATGAAGCCTAGCCTCAGGGGTTAAAATTAAACCTTTTGGTTCTTTGGGTGAGTCTAACTCTATGCCAGGAATTGTGAGGGTTTCAAAAGAAATAAACCACTTCTTTAAGGAGTTTATAAAGACATTGGAAAGGCAATACACAATTAAGTCCAGAATTGAATGGTTTTGCCTATAAACACTGTAGTACAGCTTAAAGACAAGGACAGCATTGTGAACCGAGATAGGCACCAAGGTGAGAACTGGGCTGACCTCGAATGAGGGGTGGTTTGGATCAGGTAAGAGATGAGGCAGGCAGGCCTTTCAGTGGGGACACAGCATGATGAACAGAGCATTCCTACTGAGTACTGGCTGAGTACTTACTAAACACAGGCAATTCACACATGTCATCACCTACCGCCTACCCCCCACTCTGACGTAGGGGCTCAATGTCACACAGTTGTTGACAGGACAGGAGCAGCAAGCCCAGGTCTACGCTACTTCCGAGCCAGACTCTTCCTGAGTCATGAAATGCACAGGAAGACATGGGGGACGGCTGGGTAAAGGAACTCCTGGAGAGCTGTGTGCATGACATAGTGCACAAAGAACCCCACCGGGCCAGGGACGTGGCAAGCAATAAAGGAGCCCACGTGGATTTGATGGCAGAGTGACAGAAAGAAAACGACACATTTGGAAGATTCACTTCTCATTGGTAAGCATGCTCATGTCAGAATTAACATTAAAACCCTCATTCTGTTTAAATACACAGTTCCAGGCTCCCGCTTACAAATGACAATAGAAGTTGCCTTTGAGTGGTAAGTGATTAACTTTTTTTGTGAATTTCTGGAGAGCCTGTATTTTTCTTTCAAAAGAAAATTGAAAATATAATGCTACTTTAAAAACAGGAAAATAAGCTTTTTATAAAAAAAAATGTATTACACACAGGGGAAAAAGCTGTAGCCAAACAGACCTGGAGAGAGGCCACTGCAGACGCAAGCGAGGGGGCAGTCCCAGGACACTGATGACAGAGCCAGAGGCACAGAACTCACAGACAGTAATAGGCAACAGTTCCCAAGCAAGTGCACCAACGTCTGAAGTAAACAAATGGCATCGCAAGTCCCAGACCAGGTCAACACGTTCTTCATGGTGTCCCCTGGGTGCCCACCTCAGGAACATACTTACTGTTAACTTTGTTTATATTGCCTTGAATCTCAGCTTGGGTGAGCAGCTCTTCATAAACGTCTCTTTCTCGCTCAGAGTTTTCTGTCTGAGGATGAGTGAAAATTATAGTTAGAGGCTGGCATTGTGGCGTAGCAGGTTAAGCTGCCACCTGTGATGCCAGCGTCCCTGCGGGCACTGGTGCGAGTCCCAGCTGCTCCTCCTCTGATCCAGCTCCCTGCCAATGCACCTGGGAATGCACCAGCAGATGGCCCAAGTGCTTGGGCCCCTGCACGCATGTGGAGACCAGGAAGAGATTCCCAGCTCCAGCTCTTGTGGCTGTGTGGGGAATGAACCAGCAGGTGGAAGACCTCTGTCTCCTTCTCTGCAACTCTGCCTTTCAAATAAAAAATAAATCCTTTAAAAGAATTTTTTAAAGTGTAACTAAATTAGCTCACACCTCTGAGAAAACCACATAAACCCACTTATGCTTTTCCCCAACCACAAGAGAACTTAAAGCAAGCCCTGGATGAACCCTGCCATGCTCACTTACAAGGCAGTAGGGCTCAGGGCCCTCGCCCTTGCAGTAGACCAGGCAGGAGTGGCACATACCCACTACCCAACTTAGAGCCTCCCATTAGCAATGCAGCCCACATCTGCTTGCCTGCAGTCCAATTTAGCACCTGCTTTAGGGGGCAAATAAGATAAGAGATACAAAGACTATTCTGAGGGCCAGCATTGTGGCACAGCAGGTGAAGCCACCGCTAGTCTCCCAAAGCAGAACAGTGTAAGTCCCAGCTGCTCAGCTTCAGATCCAGCTTCCTGCCAATGCATCTGAGAAAGCAGCAGGAAGGTCTCCCAAACAGGAGGCAAGGGCCCAAGTACTTGAGCCGTCTTCTGTTGCCTTCCTAGGAACATTAGCAGGGAGCTGGATCAGAAGCAGAGCAGCCAGGACTCGAACCAGCCCCCTGAGATGGACTGGCATTGACGCAAGTGCAGCTTAACTTTCTGCAACACAACACCAGCCCTGGACCGCAATTGTTAATGGTCACGTTCCAGAAGTTTATTTGCACAAAATCCAAGATGTAAAGGTCAAAATGGAATCTAACAACTATACGCCATGTAATTCCATGTACATGGGGTATTCCTAAAAAAATACCTACAACAGCAACCTGGTCAGTAGTTGCCTGGGGTCAGGGGTGGAGGGTGTATAGGTGACATTTTGGAATGGTGGTTAAATGACCATGCTTATTTGTCAAAACTCATCAAATAGTAAAGTGGGTAACTTTGCCATATGTAAATTCTCCCTTAATAAAACTGGCTTTTTACATGGGAATCACATCAAATAATGAAAGCATCTAAATCAGATAGAAAGAACAGATTTTCCACTTTTACCCTGTTTTTAGCATTTGTCATTTTGTCCTGCTTGGCCTGGTAGAGTATATCCTGGTAAGTGGAAGCCAAGGGCTCTTCAAGGTTTACAAGCATGGCATTGGGGTTTTTCAAAGCTGCAAACGTGTCAGCTGGAACTCTACGGTCAATAGCTTCATTAATGGCAATAACAGCAGCATGCACTAAAAAAAAAGAAAAAGAAAATGTATCAGAGCACAGAACACAGACCATGTAAAGGATACACACTACACACAAACGTGGCGCTGCACTGCAACCCTCATTCCAGACTGGGGCTGGCGGAACGGCTCCCTGGTCCCAGTGAGCTGAGTTTCTCCTTGTGATGCTCAAGGCTGCAGCTCTGCCTGCAACCTGTGCTGGGGACCTCACAGGGAAGGTCGACCTGAGAGCTTTGCAAGGAGCATCCCTATGGAGAGGTTCTCCTGCAGTTACCAAATACCACAAAAACACTCAAAAAGGCACTGAAATGTCGGTCTTACTTTCAAAATGCTTTCATTTTAACCCATTATGTCCCATCATCCTATATACAAGACACCTATGAAGACTTAAATTAGGCAATAAACATACCACTTACAGCAGCTTTGAAATAAATAGCATGCTCTTGAAATACTTGCAGAATTGAAAACGTGGGACTTAAGGGGTTAATCAAATATCACTTATTTCCAAATAATAATAACATAGAAGATAACAGCATTTAAAATGGTATCTATGTGCTTAAACTTGCCAGCAAAGCATATAAATGTTCAAGATCACCACTATGGCATTTATTTTTGGGAATGGTAGCAACAACCCCATCTGAGCCCACAGATGTCGTCTTACATGCCGCTTCATCCACTGAGAGTTCGTTGGCCAGGATGCCCCCAATCTTGCTGAAGGCAGGCATCTGGATCCCGTACTTCTCCAGCTCGATCTTCATGTTGTTGATTTCTTCTTCTACAGGAGAGAATTAACACCCAGCCAAGCCAGTTAAACACCATTCCACAACTTAGAAAAGGAAAAAGATTCCTCAACTACACAACAGGATGAAATGGCGTCCACGCCTAGGGTTGCTACAAGGACTTACGAGATACTAAGCGGGAAGAACCTGATATATCAAGTGCACTCAATAGACATTAACTATTATTGTTGCTGTTATTATCAAGGGCATCGAAAACAACTCTAAAGTGAGAAGGCCCTACAGGAAACAGTTTTCCAAAACTGCTCCTTATGGCATTTCCTGTCATGAACTTATGCACACAGCAGCTTGAGAGGGAGTTCAACAGCAAGTGAATCACAAACTGGTCGGTTATCTCAGTCTGTACAATCCAGATTGCTAGCTGCTACTCAACAATTTGGATTCTGAGGCAGAATGCCAAATGATAAAGAAAATGGCATGTAAGCTTTGGCCCTGGCCCCGAGCCTGGTGAACAACTTCCCTGGAAGGAAAGACGCCACCGATAAAGCTTTGCTACCATTTTTCACCTTCAGGCCTACAAAGTAATCAGCAGTTTGAAAGATCTCGTCTCTCTTACCCCTAACCAACACTACCCCACGGCCCCTTCCTCCATGTCTCTTCAAGTACCTGACTGCAAATGCACACAGAAACACCCACCCAAAGAAGTTTAAATAGTAAAATTGCTGGATTAGCATCCTCATATCACCTTACTCCCCACTCTCCCCCTTGCTTTGCCCACAACAGGTGCCTGCCACAGGGAAAAGAGAAAGATATTATTTCCAATTTACCTAAAAGAAAACAAACATAAAAAGAAAATCGCACCCGCATTGTCAGAGAACAGAACCCAAAATTCCAAGTTCAATGTCTTTTCCACCACACCAGAAACAAGTTATTAATATCTCTTTCATCGTTGTTGCTAGAGTATTTCCTTAAGCCCTAGTATTTCAACTGGTACAACTGACCCTCCAGGCTATTTCCACGTAAATTAAGCATTTCTCCTGCCACTTGAGTAACCCCTTACCTGTGAAGTCAACCTTTCCATATAGGTCTTGAATCTGAGGGGCCAGGCCGAGCTTGAACAGGTATAAGCTGGAAGACACAGACAGGAAGGTGAGCTGCCCCGCTCCACCCAGGTGCTGCCTTTATGGTCAGACAGCAAGCCTTACCGAACTGAATCACTGATGGACAAATTTAACCCAGATAACTTAAGGTTTTACAAACGAAACAAGTAAGCAAGCAAACAAAAACCTAATAGATTCAAAGCTCCATGAAGGCAGGGACAAGAAAGGTCTCACTAACCAATGTCTCCCCAGAGCCTAGTACATACTAAACTGTTTTCATAGAGGGATGTCTGAGCCACAGGCAGGCTGAGTGGCTTTTAAGGCCCTGGCATATCAAAGTCGATGGATGAGAAGAGAACTTCAGCAGGGCACTTTACTTAGCACGAGTAAGACACTGACAGCTTAGTAATGAGGGAAACATTTTTTTAAAAAAGAAACAAATTGGGGCTGGCACTGTGACGTATGCATAAAACCACCACCTGCAGTGCCGGCATCTATCCATATGGGTGCCAGTTCAAATCCTAGCTGCTCCACTTTCAATCTAGCTCTCTGCTGTGGCCTGGGAAAGCAGTGGAGGATGGTCCAAGTCCTTGGGCCCCTGCATGCACGTGGGAGACCAGGAGGAAGCTCCTGGCTCCTGGGTCGGCCTGGCTCAGCTCCAGCCATAGCAGCCATTTGGGGAGTAAATCAGTGGATGGAAGACCTCTCTCTCTCTCTCTCTCTCTCTCTGGCTCTGCCTCTCTAACTCTGCCTTTCAAATAAATAAATGAATCTTAATAAATAAACAAATCATAGAAGCTTAATAGAGTGGTCTACAGGTTTTGCAAATAATCTATAAACCTCAGTATCATCTAAATACAAACATGTATCATGCATATTACATTCATAGAACTGGTCAGAATTTAAACTGTATATAATAAACTCAAATGTACAATCTAAAACAAAACAAAAAAAGCACATCAAGAGTGCTTGAAACTCATGAGAAGTTGTAATCCGGACAGCTAACTGCTTTCTCACAGAAGCACAAGCATGCACTGCATGCACACAAGTAAGTGCCTATTTCAGTGTGCAACCCTCAGTATGGAACTGCTAACAGTTCCCCCTCAGAAGATGTGAATCTATTCCAAAGTTTTCCAACACAGAGTAATAACTTTCTAGACATACAACATGTCTCCTTATATATTTTTCCTACTACTATGCTCCATCCACCTGCATTCTAAATGACCAAGAATGCTTTTCTTCAGGAATTTTCCTCTTTAATTTCCATTTTGAAATAGGAAAGTGGTTGTCAAACTTGAAGAAAGTTCAGGAACAAGATCTCACAGCCCCAACCCAAGAAGAGTGAGTTAATGTTTAATGCCTCTCAGTGGTAATTAAAGGTGCTACAACGATATCGCTGGCTTCTATAAAAAGTAGAGGAGAGGGTAAGATGTGGGCATGATCCTTCCTTAATCCTTTTTAATTATTAGGTAGTTATCAGGAATATTTCAATGCAATACTGGAGCTATGAATAGAATCATAATGGCCACTTAGATCCTCTTACACAGAATCAAAAGTACTTACCCCCAAGTCTGAAACTTAACAAGTCCTAACCATAAATACCACTTTCCAATCTTCGCTCCTGTCTCCCATGCCTGCTCTTGTAAGTAGACTGTTAGTGCCTACAACGAGCCAGCCTGAAATCTAACATATTTTTATTCTCTTTTTTCCTATTTAAACTGTATATTGTAACAACGGGGAGAAGGAAGCTGTGTTAATCTATTTGGATTACAATTGTCTTGCTGCGTGAGTGTAACCTGGAAGTAAGTCCCTATGCAAATCTCAAAGTGATTAATAAAGACTCTCAAGCTTGGCAGTTGATTAAGGAAACAGAATCTAGTACAGGGCCACAGTCCCTTATCCGAATTCTTTGGGCCAGGTCTACAGAGCATTCACAAAACACACCGGTAAGCTCTGTGGCAGCATCCATACTTCCATACATCCATACATCCATAATTTTCTGCAGAAACACACAAATAATCATATAACTAAATAAAGAATCTAAATAACCTCAATTAATTCTTACCAGGTTCTGTCAACAAATGGATTTACATCCAACTTAAACTCAATTTCAGAGATTTTTAGGCTTTTCTTAATTTAGGATAAGAAATTAGAAATTAGTTCTTAGACTAACAAAACATAGGAAGTACACAGATCCTTTCAGAATAATGGAGAGCCAGGATCTTATCTGAGAGCAGAATGTTATCTACAAAAGCAATTCGGTCTGACTGAAGTACAGCCACTACAGCTGGAATAATGCCAGCTAGGACGGTAGGAAAGAAAAGGGAAAAGCAGAGAGGGAACGCGCAGGGAGATGAAGCTTCCGTCACTGCTGATGCCAGCAAGGAACCCGTCTCAAACACAGCTTCGTCTACGGTTGAAGAACAGGCTCTGAGCTGTTATAAACATTTCCCACATAGCACCAAACGGTGCCAACTCGCCCTTCAGGAGAGACACCGTGAAAGAAACCATGAATCTCCAACTAGAACACACTGCTCTGTGCATACACAAACTGCATATTCAGGAGGATGGGAAACAACAGGGGGCTTCCTCCCTTGTGGTTCTGAGCTGTCATTAGAAAGGCACAGTTAATTCTTCATCTCTGTTTTACAGAGAACTTGAGGAGCTGGGGCACAGGTTACACTGCAGAGTAGCAGCTACAGAATTAGCAGAGAAAAATACCCTTGGCACCCGGAGAGTTCAGATACAAGTTGTGAGTAAAGGCTTTGCACGGTTATCAACACACACAAACCTCACATAACACCAAGCCAATCACAACACTCAGAATTGACCGGCTTTGGGCTCAGACACATGCATCTGAAGTCGCTACATGCATTCTTGGTGTATTTCATACTAATTCTAGTAAAACCAAGGATCTAGCACATGTTTAATCAAAAAATTGGAGATAACAGGCTTCTTATAAATACATATGCATGCAATATCATTTATTAAGCACATGTACAGGATGCTATATAAAAAGAGCAGCCCAAAGAAATCTCATATTCATGTCCTTCTTACTTCTGCCATCTTCTCTATGACCATCAGGTAAGTCTGCTGAAATACGATGCACTGTTCTGTTCCTACAGGACACTACCACAGTGTGATCCTACGCCACTTCCTGCAGTGTGCTGTACTCCTACAGCATACTCATTCCCGCAGCACACTCCTATACGCTGCTCCCATGCCGCACTATGACGCTGTACTACAAGCTTCTCCTCCCAGCCTACCCCATGTCACCTCTTCAGACAGATCACCTTTCCTTCCCAAGTTAGTAACTTGTTGATTCTAAGAGCCAGGGATCCAAAACTAAGTCACTTTCCAAATTTACTATGCAATTAAGAAAAATATGTTCTTTAGTTCTGACTACCATATTTGTGTTGGTATAAAAATTGTTTAATGAGTGAATAAGCAGCTTAATAATGGTGAAGATTAAATAAGAGAGACTGCCCCCACGGGAAACGCATCATTCACAAACACTCGATCAATAATGAAACATTACACCATGTTTTTAGAACAAAATTATCCACTATTGTGGGAATAAATATATCCTTTCTTCCCTCGTCCCTAGAAAAACACAGCTGTTTCTCAATATTTTGTTAGGATAATAGCATTCTACCCTTTTGAAAATCCAAGTTAATGGAAAACCATTTTCATTCTTATACCATGAGCAAAAAGCTACATCATTGCGATGCTATTTCTAAATTGCCTATTTTACCATGAAAATCTCATTACCTGAGTGCATGGATACAGTAGATACATCTCGGCATGTTCTTTCGATCATAGATATCTGTAGTTTCCGGGTAAAAGATCTAGGGAGAAAAGAAGCAGTAAGGTATCCATCTACTGGATTCATCTGATCATTCACCAATAATACGAAAAAATCAAGGGAGGATTAGAAAACACTGTCAGCTTCAGCAAGTGACTTCCTTAGGCTGGAGAGGTACTTCATCTTAAGTACTACAAGGAATAAGATGCTACAATACAGAATGAAGAACACTACTTGGAAATATCCTACTTGGTCAACCCACTGAATCTCCATTAGGTAGGTGAAAGTGATATGACTTACGACACACCCAGACGCAGGCAAATGAAATCCAAGTGCCAGTCCAATTTAAATCACTGGCAAGTATATAAGGCTCTAAAGGACCATAACCTTCCTATACGCTATGCCTAAACTGAGGAATAACAATAAACTCTAAGTGCCTTAGTTTGTGCAAACTGTTCCAATGGAAAAACTATAAAATATTCAAATGTGCTCTAGAGCTTAGAGGAAGTGGGAAGAAGTCGTTAGAATAGAGGATGTACAGAGAATGTGGGAGATGGGTACTTTTTCTAGGTGGTACTGACCACCGTCAGTTACATGTGTTTAACTAAGGTTACTCCAACAAACCATACGCCACCTGAAGGCAGGGAATAGGTCTGTATATTGCTTACTGTATTATCTTCAGGGTCAAGCTAGGTCCATGGAAGCAGCTTGATATTTGATGAATGAGGTAAGACATAAATAGAGTAGGTGTAGACTCAGAACAGCCTTGAATTTCAAGACCTATTCTCACAATGATGTGACACCATTCAACTCAGTCTCTAACTTAGGGAAATAAGGGGTAACAGTGGCTGGGAGAAACCAAAGACTGAATAAGGAGGTGATCAAAAGAATGTATGTGAGCAATAAAGGCCAGACTAAGAATAGGCCAAAATCCTACACTACAGAAACAAGTGAATAGGGATAGCTACAGACAAAAGAAATACCGAGAACAAAACAGGATGGGGTGGGTCTTGGGGTGTAGCAGGTTCAGCCGCCACCTGGGATGCCTGGATCCCAAATCAGAGTGTCGGTTCAAGTCCTCACTGCTCTGCTTCCAATCCAGTTTCCTACTAATGCACCTGGGAAGGCAGCAGATGATGGCCCAAGTACTTGGGTTCCTGCCACCTATGTGGGAGACCATGATGGAGTTCCTGGCTCCTTGTTTCAGCCTGGCCCAGCACTGGTTGTTACAGGCATTTTGGGGAGTGAACCAGTGAATAAAAGATATCTCTCTCTCTTTCTTTCTCTCTCTCTCTCTCCCCCCCCCCTTTCAAATCAATCAATACATAAAATCTTTAAAAAAAAAAAAAAAAAGGAGTAGGACCATCATTACGGCTAAGCCACCACTTCTGACACTGGTGTCCCATGTTGGAGCACCAGTTTTGAGTCCCACAAGTTTCATTTCTGATCCAATTTCTTGTTAATGTCCCTGGGAAAGCAGCAGATGATTGCCCAAATACCTGGGCCCCTGCCACCCATCTGGGAGACCTGGATGGAGTTCTTGGCTTCTGGCTTTAGCCTGGCCCAGCCCACACTAACGGTCATTTGGGGAGTGAAGCAGAGGAAAGAAGGTATCTCTCATTCTCTCTGTTGCTCTGCCTTTCAAATAAGTAAATAAATCTTTTTTTAAAAAAAGTATTATCTTAGTTTTGGAGCTAAGGATAAAAACAGAGCTTTGTTTGTGTCTGGAGACACAACACAGAATATATTAGCTAACGAAGAGACGAACTGAAGAGGCAGGCTGGGAGGCTGTTTTAACAGTGGATGGCTAACAAATGAGAAGCCTTCAGGAACAACAGGATTTAGAAGTCCAAAGTACCTACAAGGTTTTGAGACCGGAAGACTGTGAAAATGACAACACAGTACTCTTTATTACAGAGGACAGGAAGTTCACTTGGGGAAAAGGCTGGTTTGGTTTGAGACATGAAAAAATTCTAGGTGACAGGAAGCTATCCAAGGGGAAACGCCCAATAGCCTACTGAAGCTCCTGTGTTTGTCTTATAGCAAAGACTTGCAGAATAACCGAGACCACGAGAATGGGAGAAAGTAGCTAAAACAAGGATTGCAAGGAAGGTAAACTAAAAAGTACAGAAAACTGCTAGTTAGGCAGATCACCAAAAATTTTTTTTAAATCAAAATAAAATATTTCAAGGAGAGGGTGGCTGGCAGTACCACTTATAGCAAGGTATCACTAAGAATAAGAACCAAAACCTTATTGTATTACGTTTTCTACAACTAGCCTGTAGGCACCATATAGAGATTAGGGAAGACGTCCAATGGAGCCCACATCAATATCTATATTTAAAGGGAGTGATGGATATAAAATAGGCTGAGTATCTTTCTCCTTAGTTCATATTGCTCAGGGGTCTTCTGGACCTGAATCGTGTGAGGGGGACATTTCAAGGCTGATGGACAGACCGTCACACTGTCCCTGCACGCCTGCAGGGATTCTACAGCTACTGAGATGTGGGCCAGGATTACATACTACTGTTAGTAAAAAAAAAAAAAAAAAAAGTAATAAAATAATGTCATTAAAAAGACATTTTGTAGTAACAGTCTTCTAGCAATAGCAAATATTAACAAAGCTCTTAGTACCACTCGGAAGGGGTTAAATCATCATTGCACACTGGCAATAAACTATATAAAAACAGGAACAAGAAGTTACAGGTACACAGACAAGCCAAGAAGCTGTAAGAACTGAACGGTCTGCACTTCCTGACATTAGTGGGACCTAATTCTCAAACATACCAGAGGCAAGGAAGAGAACGTCAGCACTCTGCTCTGAAAAAAAGAGGACAAAAGCTTATCTGCCACGAAGACTCAGCTCCAGATCTAACTCCACGGACACGCCTGTTACAATGAACGCAGAACTGCACTAAATACCAAATTTTCATTTCCCAGTGACTTAAGCCACGATTTGATATTCTGCACCTCATTTTTTCTAAAACTTCCTTTAGTTACAAGAATTTGGACTCTACAGGAAAGTATAAAATAGGAAAAAAAAAATCACTCTCTAATCTCATCACACAGAAATGAAAGCCCTATCTCCTTACAGAGTTTTCCTAAGAATACCCACTTTATTTTTACACAGAAGTAGTGACTTCAGCCAGAACACTAACTCTTATAACCTTCAGTGGATTCTCTGCCAATGAATATGCCAAAGACAGCGTCCTCTGTCTACCCGGGTTGATATTCTCTGTAATGGCACTAGTATTTAGCTGACTTGAACACAAGCAATACTCCTTGTAGTTTACTATCAAGTTGTTCTATCCTAAGCAATTCTGAAAAATCCTTATATAAACATCTTTTTTGGGTTTGTCTGCCCATTTTGAGGGGATTCCTAGAAGCAGGGACAGCGTTGTGGCATAGCAGGTAAAGCCGCCGCCTGTGACACCAGCATCCCATATGAGCACCAGTTTCAGTCCAATCCAGCTCTCTGCTAAAGCTTGGGAACACAGTGGAAGATGGCCCGAGTGCTTGGGCCCCTGCACCCACATGGGAGACCCAGATGGAGTTCTTGACTCCTGGCTTTGGCCTGGCCCAGCTCCAGCCATTGCAGCCTTCTGGGGAATGAACCAGAGGATGGAAGATCTCTCCCTCTGTGTCTCTCCCTCTCTTTAGAAACTTCTCTTTTAGCCGGCGCCGCAGCTCACTAGGCTAATCCTCCGCCTTGCGGCGCCGGCACACCAGGTTCTAGTCCCGGTCGGGGCATTGGATTCCGTCTCGGTTGCCCCTCTTCCAGGCCAGCTCTCTGCTGTGGCCCGGGAGTGCAGTGGAGGATGGCCCAAGTCCTTGGGCCCTGCACCCCATGGGAGACCAGGAGAAGCACCTGGCTCCTGCCGTCGGATCAGCGCGGTGCGCTGGCCACAGCGCGCCGGCCGCGGCGGCCATTGGAGGGTGAACCAATGGCAAAGGAAGACCTTTCTCTCTGTCTCTCTTTCACTGTCCACTCTGCCTGTCAAAAAAAACCTTGAATTTCAAAATAAATAAATAAATATTAAAAAAAAAAAGAAACTTCGACTTTCAAATAAATAAAATAAATTAGAGAGAGAGAGAGAAAGGGAAAGGGCGAGTGAAGACAACACCCACTCATCTAAGAGTGACAAAGCAGCAAGGCCTTTATGGATTCCAGGCAGGCCTGGGCGACCGGGTGTGGCTGCGAGCAGTTCTCAGTAAGCTCCTGAGGACGCCCACGCCTGTACCGAAGCCTCTACCATCACCAAGCACAGGTGGGGAGGGAAACACCACCCTATCACTCTACCACCTGAAACACAGAACGACCTTTCCCACTCCCTACGGGTGTCACTACTCTGAAGCTGAGGACGACATTTCTAAAATATTTCCTAAAGTCTAATTTTAAAGTAACAACGTAGTGACTAAATTAAAATCACTGAATTGTAGACTTTAAAAGTTGTGAATCTCAGTGTATATGAATTATTTCCTTAAAAAATTCTGTAGTATAAGTCTACTTTTTGAGGTAGAGAAAGTAAATATCATCATAGGGTATTTCTCTAGGAGGAGGTGAAAGAAACACGAAAGAAAAACTATTTCCTAAATCAAACAGAAGAAACAGACTGTAAGTATTAGAAAGAAAGAAAGAAAGAAAGAAAGAAAGAAAGAAAGAAAGAAAGAAAGAGAGAAAGAGAGAAAGAGAGAAAGAGAGAAAGAGAGAAAGAGAGAAAGAGAGAAAGAGAGAAAGAGAGAAAGAGAGAAAGAGAGAGAGAGAGAGAGAGAGAGAGAGAGAGGCAGGCAGGCAGTCAGCCAGTCACCAAAGACAGAATGATTTTACAGAACGAGAACGGTTTGGCCAGGACAGTCAGACGCAGCCAGCGCTGTGGGTATCAGGGAAGTTACCTTAGGCAACCCAATCTCATCCATGGCGTTCAGCCACTGGATCACGTTATCAGTGTGTCTGAAGTGCAGACCAGTGGCCTAGGGAAAGAAAAGACCATGAGGCACGGTTGGCTATGTTGAAGCAAATACCAAAGATTCTCCTTGCAAAAGTTCCCATGTGAGACCTCCAGGTCGCTCTACCCATCCCAACACCAACAAGTCAGCTCCTCTCACTCGTTTTCCACCTAGAGAATACTGCTGTGTGCAGTGAGCCAGCCTGGACGTGGCCTTCAGGGCTATCGGGGATTCGGGCCCCAGGCTGGCCGTCTCCAGGTGACACTCCTGGCTGTAGCACCTGCTTTCCATGACTGTGGTAGATTAAATGACATAATACACATAAAGCCCGGTGAGGTGCCTGTACAGCCGGAAACTACTCCGCAGGCTTTCATACTACATGGAGAAGATCCCCCTCTAAACCTCTATGCCTGCTGCTTGCTCCTAGGAAGGGCAGCGAGGCAGAACGTCCTTCCCAGTGTTGCTGCCGCCTGGCCTCTCCTTTCCCTTCTCACTACACTGCCTGCAACACAAGAGCTGCCATCAGAACAACTGCTTATTTAAAACTCAACATACAGGTTTTTGCTTTTTGATTGAGAAAACTTCTGTTTAGGATGTTAATTTTGGCTGAAGACTTACATCTTCCCTGTTTTCCCTTGAATTTAAACATAAAGCGTAAAAATCTCTTTTGCCGGCGCCGCGGCTCACTAGGCTAATCTTCCGCCTTGCAGCACCGGCACACTGGGTTCTAGTCCCGGTTGGGGCGCTGGATTCCGTCCCGGTTGCCCCTCTTCCAGGACAGCTCTCTGCTGTGGCCAGGGAGTGCAGTGGAGGATGGCCTAAGTGCTTGGGCCCTACACCCCATGGGAGACCAGGAGAAGCACCTGGTTCCTGCCGTCGGATCAGCGCGGTGCACTGGCCGCAGCGCGCCTGCCGTAGCGCCCCTGCCGTGGCAGCCATTGGAGGGTGAACCAACGGCAAAGGAAGACCTTTCTCTCTGTCTCTCTCTCTCACTGTCCACTCTGCTTGTCCAAAAAAAAAAAAAAAAAAAAATCTCTAAATCTCTTTTGAGACTGCAACCCTAGCTCACCCTGAGTTCTGGCCCCATCGCACACTCATCCCCTCTCTCACGTCTGCTCTGGGTTATGCAGCCCTGCACAATCTTCTGTTCTCATCCTGTGCCAACCGCGAGCGCCCTCCAGGAGACATGCAGACAACAGGACACAGGCCTCACCCTGGTCCACATCCTGACTCACCTCAGCAGTCTGCTTTCTCTGGGCACTGGGCCACAGGAATCAAACTCCTTCACCTGACTCTCAAACTGGATCACGTTTCCATTTTACCTTAAACTCCAACATCATGGGGTGGTATTTTTTTTTCCTCAAGCTGCTATTGCTTTCAATTTGCTAACAAATCTCAATGCTTAGGTAAAATCAGATTTACAGGGGGCCGGCACTGTGGCACAGTCGGTAAAGCTACCACCTGCAGTGCCGGCATCTATCCATATGGGCCCCAGTTCGAGACCCAGCTCCACTTCCAATCAGGGTCTCTGCTGTGGCCTGGGAAAGCAGTGGAAGATGGCCCACGTTCTAGGGCCCCTGCACCAGTGTGGGAGACCCGAAAGAAGCTCCTGGCTCCTGGCTTTGGATAGGCCCAGCTCTGGCCATTGCAGCCATTTGGGGAGTAAACCAGCAAACAGAAGATCTCTCTCTCTGCCTCTGCCTCTCTCTAACTCTGCCTATCAAATAAATAAATAAATATTTTTTTAAAAATCAGATTTACAGTAATAATTCCTCTAATCAATCCCTCTACTTTCTAAGAATGAAAAAGTTCATATAGAACCATGAAAACAACTAGATACACACAACTGTAAGAGTTCGACCAGAAACACAGTTAAAATTCTTCTACTGCTGTATTTTGCTGTTGCAGCGCAAGTATTTTCTTCATTCTATCAGGCATTTTTAAAGGCTATACCATTTTGCTGTAACAAAACACACCTCCACCTGTCTCTCAAGAACTCTCATAAGGAATAAAATACATGGAGCTTTTCTCCCCAGTTTACAGAAACCTGAGCACCAAGCAAGGAAGGACTCACCTTGTATCTGGTCTGCTCTCGATCGTAGATTTTTTTCAGGGACACCACTTTGGGAGAGAAGAAATTCCCCAGCTTGGCAAGGTACACGCCATTCCTCAGCCCCTCCTCCAGCTCTGTGGTGGGTGGCAGATCTTCCCCCAGGCACGCCTCCATCCACCTGCACGCAAGGAGAGGGCACGGAAAAGAGGCAGGAGGTCAGCACGGCTCCCTGGAGGCCTGGAGCTTCCTTTCCAGTCTCCCTGGAGCTGAAGCTGAGCACAGCAACAGGCAGCTCCACACAGAACCGTGCCCTGGCCCAGGCCCATCTCAGAGGCAGGGAACTCAGGAAAATTCCTGAGCACAAACATCACCTTCTCGCCCCTGCTCTCCTGGGCTGCACGATAGGGCCAGCTGGCTCCCCCGGCCCGGACTGCCCTGGGAGCCTCAGACCTTCCGTTCCTGCTCACGAGGAAAAACCATTTGTAACTGAAGCCACCATCTCAACTGCCCAAAAGCTTGAATTTGTTGCTGACCCTCTTTTCAGTTTCAGAACTCAAAATCCACAGGGAACGTCTAGGTTCAGGTTCTCAGCTTGCTTCAAGCTGCCTAAACAGTCAGTTCTCTCAAGTACCAAAAGACACTCCCAGGAAAAGAGTAAGTAGTGAATTCTTCAGTGTTTATTCTGAGGCATGGAAGAGGTCGTAACAAGGAAAGGAAAAGAAAACCGTACTCCACCCGCCTCCCCGCACGATCCCACCCCTCACCAGATTACAGGGAAGCCCACGATAAAACAAAGGAAGCTTCAGTTTCTATCCGCGGAGACGGAGGTAACGAACAATCACTCATGGCAGTGGTTTTTAGCCACTTTTTTATTTAAGATTTATTTATTTATTTGAAAGAGTTACACAGAGAGAGAAGGAGAGGTAGAGGTAGAGGTAGAGAGAGAGAGAGAGATAGGTCTTCCATCTGCTGGTTCACTCCCCAGCTGGCCAGTTGAAACTGGGCCAATCCAAAGCCAGGAGCCAGGAGCTTCTTCCAGGTCTCCCACAAGGTGCAGGGGCCTAAGGACTTGGGCCATCTTTACTGCTTTCCCAGGCCATAGCAGAGAGCTGGATTGGGAGAGAAGCAGCCGGGACTTGAACCGGCCCCCATATGGGATGCTGGCACCACAGGCGGTGGCTTTACCCACTATGCCACAGCACCGGCCCTGGCCACTTCTAAGACAGGGACTCGAACAGCTTAGGGAAACCACAGACCCTTCCCAGAAAAATGTTCACATCCTTAGACTTTACATTTTGCCTTAATTTCAGGGGCTTCATTTATTTTATAAACCCCAGATTAAGAACCTCTAATTTTTCCCCTCTTTTTACTTACTTAGAAAAACAGAGAGACAGACACAGCTCTCATCTACCGGTTCACTCCCCAAATGCCCATAACAGCCGGGGCTGGGCCAGACTCAAGCTGGGAGCCTAGAACTCCACCCAGGTCTCCCACATGGGTGGCAGGGACCAATTATTGAGGCTATCACCTGTTGTCTCCCAGAGTATACATCAGCAGGAAGATAGAACTGGGATCAGAGCCAGAAGTCAAACCCACATACTCTGATACAGATAGAGGGATCCCAAGTGGCATCTTAATGGCTGTGCCAAATGCCCTCCCCAAGAACTCCTAATTTAAAATTATTCCACTCATATTTTACAAAATTGATACTGTCCTCACATTTCAAACCACACCGGGGAACAAAATTCCCAAAACATTACATGTTGTCTGGTTTGTTTTACCAAAATGATAAATCTTTGAAACGTCAAATGAAAAAGTTCAAGATATGGCAGACTGCGGTAAAAACTAGATTTTAACTGTCACATGGAAACGAAACATTCAGGATGTTTACTGATGCACAGACTTTTGTTAAAGGCACATAAAACTAGAGGAAATATTTGAATATGCATATAAACAATCTCCATGAAAATTTCTTTTCTTTTTTTTTTTTTTTTTTTACAGGTAGAGTTATAGACAGTGAGAGAGAGAAAGGTCTTCCTTCCACTGGTTCACTCCCCAAATGGCCGCTACGGCCGGCACTGCGCTGATCCAAAGCCAGGAGCTGGGTGCTTCTTCCTGGTCTCCCATGCAGGTGCAGGGGCCCAAGCACCTGGGCCATCCTCCACTGCTCTCCCGGACTACAGCAGAGAGCTGGACTGGAAGAGGAGCAACCGGGACTAGAACCCAGCACTCATATGGGATGCCAGCGCTGCAGGCGGAGGATTAACCAAGTGAGCCATGGTGCCAGCCCTGAATATGCATATACACAATCTCCATGAAAATTTCTAAGAAAAAACATGAACATATCAGAAGAAATCTAAGTCAAATATCAGGTAAATGTATTTATAATCTCATTTTTGTTTTTATTTACTGCTTATAGTAATAAAATTGCTAGAAAATAAATCAGCATAAATATATCATCATTTTATAATTCATAATAAAATGTCTTGTTCCGGAAGCAGGTATTCAGCCTGCTGGTTAAGATGCCCATCTCCTGTCAAGGTGTCTGGGTTTCATTCCCAGCTCTGGCTCCTGACTGCAGCTTACTGTCTGTGAGGACCCTGGGAAGCAGCTGTGATGGCTCAATAATTGGGTACCTACCACCCCATGGGAGACCAGGATTGTGTTCTTGGTCCCTGGTTCTATCACCTGCTTAGCTCCAGCCATTGCAGGCATTAGAATCCAGGCTGCTCTGCTTCTGACCCAGCTCCCTGCTAACACACCTGAGAAATCAGCAGCAGATGGCTGCTTAGGCCTCTGCCACCCACAGGGCAGACCCCAAGGGAGCTCCTGGCTCGTGACTTCAGCCTGACATGGCCCTGGCACTTGCGGCCATTTGGGGAGTAAACTAGCAGATGGGAAAAATCTCTTTCTCTCTGTGCCCTCTGTCACTCTGCCTTTCAAATAAATAGCCTAAATCTAAAACAAAAAACAAGGGGAGCAGCCGGTGATGGCTCAAGGACTTGGGTCCCTGCCACCCACATGGGAGACCCAGATGGAGCTCCTGGCTCCTGGCTTCAGCCTGGCCCCGCCCTGGCTGTTGTGAGTATTTGGGAAGTTTAGGGAATCAACCAGTGGATGGGAGATCTCTCTCTCCCTCCCTCTCAAGTTAAAATTTCTTTTTCTTAAATAAGGAAAACAACAATTTTCCTACTTCTTTCAAGTTCTATAGAATAGTCCATCATCATTTTCAAATCTATTCTATCTCTAAAGTAAGCTCTATACGGACACACAGTAGGTACTGCTTCAAAAAGGCAGGATGGATCTATCAACAGACCAGAGAATTTTCTGTTCCCCACACCCAATGACAATAAGGTTCTCCATTGGTTTTCCTCCCTCAAATGGCGAGAAACGAATGGGTTTTCCAGAAGAGTCGCCATAGTAACTAAAGTAGATGCCCATTCACAACAGCTACAACATCAGAACTACACCCCTGGCAGAGCCTCAAGACCAGAAGGGCGATGCGGGGGAGACTCAGTGGCTGGTGTGGAAACAGCTGCCTTCCAAAGACTTGACTGCCGGGAGGAGAGGGGTAACATCATTCTGGCACACAGCTGCTGGCAACCCCAGTCTTCGGGGTCACAACCCAACGTGGGTTCCCATTAGCAGGGACAAACCCAACAACTACAGCCTCAGCCAAAAGTAGCTCAGTAGCAACTAATGGTTCAAAGAAAATTTATTTTCTTCTCAAAATGAGGTGCGCACACAGGAAGACTATACATAAAAGGGCAGGAGGTACTTTTGCCTTGCATCAGAGCCAGGTCCCAGGAGTACGTAGGGCCTCCTCTGCTCCAAGGTTACTAGATCAAAATCTTTGCCTTGCCTAGCGCCAATGCTATAAGACAGTCCCCATTAAAGGCTAAAGCAGGATGCAATTCTTTGCCTATCACACAAGGGTCAGGTCACAGAAAGGAAAACCAACTGTGATTTGGTGAAGGGGATAAGCAGAGGGAGAGCTAGCATAAATAGACTGCAGTCACCAAAGTGTTTCTGAACAACTGCCCTGGGGCGGGCTTATGGTGCTACATGGGATGCCTGCAACCCATATCAGAGCACCTGGTCAAGTCCCAGCTCTGCTTCTAATCCCAGCTTCCAGCTAATGTGTACCCCGGCAGGCAACAGACGACGGCTCACGTAGTTGGGTCTTGGCCACCCAAGTGGGAAATCAGGATTGAATTCTGCATTCCTGGCTCCTGGCCTGGTCCTGGCCTGGCTGTTGTGGGCATTTGGGGAGTGAACCAGCAGTTGGAAGCACTCTGTCACCTTGACAACCCGACTCCTGCCTTTCAAATAAATAAAAATAACTTTTAAAAAGCTGCTCAAAACCTAACTGCCCCTGATTTGAGAACCTGCTGCTCTGCTTCTGATCCAGCTCCCTGCTAATGGTCTGGGAAAGCAGTGGAAGAAGGCCCAAGTGCTTGGGTCCCTGCACCCATAGAGGAGACCTGGAAGAAACTCCCAGCTCCTAGCTTTGAACCAGTCCAGTTCTGGCCATTGGGGCCATTTGGTGAGTGAACTACTGCATAGAAGATCTTTCTCTGTCTCTTTTTTCTCTCTCTCTGTAACTCTGCCTTTCAAATACATCTTTTTTTCTTTTTTTTTTTTTTTAAGATGTATTTGAAAGGCAGAGTTACACAGAGAGGAGAGGCAGAGAGAGAGAGAGGTCTTCCATTCAATGGTTCACTTCCCAGTTGGCTGCAAGAGCCAGAGCTGTGCCAGTCCAAAGCCAGGAGCCAGGAGCTTCTTCTAGGTCTCCCACCCGGGTGCAGGGGCCCAAGGACTTGGGCCATCCTCTACTGCTTTCCCAGGCCATAGCAGAGAGCTGGATCGGAAGTGGAGCAGCCGGGTCTCGAACTGGCGTCCATATGGGATGCTGGCGCTTCAGGCCAGGGCGTTATAAACCCGCTGCACCACAGCACCAGCCCCTCAAATAAACAAATCTTAAAAAAAAAAAAAAAAAAAAAAAAAAAAAAAAAAAAAGAGAGAGAGAGAGAAAACTAACTGCCCTCCAAGTGACCAGTTGACCACACGTGCAGCTCCTCCTCCAGTCCAGGCTGTTTCACAGGGGACAATCACCAGGTTTGTTAAGAGTTAGTTAGATCAGGATTGAACTGCTGTGGAAAAGTCAGGTGCCACATGACTGTAATTTCTACTGCTGGCAGAAGTTTGGATTCCACTCCAATTCCAAGAAGATAACAAACCCTCCTTTCAGTCTTCCACAGCCCACAAGAGACTCCCCCTCAGCCAGTCAATCAAAGGGCCAGGAACCTAATGCACTTTGAAGGCAAATATGTTTTTTATTTTTGTTTTAATATAATACATGCCCATTGAAGAAAATTACTGAACATTTCAAAATTTTATAAATATTTCCATGTTTTTATATCACTCTGAAGACTTTAAATTACATAAAAATTCTACTAAGTGATTAACCATTCACCCATTTGGATATTTATGTCAGTTCTATATGTTTTCAACCATTAAATACCACTGTAAGGAATATCTCTGTGCATACTGTTCTTCTGAATTTAAAATTCATTCCTTAGAAGTCCTTTAGTATAACTCCAAAATCATAAACATTTGATTGCCCACAAGCCTACTCAGAGCTTACAGTTACATGCACAATGCACAATGACCTTTTACACAGAAGACTGAGGCCTGCCCAAGGTCACCAGCCACTGTGGCAAAGGCAGAAGAACAAGGCTGACTCGAGACTCCTCCTCACTCCACCGCTGCTCCAGCCAGGGCAAACTCAGATGTTCCACGGGAGAAAAGGTTTAACTTTCCCCACACTCTGTCCATTCACTGGTGAGTTTCTGGCATTTCGGCTTAACTGTTAACCCACCAGTGATTCTCAACTCAGACACCAAACTCCCTTACGATGTACTGAGAAATAAACTCACGCACAAGAGAAACAAGCACTGGCGCAGACGGCTTGCTGCAAGCCCTCAGGGGAACACTGCCCAGGTCACGGTCACAGAGCCTCGAGGCGGAAGGTCCATGAGAGAGCTTCTCGTCCACCTCAAGTCCTGCATCTCCTCCCCACCTCGATGCCGGAAGACCCCCGAAACACCCATGCCAAATCACGCACAGGCAGAGACTGGACACGGACGCTGCTGGGAAGCCGAAACCTCATGGTCCCCATCTCACTCCTGGATGCCAGCGCCCGTCCTCCACAGCACATGGGCACCGAGGCTGCCTCTGGAGCAAGGGGACACTGCAGCAAAGGTATACCATGACCAGGCCGGCGCCACGGCTCACTAGGCTAATCCTCCGCCTTGTGGCGCCAGCACACCGGGTTCTAGTCCTGGTCAGGGCGCCGGATTCTGTCCCGGTTGCCCCTCTTCCAGGACAGCTCTCTGCTGTGGCCAGGGAGTGCAGTGGAGGATGGCCCAAGTGCTTGGGCCCTGCACCCCATGGGAGACCAGGAGAAGCACCTGGCTCCTGCCATCAGATCAGCGCAGTGCGCCGGCCGCAGTGGCCATTGGAGGGTGAACCAACGGCAAAGGAAGACCTTTCTCTCTGTCTCTCTCTCTCACTGTCCACTCTGCCTGTCAAAAAAAAAAACAAACCATGATCAGCACTGGCCACGGCTAGGCCTGGGTTTGTATCCACAGCCTGGCACTGCTCCAGACAGCAGCCTCTTCTCTGTTGCTGAGGATTAAAGACAGCGAGTGCAGAGCAAAGCCAGTGCCAGACGGGCAATCAGAGCATCCTTCCTCTGTCCCCTGAGGATGAGTCACACACACTGACACTTCCCTAAGTAAACTGATCTCAGTTCCTCCAAGCATTCCTCAGAAAAAGAGTAACAGGGACCCGCAGAAGTCGCGTACCCAGTAAAGTCACCGCCTGTGACAGGGCATCCCATAGAAGCGCTGATTTGTGTCCTGGCTGCTCCACTTCTGATCCAGCTCCTTGCTAATGGCCTGGGAAAAGCAGATGTCCCAAGCACTTGGGCCCCTGCCAGCACATGGGAGACCTGGAAGAAGCTCCTGGCTTCAGCCCAGCCCAACCCTGGTCACCGCAGCCATTTGGGGAGTGAACCATCAGAGAGATGTAAGCTAGCTCCTTCCCTTTCTCTCTTTCTGTGTCTCTGTCTCTCCTCTCTCTGTAACTCTTACTCTCAAATAAATAAGCAAATCTTAAAAAAAAAAAAAAAAAAAGGCAAGCATAAGAATAGCACTCGCCCACAGAATGCTGTGAGGACCAGAGGTTGAGAGGTGTGACACAGGAAGTGCGAGGAGCAGCGCCTGGCGCAGGGCTCGGGACATCCCCCAGTGTCACCTCAGCCTGACACGACTCCCCGCCCCTCACACCTGTCTCATTCGTCTCTGAACGTTCTCCCACCGGACGCCAGGTTCCAGGTATGGTCTGACCAGCCAGGAAGGGAAAGGGACAGTCACCTTCTTCATCCTGACCACAAAGCAAGCTTCAGATTAAATTCTCTAATTACACTTTTCCAATCAACAAAAGCTCTTATTTCCTCCTAAAGGCAGAGCTGCTAAGTCTTCTCTCTACAATCCCATACTAAAAGCACTCTTCGCACCCATGTCCGCTTCACTCATTCACGTTAGACTCAGCTGACCGTCCCCAAGGTCTACGTTACCTAGAACAGTAATTTCTCTTCCAGCTTTACAACGTCCATAAACATTAATGGGACTTTACAGAATGAAGAGGAGTTTACCAAATGGACAAGGCACAGGCGGCCTGTGAAACACGGTGTGTGGTGGCTCAGCCCAGCACCGCCACTGCAGGAACGCGGTGCCAGGGAGTGCTGGGAGGGGAGGGCGGGCAGGTGAGCAAGCTGCACAGTGTAAGGCCTTGTCCCACCAAGAAACCTTCAGTTCATCCTATCCCAGGGAGCAATGAAGGATGCTCTGATCAGAAAATCACTCTGGCAACAACGTGGGGGGTCTTTCAGATTTTCTTCAATAGCAAACAAGTGAATTAAATAGCTAATAAGTAACTTGAAGGGGAAAAGTGTCCAGAGAATAGCATACCAAATGATGACATCAGCACACCCTACATGTGATCAGGATTCAGCCACGGCCAAAAACATAGCTTGACAACAAAACTTTTTTGTTTTCTTAATATTTATTTATTTGATGGGGCCAGAGCTGTGGCATAGTGGGTAAAGCCACCGCCTGCAGTGCCACCATCCCATATGGGTGCTGGTTTAAGTCCTGGCTGCTCCACTTCCAATCCAGCTCTTTGTTATGGCCTGGGAAAGCAGTGGAAGATGGCACAAGTCCTTGGGCCCCTGCACCCACATGGGAGATCTAGAAGAAGCTCCTGGCTCCTGGCTTTGGATCGGCACAGCTCCAGCCGTTGCAGCCAAGTGAGGAGTGAGAGTGAACCAATGGATGGGAGACCTCTCTGTCTCTCCCTGCCTCTCCTTCTCTCTCTGTATAACTCTGACTATCAAATAAATAAAGAAATATTTTAAAAAAAAGATTTATTTATTTGAAAGGCAGCATGACAGAGAGAAACAGAGAGACAAATATCAAGGAATCTTCCATCTGCCAGTTCACACTCCTAATGGCTACAACGGCCAGGACTGGGCCAGGCCAAAGCCAGAAGCCCAGAACTCTGGAGGTCCAGGTCTCCCATGTGGGTGCAGGGGCCAAGCACGTGGGCCATCTTCACTGCTTTCCCAGGCACATTATCAGGGAGCTGGATCAGAAGTGGAGCTGGATCAGTGTTCAAAACATCGCCCATATGGTTCCCCGCCGCGCCACAACACCAGTCCCCAAATAACAAATTTCTCCCAAGGACTGAAGAAAAGCGGAGAGTCCAGCACTCAGCCCTCCTCTCACAAAGAGCATACAGTCAGTCAACATTTTCTCCTCCTCCAGGGGAGTGCCAGAACTGCAAATCTAACTCAAATAAAATTATTAAGAAAAAAAAAAAAGATACCAAATCTGAAACGACTAGTAAACAGGGAAACAGTAACATGTGAATGGTTCACTCTCAACTAAAAAATAACCTGTAGGAGCAGGCATTGTGGCACAGCGGGCTAAGCTGCCCCTGGGAGAGCTGCATCTCGTATCAGAACACCAGCTCGAGTCGCAGCTATTCCTCTTCCCATCCAGTCCTGCCCACGTGCCTGGAGGGCAGCAGCTGATGGCTCAAGCAGGTGAGTCCCCGGCTCAGCAATGGCTTTCATGGCCATCTGGGGAGTGAACCAGTGAATGAAAGATAGCTCGCTCGCTCTCTGAGTCACTGTCTTTCAAATAACTAAAACAACAAAACTGTAACACCATGTGGCAGATACAAACCTAAAGACTTTCCATATATTATCTCACTTGATCTGTGCAACATAAGGCAAGCAGTGTTATTGTGATTTCACAGATAAGGAAATCATGGGTTCCAAGTAGAGTGACCTGTCCAAGATGACCCAGCACGTCAGCTCACACTTGAGCAGAACTGGCTTGACTCTTAAGTCCATACTCTTAATTAATCGCTACCACACAAAGCCTGTCAAAGATACTAAGAGCTACACCTACTGAACACTCCTATCAAAAGTTCAGGTTCAGGCCGGCGCCGCGGCTCACTATGCTAATCCTCCTCCTTGCGGCGCCGGCACACCGGGTTCTAGTCCCGGTCCAGGCGCCGGATTCTGTGCCGGTTGCCCCTCTTCCAGGCCAGCTCTCTGCTGTGGCCCGGGAGTGCAGTGGAGGATGGCCCAGGTGCTTGGGCCCTGCACCCCATGGGAGACCAGGAAAAAGCACCTGGCTCCTGGCTCCTGGCTCCTGGCTCCTGCCATCAGACCAGCGCGGTGCGCCGGCCGCAGTGCGCCGGCAGCAGCAGCCATTGGAGGGTGAACCAACGGCAAAGGAAGACCTTTCTCTCTGTCTCTCTCTCTCACTGTCCACTCTGCCTGTCAAAAAAAAAAAAAAAAAAAAAAGTTCAGGTTCAGGGCTGGCGTGGTGTAGCAAATAACGCTGCCACCTGTGACACCAGCATCCCTTGTGGGCGCCAGTTTGAGTCCCAGCTGCTCTACTTCCAATTCAGCTACCTGCTAATACCTGGGAAGAGCAGTAGAAGATGGCTCAAGTACGTGGGCCCTCAACCCTTGTGGGAGACCCAGATGAGGCTCCTGGTTCTGGCCTGGCCTAGTCTGGCCATTGCAGCCATCTAGGGAGTAAACAGCAGACAGAAAATCTCTCTGTCCTTGTCAATATGACTTTCAAATAAATAAATAAACCTTTTTTTTTTTTTTTTTTTTTTTGACAGGCAGAGTGGACAGTGAGAGAGACAGAGAGAAAGGTCTTCCTTTGCCGTTGGTTCATCCTCCAATGGCTGCCGCGGCCGGCGCGCTGTGGCCAGCGCGCTGCAGCCAGCGCACCGCGCTGATCCGATGGCAGGAGCCAGGTACTTCTCCTGGTCTCCCATGGGGTGCAGGGCCCAAGCACTTGGGCCATCCTCCACTGCACTCCCGGGCCACAGCAGAGAGCTGGCCTGGAAGAGGGGCAACCGGGACAGAATCCGGCACCCCGACCAGGACTAGAACCTGGTGTGCCGGCGCCGCTAGGCAGAGGATTAGCCTGTTGAGCCGCGGCGCCGGCATAAATAAATCTTAAAATAAAAAGTTCAGGTTCTGAAACTGGGCTTCCTGAAGCACCCACACCCCTACACCCACAGTCTGCGGCCTCATTAGCAATCCTTATTCCACCAAGCACCAAGACAGAGTCCTATTAATTATTAAACACTGGCCAAATTACACAATTAGTTGCAAAAAATGAGTGCTTACACAAAAGCCTGTCTTTAATATAATTATATAACGCTTATCAGTAATCTTATATACCTTTCTTATTATCTCTTTTTTTTTTTTTTTTGACAGGCAGAGTGGACAGTGAGAGAGACAGAGAGAAAGGTCTTCCTTTTGCCGTTGGTTCACCCTCCAATGGCCGCCGAGGCCAGCGCGCTGCGGCCGGCGCACCGTGCTGATCCAAAGCCAGAAGCCAGGTGCTTATCCTGGTCTCCCATGGGGTGCAGGGCCCAAGCACTTGGGCCACAGCAGAGAGCTGGCCTGGAAGAGGGGCGACCGGGACAGAATCCAGCGCCCTGATCGGGACTAGAACCTGGGGTGCTGGCGCCGCAGGCGGAGGATTAGCCTATTGAGCCGTGGCACTGGCTCTTATTATCTCTTTTTATAAAGTTTTGTTTTATACAAATTTTAAATCAATTCTCCAGAAAAATTATCTTGGCAGCCACACAATCACTCAGGAAGCATTTCTGACTACTGCAATGTTTATCAGTGGCAGAATACATGCTAAAGACCAGCCCCTGCCTTTAAGGAAATCACTTAATGACAAGCTACCACAGGAGATGATATGTGAATTATGCTTTGTAAGATAACGTGTATTTAAAGAGGCAAAAAAAATGAGAAAAGACATTTGAGATAATGACACAGCATAAACAGAGAGCCAAAAAAGTGTGGAAACAAAAGGCCTGTTCCATGCGTGACAAATGCAGGGGGTGAGGGGTGGGGAGGGACGGGTGACCTGCAGGCATGGCAACCATGGAGGTTTTCAAGTAGCAGAGTGCCCTAGTCAGGTGGGGGACACAGAGGGAGACTGGGACAGCAACGGCCAAGGCAGAAACATTAGGCAACCATTTCAGGAGCCCAGACAGAGGTAATCAGGTCTAAGTAGCACCACGATGAGCAATTACAAGGCAGAAATTCACCCTGTTTCACAATCCGTTAGCTGGGTGACAGAGTTAATGGGGAAGCTGGTTTCACAGATGACTTGAGAAGAAAAAAACAAGACTAGCTCCTCACCTTACATCTTGCAGTGAGTATGAAACACGAAATGGATTACAGACATTTTTTAAAAGATTTATTTATTTGAAAGCATTACAGAGAGAAAGGAAAAAGAGAGAAACGCACACAGATCTTTTATCCACAGGTTCACTCTCCAAATGGCCATAATGGCCAGGGCCATGCCAGGCCAAAGCCAGGAGCCAGGAGCTCCATCCAGGTCTCCCACGTGGGTGGCACGGGTCCAAGTACTTGGACCATCTTCTGCTGTTTTCCCAGGCATTAGCATGGAGCTGGATTGGAAGTGAAGCAGCTGTGACAGGAATATGGAATGTGGCACTGCAGGTGGGGGCTTAACCCATTGCACCATGACGCCAGCCCCAGGTTAAAGATTTTTAAAAAGGAAAAAATATAGATGAGCAGTTGTGTAATCTTGAAATGGGAAAGGAATTTGCAAACAAGCCTGCAGAGGCAAAAATCAGAAAGGAAAAGATAAATAAACCAGCTATACAGAAACTATCTAGGAGTGGGCTCAGGTAATATGGGTTACATTCTTAGCTCTTGGCTTTGGCCCCAGGTATTGCAGGCATTTGGGGAGTGAACCAGCAGATGGGAGTTCTCTCTCCCTCTCTGCTTCTCAATTAAAATTTTTAAAAGCAAAACATTAAAATTTCTATAAGGCAATTTTTTAAAAATTTAGATAAACTGGGAAGAAAAAATTACAGAGCTAGCATTCTCTTATAGTCGTCTTCTTTTTAATGTTGATTGAATTATTTGAAAGGCAGAACGACAAAGACAGAGAGATCTTCCGTAAGCTGGTTCAAGCCTCCCTATGCTCATTAACAGCCAGGGCTGGGCAAAGCCAAAGCCCAGAGTCAGGAACTCCATCCCAGTCTCCCGTGTGGGTGGCAGGCCCCATCTACCTGAACCATCATCCACTGCCTTCCAAGGTGCACATTAGCAGAAAGCTGGAAAATAGAAGGTGGGCAGGACTCACACCCAGGCCCTCTGATATGAGGTGCAGACATCCCAATCGGCCGCTTAACTCATTTCCCGGCAACGCCCAGCCCTCTCCTATAATCTTTACACACACACACGCACAGATAAATACATTTTTAGTCACTTGAAATAAATAGAAAAATGTTTCCTTAGTAAAAGAGAATACAGGCACAAATAAGCATTCATAAAGTAATAAACATAAACAGCTAGTAATTATAGGGAAATTTCTCAGCCTCTCTACTAATCAGAGAAATGCAAATTAAAGTAACAATGTCATCATCTTCAGCTATCAGACCAGCAAAGATAAAAAAGAATGACAACTTGTTATTGTCCAGTGTGTGGGGAAATCCCACATTCCCATACACAGTTCCAGAAAAAACCCTGGCTCCATGCGCCATCTATAGCAAACTTACAGAAACTTCTATAAAAGGAAAAAGAAACTTATTTTTAAAAGATGACTTGAGGACTGGTGGCATGGATGACTAAATAAAAGATGATGTCATTACACAAGGTTGGGGACACCGCAGAAACAGAAGAGGACAATAGCTTTGCGCCTGAAACATTTTCGGCTTGAAATGTCAGCGGGCACCCAGCAGTGAGATTCTGCAGGAAGTTGGAGATTCCAGTCTGAAACTCAGGGAGAAAAACCCAGGCTGGCACCGCCTTCACATCTGTGGATGATGAGCTCGCCAGGGGCATAGGTTGAGGGAGAATAAAAGGGGTGAAGGGCTGTACCTCAGAGAACGCCACAAGGTGAAAGAGAAAGAAAGGGCGGTCGCGGTGGTGGAATGAGAGCCAGGAGAGAGCGACAAGATGGCCACCCAGGGAGCTAGACGAGGCCAGCAACTGCCAATGCTGCAGAGGGATGGGCTGCAAGGGGGAGGACGTGGCAACCAGGAAGGCCAGGAGAGCCCCGTGGGGCCAGACTACAACCGGAGAGGAGACCAGACGGGGGGGGGGACGGGAGGCCAGGGGAAGCGGCGGAGTCTAGGAGGGGAAGAGAGAAACTGGGGAGCAGAGGCAGGCTGGTCTGAGACGGTGCCATGCCCGGGGAAGGCGCCTTCCTTTAAATGATGGAATACGTGTCTGCAGCCTATGAGAACCAGTGAAGGAGGGACAAAGGTACAAGAACAAAGGACAAAAGCAAGAAGGTGCTGATGGGCAGAGGTGGCAGCCACATGCAGAAGGAAACAAAGCCACTTCTCCCCTGAGGAGGGAGGGACGGAGATGCAAGCCAGCAGGAACGGCGTGGTATTTCACTCACTGTCCGTAACGGGACCAGGAACACCGTGACCCTCACAAGGCTGCTGTGAGGGTGAGATCGGAGCATGAGGAGGCTCTAAATAATGGTAGCCTTACATCTGTGTGTGTTTGCATGAGTCTGTGTGGGACAGAGCGAGACTCCCAGAAATAAACCTATTTCTATTCCAACACTCGGTAACTGAAGTCATACCTGTCTACCTTGTCCTGCTGATAACATTTCTCAGAGGGAGTAAATATTCGCCCAACCCACCCTGCCACTCAGTGAGACAAAGAGGTGACTACTGAGAACTCTACTGTGGTAAGCCTCCAAACAAGCCCAGACCAAGAGCATACGTAGAAAAGAAACAGGGTGGGAATCTGAATTAGGGGTCTGTGAAGAGGAAACCAGCTGAACAAGTTCTGCAGAGCACATGACTTCAGCGGTTTCCCAGCTCAGTGCAATTCAGAAGGGGAACAGAGCGATGCCGGAACCGACTACTCCAAGCCGCGGAGATTCAGTTCCTCCAGGAACAGCTCCTCGGGAGCCACACCCATCGGGCAGAGCAAATGCCGCCAGCACCAGGGTTATTCTATGCCAAAGCCTCCCAAATTTGGTGGCCTTTCTCCGCCGTTGGGATCCACTATCATGTGAGAACTACTCAGGCATGGGAAAGAGCCCCGTGACTTTAATACAACATGGTAAGTGCAGTCTTGAGAGAAAGGAATGCAGAGTACCCAATACAGCTTTCTGCAGCCGTGATTTCCCAAAGAAAACGGCACTGAGGTCTGGGAGGACGTGGAGGTGTATGCTGACGGCAGAGAACACGTCAGGCCCACGGGAGTGTCCGGACCCTGCGAGGAGCTGAAGCAGGGAGGAAAGGGTCACATCGCATTCAAGGGATGGTTCTGAGCAGGACGGAGGAGGAGAGGAGGAAAGAGGGAGGTGAGGCACAAAGGCAAGAACCAGAAAGGCTCGACTTCCAAGCATAAAGCAGAATGAGAAGTCTCAGTAACAAACTTCTGAGTAGAAATTAGACAAATCTGAAAAACTGTAAGGTAAGTGAAAAACTCAGGAAAATGTTTGCCTTCTCTTAAGCAACATAGTTAACTTCTTTGTTTATTTCTATCTTATACAGACCCATGCCTGAGTAAATCATTTTATTATTAGCTGAACTGGATAGGGCCGGTCAAGTCTACTTGCTAAAATTAAATGTCAGTTACCCTATCTCAGCAGGGTTCCCCAGTCTTACTGGAGCGATGGAAACTAAACTATGGTGATGCATTATACAACTCACCTCATCTAAGAAATATCACTGAACTGCACATAAGATGTGGGTGAATCTCATGGCACATAAATTATGCATCAGTAAAGTGTTGATTTTGCTTTTTAAGTCTCTGGAAAAACAGGACTGCCTACTTACTCCCAGGCCGCCTTCAGATCAAGAGCTTGGTGACAACTACCAGGCTCAATCTGTGTACCATCCATCCCTCACTCACCAAGCTTCATGAAGTACCAAAGACCTCTTACTCAGCAGCTACAATCCAATCATTTCTAACTGTGAGCTCGTCTTGAGAAAACAGACAGGTAAATAAATAAATAAGAGAAAGAAAGAAAGAAAGAAAGAAAGAAAGAAAGAAAGAAAGAAAGAAAGAAAGAAAGAAAGAAAGAAAGAAAGAAAGAAAGGAAGAAAGGAAGAAAGGAAGAAAGGAAGAAAGGAAGAAAGGAAGAAAGGAAGAAAGGAAGAAAGGAAGAAAGGAAGAAAGGAAGAAAGGAAGAAAGGAAGAAAGGAAGAAAGGAAGAAAGGAAGAAAGGAAGAAAGGAAGAAAGGAAGAAAGGAAGAAAGGAAGAAAGGAAGAAAGGAAGAAAGGAAGAAAGGAAGAAAGGAAGAAAGGAAGAAAGGAAGAAAGGAAGAAAGGAAGAAAGGAAGAAAGGAAGAAAGGAAGAAAGGAAGAAAGAAAGAAAGAAAGAAAGAAAGAAAGAAAGAAAGAAAGAAAGAGAGAGGTGGCCGGCGCTGTGGCACAGCAGGTAAAGCCACCGCCTGCACTGCCGGCATCTCATATGGGTGCCGGTTCTAGTCCCAGCTACTCCACTTCCTATCTAGCTCTCTGCTGTGGCCTGGGATAGCAGTAGAAGATGGCCCAAGTCCTTGGGCCCCTGCACCAGCGTGGGAAGACCCAGAGGAAGCTCTTGGCTCCTGGCTTTGGATCAGCACAGCTCTGGCCATTGTAGCCATCTGGGGAGTGAACCAGAGGATGGAAGCCTCTCTCTTTCTCTGCCTCTCCTCTCTGTGTAACTCTGACTTTCGAATAAATAAACAAATCTTAAAAAAAAAAAAAAGACAGGAAAGACTCCTCCACAAAGCAGAAGATGGGGTCACATTTCTTTGCAAAAGCAAACCTCTGCTAGAACCTCAGGCACAAGCAGCATTGTGTTGTAAATATGTCAAAAATTTCATTTTCAGATTGATTACATGGTAAAAACAAGGAACGGTTAACTGCAGCCAGTGCTGTGGTGCGGTGAGTAAAGCTGTCACCTGTAATGCTGCCATCCCATATAGGTAGCAGTTTTAGTCTTCCTGCTAATGGCCTGGGAAAAGCAGCAGAAGATGGCCCAAGTGCCTGAGCCCCGGCCGCCCATGTGGAAGACCAGGATGAAGCTCCTGGCTTCAGCCTGGCTCAGTCCTGTGCCACTGCAGCCACTTGGGGAATGAACTAGAGGATACAAGATCACTCTCTCAAATACATAAATAAATCTTAAAAAAAAAAAAAAGGAATATTTAACTATAACACTCAGGAAGGACATAGCCCTTGCCTTGTTAGGCTCACAATATTTTAAGGAAAAGCATAAGGGACGTATGCCATGCAAAGTGTAACACACAGAGTGGGGCAGCAGAAACACAGAACAGCTAGCACCTGACACAAACCCGGGGCAGAGGTAGATGTCCAGGTAAACTTCCTGAAGGAATGCTACTTGAACGAATTCTCTTAAGATAGGCAGTATGTTCTTCACACAGGTCAATACTTTGACACACAGTTCAAAATTCAGGACACATAAAAAGATACTCAGTTAAAAGGAAAAAGAGTGGCAATACACAGCAAGTAAGGTAAGACTAAAGAGTTTCCATTGGACAAAGCATTTGGTGCACTGAGTTCTGGTGTTCTGAGTGAGATAAGGAAGGTGCGGGAATTACAACCACAGGAGTTAAAAAGTGGTGGATTTAGGAAGTTTTCCTGTAAGTTTAAAAAAAAAAAAAAAAAAAAAAGGAGGGGAGGGGGGCCAGCACTGTGGTGCAGCGGGCTAAGCCTCCACCTATGGCATGACACCACACTCTATATGGGCACTGGTTCAAGTTCCAGCTGCTCCTTTTCCCATCCAGCTCTCTGTTATGGCCTAGGAAAACAGCAGAAGATGGTCCAAGTGCTTGGGCCCCTGCAGCCATGTGGTAGACCCAGAAGAAGCTCCTGGCTTCAGATCGGCCCAGCTCCAGTTGTTGCAGCCATTTGGGGAGTGAACCAATAGGTAGAAGACCTTTCTCTCTGTCTCTCCCTCTCTCTGTCTGTAACTCTACCTCTCAAATAAATAAATAAAATATATTTAAAAAAAATTAACATCTCCAGTCTTAAAAAAGGGGGGAGGGGGGCGGGGGGAATAATCGGGGGAGATTTTAGGACTCAGGGAGCATAGCTGGAATTGGTAGATGTCTGTGCTCCAGGGAGAAAGAACCAGCAGGAAACGTGCAAGGGCCAGGACCTGAGATGACCAGAAGGGGAGGAGCCAGAACCCTGGCAGAGGCTCCATTTCAGGAGGAAAGATCCCTCTCCCACCGCTACAAAACAGCATATGAAAGGAGGAAGGATAAACTCATAAGGGCCAGAACCTGAGGACGTTGGACGAGAAAACGGAGGTCATGGATGGGATGGAGACAGCTCCTGAGAAGAAAGGTTTGGTGGGCTTCTGCTCTGTCCCACCCACCTCTGCCCATTCAGATTGCCTGCAAACAGCACCCCCTCTGTGAACTCCAGAAAGAATCTCCTCTCCCCCAAACTTGCTCTGAAGTTTCCCATGGCCCTTTGTATTTCTATTCACCTATATAAAGCTGGAATTCTTTTGTAATCTGTGAAACATAATATTCTAACCACTGAAAGACACAAATTGTTCTTTGTCTCTTACTTCAGAACCATACTATACTACTCCTGGTCTCAATTCTAACCAAATAATAATAATAATAATAATAAAAATACTGGGGTGAGCACTGTGGTGCAATGGGTTAGGTTGCTGCTTGGGACACCTGCACCCCATGTCAGAGTGCCTGGTTCAAGCCCCAGACTCTGCGCTTCCAATCCAGCTTCCAGCTGAAGTGCACATGGGAGGCCGCAGACGACGCCCCAAGTGCCTGAGCTCCTGACACCCACGTGGGAGACTCGAATGCAGGTTCCTGGCTCCTGGCTCCTGTGGGGAAGTGAGCAGCGAAGAGGAACGCCAGACATCTCCCTCCCCCCTCCCTCCCTCCATCTCGCTCACTCTTTCAAGTAAATAAATCTTTTGGGCTCTCAGTTCTTTCCTGAACTATGTTCTTAGCGGACTACTTTGCAGTGCGGTAGAAGATGTTATTTGGTACCAAGAGGTAGAAATAGACAGAAACAACTCTGAAGGAGCACAAAAGAAAGAGACACACATGTCCCACATACTTTCCCTTCTCTCATATTATTTTAGCTTATCTTGGAAAACCCAGCCATAAAACAACTGCTCCCTCATCTAAACTCTCACACACTGACTGACTGGCAATCACTTAAGGCCTTGTGACACTTAGACCTCTCATTCTTTGAGGTTGGGCAACTTCTCAAACGTTTGCGCCCTATCAATTAACCTGCAAACTTCCTGCTTTATGTCCTTTCCAGTTCTACCGAAGTCCTAAACAACGCAGGAGCTCAGAAATCTTGTTTTTCATTTTTTAACCTGCCTTAACACAGTGTTTTGGATTACTGGATGTATTTTTCCCATTTTTTTTAGCTACATCAGAAAAAAATGAGCAATGGAATATTATCGAGTCATTGAAAATAAAAATAGCTTTTACTAACACAGGAAATGAAAATAAAAATTACTTTTAAATAACTTGAGAAAGCACTTAGGTTAGAGCATAATAATAACCTCACATTAAACTGTTAAGTTACACTTGAAGATATTCTGTAACAGATTTTCCCAAAACAGTTCAAATCTGTTCTGGAAATTTCTTTTCTTTTCTTTAAAGACTGTTTATTTGGAAAAGTCTTACTGTTAGAAGCTCCCTGGTACCACAATGATAACTGCACGCTTCTTCCACTTCTCGGGAGTTTTTTCACAGCAAAATGTTAACAGAGCTGAATGAATTCCTGTACTACATCCTGGCTCTGCTCCCCCTAAGTCTTGTTCCCCATTCTGCAGCTCAGTCCCCGTTACTCCTTACAGACCTCTTACCATTCTCGTCACACTTGTCCAACACACTCCGGTCCTGGAGTAATTACCCAGGCTTCTCACACTGCGGCTGGAGAAGAATCCTAACTCACCTACCAGCAGGGTTTGCTGTGGGTATGAAAGACCCACCACCAGCCCTCCACCCTGCTCGGGGCTGTTGGGTCCCTCTCAAAGTCCGGCTTCCCAAGCAGAACACCAGCTGCAGGCCCGTCTTCTCCTCTGCTGCAGGTGCATTCCTATTAGTGAGTCGATGAACACCTCGGGTTTCTTTCATTTTGGGTTTTGCTTTTTTTTTTTTTTTTTTTTTTGGGACTACAGAGTGGCCGCTGCGGTCGCACCGCGCTGATCCAAAGCCAGGAGCCAGGTGCTTCCTCCTGGTCTCCCATGTGGGTGCAGGGCCCAAGCACTTGGGCCATCCCCCACTGCACTCCCAGGCCACAGCAGAGAGCTGGACTGGAAGAGGGGCAACCGGGACAGAATCCAGTGCCCTGACAGGGACTAGAACCTGGTATGCCGGCACCGCAGGCAGAGGATTGACCTATTGAGCCACAGCGCCGGCCCATTTTGTCTTCTTTTCCTATTATTGCGATTCCTATTAATGCTGTTTTTCTCCCTATCCTGTACTTAAGACTTTTTTTTAAAAAAGATTTATTTATTTATTTGAAATGTAAAGTTACAGGAGAAAGAGAGAGGGAGGAAGACACAGAGATCTTCCATCTGCTGGTTCACTCCCCAAACGGCTGCAATGGCCGGGGCTGGGACATAAAGAAGCCAGGACCTTCCAGGTCTCCCACGTGGGTGCAGGGGCCCAAGTGCTTGGACCATCTTCCACTCTTTCCCAGGCCATAGCAGAGAGTTGGATAGGAAGTGGAGCAGCCAGGACTCGAACCTGCACCCATATGGGATGCTGGCTATGCCACAACACTGGTTCATCATTGGATTCAGGATATTTGGAAAACGGAATCTGCCATGCAGTCTATCAACCATCCCCCTCCCAACAAACCAAATTTGATTGATACATCATTGATGCCCTCATAACTGCCCCCCAAAAAATGTTCCACAGTGCCTGGTGTTGTGCAGTAGGTTAACAACACAGTTTGCAACACGGGCATCCCATATTAGGGTGCTAGCTTCAGTCCCTGCTACTCTGCTTCCAATCCAGCTGCCTGCTAATCCACCTGGGAAAGCATCAGACCATGGCCCCAAGTGCCCATGATCCTGCCACACGTGTGGGAGACCTCGATGGAGTTCCTGGACAGCTTGTATGCATTAAAAGCCTAGAAGCTCTTTTTATTACTGAGATGAAATTCATAACATGAGTATATAATTTTTCATCCTTGTTAAAGCAGGCAATACTGTGGCTGCTAGTATATTCACAGTATTGTGCAACCATCACCACTATCTAATCCCAGAACACTTTCACCACCCAAAACCTCACCCATTCAGCAGTCACTCCCATCTAGCAGCTCTTCTTGAATCTGGTTTATTCAACGAGCTAGAAATCTTCTTAATGACATCACCATCTAGTTCAAATTTATCTAATCTGTCTGCAAAAGCATCACGAATTGGGCTGGCAATATGGCACAATGGGTTAAGCCACGAACAATGCTGGCATAGTAGTTGGCCCCTGTTCCCACATGGGAAATTTGGAAGAAGCCCCTGGCTCTGGCCTGGCCCAGCCTGAGCAGCTGTGGTCACTGGGGGAATGAACCAGAGGATGGAAGCTAGTTCTCTCTAACTCAGCCTTTCAAATAAATAAATTAATTTTTTAAAAAAAGTATCACAAAGCACCCTTTGAAATGCTTCGCTGAAATCTTTTCTCTGGCTCCCCAGTCCGGTGACCACGTCCACAAGGAAGTGATGGTGCAGCCACGTGGTTTTACTCAGCACATCCACACTGGCTCATAAGCATCACGCCTTCCTCGCTCAGTGGTCTAAGTCACCGAGCTGTTTGCCAGTGTACTCTGGAAATCTGCAAGTCTTACACTTTGTCAGAAACTAGTTCACTACATATCAGAATGTTTGACATCCATCCTCTTTTCCTTTTTAATTTTTAAAAATTATTATTTATTTGAGAGACAGAAAGAGTCCTCATCCACTGGCTTACTTCCCAAATGGCAGGGGCCCGGGCAGGAAGGGAGCCAAGAGCTGACGTGTATTCCAGGTGTCCCATGGGTGGCAGGAATCCAACCACCTGAACCATCACCGCTTCCTCCCAGGGTCTGCATTAGCAGGAAGCTGGAAACAGGAGCTGGAGCTGGGAATCACTAGGCTAAATGCTGTTCCCTTCTTTTCCCTTGTAACAATTAGCACATTTGCACTTCCCCATTCTTTTTTTGGTTAGGCAATACTCCCTCATTTTCAAAGACTACACTCTGGGCTTCACGGTGCCTTACAGACCACTGACCGCAGCCCAGCAATTACACCTACCCAATTAGCACAACGGCAGCTTTAATCTGAGCTCAATAAACCAAGAACATGCAAACTCGAACGAAGAATGAAAAGAAATTACGATAAGACACAAAACAATCGAGAGCTGACCATGGATATGTCCTAAGCTCTTACCTGATACAGTCCCTCAAATCTAACTCTGATAGAGAACACTGTTTTTCTCAAACCAGAAAAACCTGGGACACCGGTCCTAAAATGGTCGTGTGTGAGGAAGGAGTCACATAATACGCCAGGTATTCTCTCCCCTGGAGACTCAGAACGCACAACTCCAGATAAGGAGTCTATGTACTCACCAGTTAAAAGATCTAATTTGATTTAATCCGGATTACTGAAACTTGTTTTCCCTCTAAACCCTTTCTTCCTTAACAGTACAGGGTTCATTGATAGAATATGCCTCAATTTAAAAATATATATATACAAAGTCAGCCACAGTTTTTGAAATCCTAAACCTGTACTCTCCTCAGCACAAAGACTAAATGATGTCAGCTTGGCAAGTCTGTTCACTTCTGCAGTCTTCATGTCAAAGCAGTTTTCTCAATGCCAACTTCCTTACGCATTATTAATCTGCTGAACATGACAATGCAACCTGCTTGAACTCACTCTGGAAAACTCTGGCCAATTTTCCTAAGAGGATATTTAAGCCATGTGTCACAAATCTCGAAAATGGGAGCGTCTTGTTCTGAGGAAAAAAAAAAAAAATCCAGATCTCAGTTTGTGTCCTGGAGATGGGCACACTCCAGAGTGCTGTCCCCAGAGAGCAGCTGCTGTCACTCAGTAGAGACGGAGTCCAAAAGTCACCAGACGGAAAACTGCCTCACTGCTCAGCAGGCTCCAAGCAGAGCAAACCGCAGGAGGACTCTCTGCACCCTAAAAATACCCAGAGAAAACATGGGGGAACGTCTCCATGCAATCTCAGTATAGACAGACTCTCTATAAATGATTCTTTTAAAACCCAAAAGCCAAAAATAGAAGATTAATAAATTCAAACACTGCACACGAGTCAAAAATTAAAGAATCAGAATATTTACAACACATATGGCATGCAAAGGGTTGACTTCCCCAATATGAAAAGAGCTGTTACAAATCAATAAAAAAGATTATTACTCTAATAGAAAATGAGCAAAGCAGTCTGCCAAAACAGCTCAGAAAAGTAAATACAATGGCTTTAAACACATGGAAAGACATTCACTTCACTCATGACTAAATAATCAAAAATGAAACTACAGTGAAATACCATTTTCATCCATGAAATTGGCAAAGATGTTTAGAAACTTGTAATACTCGGGGCTGCTGAAACTACTGACCGACAGACACGTGAACCAGCGTCGCCTCCAAGGACAGCAGATTGGCGATCTTTGCCAAAACCAAATGGGCATCTTCCCTTTAACGCAGAAATTCACTCTCAGAAATTTATCCTGCAGAAGTACTCAAACACACACACACACACACACATATGCAGGTGTACACACAAAGTTGCTAACCAACACACTGTTTACAGCAGCAGAAGCTGGGGAATGCCCACTGATGGTTAAATCCATAACTGAAAACTAGCAACTCAGAAAAGTAAAAATGAGACACTCTACTGTAGCCACGGCAAGATGTAGCGTGTGCTACTTCTTGTAAATGAAGAAACAAGGTGATCCCAAATATCTCCGGGAGGATGCGCAATCACTTATCACTGGGCGGAGGGAGAGACCGGAGTAAGGAAACAGCCTCTTTCCCCCGCGTGCCCTTGCACAGCCTCTGATTTATGCTTCATGTCCATGCACTGAAAAATGTTTTAAATTCAAAATTCTTTGATTAAGACCAAATCTGTCTAAAAATATTTTTATGGGAATTTTCAAATTTTTAAAGGAAAAAATCCCCAAAGTTAAACCATTGTCAAGCCCTATCTTTTCACACTATCAAGGATCAACAAGCACTGTCTGACTAATGACACAGCAAAGTCTTCAGGGCAAAAAATGCTGTTATAATAGTCATGTGAGAAGAAGGTAATTTTTGCTTACTTGTAGTTATTTCAAAGGTCATCTGAGACGTATACGTTATTTCCAATAAAATGCTAATTGCCAATGAAACTTTTGATTTAACTTTCTATCATTGTCTTTCATGATCGGAGGTTATTTTCCTCTTTTCAACTTTTCCTTTTCTCAGTTTGCCCCATTTCCTCATTCATTCCACATCAGTGTGTAGGATCACCAATTAATCCAAGCAACGGTCTGATACTTTGTAACGTGACGGATAAACACCTACCTCCATAACAGTATTCCCTTCTACTATAAAAATCTCACAGCTCTCCTTAGAGCCCAGCACTCTCTCAGTCCCCAGACATCTGCCCCAACAGGAGCCCGGCCCTGGGCTGGCAGCTGCCTCTCCAACGTTCCTTCTGCTTTTCATTAGGATTTCCAGTGAGTCAGCAGGAAGGTATTCTGAGTCAAGAAGTAATAGAAGCCTTCAGACAGGCTCTCTCTCCTCCGCCCACAACCCCCAAAATATCGTTCTTGCCAAATGATCCAAGGCGACTTCCAGTCCAATTGCCACTCCTGTCTGTATAAGGTCACAACTTCACGAACAAGAAATCTGTAGGAAGGAACACCTTTATACGCAGAATCCAAAGCAGCCACCAGGTAATGAAGAAGAAAAGCAACCAGGAAGAGCCAACAATCCAGCTAAACTCAGAGTGTGTGAGACAGAGCTGGAGACTGGTCTTCACACTGAGTGGCGTGTGGAAGAGATTCTGCAATGAGAGACGTGACACAGCTCCAGTTTCCTCACTCCTAAGAGAGAGGCAGACCCCGGAATGTCCTTGGGCACCGGCAGACTTGGGATTGGACTTGGAGTCCCTTCAGTGCCTGTGGAGCTTAAAAGCACTAGTGATGGTATCACACAGACTTGGGCCTGAATTCCAGATAGTTGAGACAAATGATACTTACTTTTCCTCTCTTTAAAATAAAAATAGCACCTGTCTCACAGTGAACGTCATCATCCTTCACCACAAGTTAGTGGTGGTTCCTCTTGTTGCCACTATCTGCAGAAGCAGCAGGTTACTTGTGGGTGAGAGCTAGGACTCTGGAGCCCTGGCCAAACCTGGAATCTGGATCAACCACTTCTTAGATGAGTTATTGACTTTCTGATCTGTTAAATGCAAATAATGAGCACTCCGCGGGGCTGCAGGAGAAGCTGATCAGATAAAGCACGTAAGTGCTTATCACGCAGTGGTGCTCAGCGTGAAGATGCCACTGAGGGAGGAGGAGGACGTCAGGGCAGGACACGGACTCCGAGGCACACAGGAAATACTCAGATCACGACGGGCGCGCAAATCGCAGGATTCTGCTTGTTGTCTTGGGGTGGGCAGGAGCTTCCTCTTAGCTGTCTTAAAGGTTAAAGCATTGAGGTTTCTATGACACAATGCCTTACTGAAACACCAAATCTTTCCAACATACAATTATAAAGAAAAAAATAAGTAAACTCTTCAAAATAAGCCATTAACCAAATTTTTTATTTATATGTTTCAGATTTGACTCACCACAGTCAAACCACACAGAGGAACCTTCTAGAAGAAAGATCATCAGAGTCCTGATCTGATCAGGTAGGCCACAAGCACTATACTACACTTCCACCCCCACTCCACTCAACTTGCTCAAGAACATGGTCTCCAGGCAACCAAGTCCTGAATCAAACAAACAGCCCCAGTGATATGAATCACTTCCGGATGGTCTCACTGTGCCTACCAGCACTTTCTTTCACAAATACTTCTTGTTAAGGGGTTTACTTAGCAGCCCAACTGGAAACAGCCGAGTCTATCCAACACCATGTGGCTCAAAAATGTCCAAAGCAGGTTCTGCTGCCAACAGATCGCTATGTCGTGAAGCAGAAGGAATGATCCAAAAATCAGAGAGAGTCACCATGCAGAGCCAAAACATGACACTCCTAGTGCATGCCAACTTGGGTCCTCAGATGTATTGTTATTATTTTGGTATTAGGGGCTTTAAAATATACAAGCACAAGTATCGCTCTGACCGTGAGACCAAAAGAAAGCATATGCCAAATCAGGTCAAACAACTGGCTGCTCTGCAGTCAGCCTCTCCCACCCCTGACTGCTGCACAACCTGCACCCTTAGCTGGCCACTTAGCACGGCTCTCCCGTGGTCACATCCGCTCCACCACTTCTGAGTGAGAATGGCTGAAGGATTCCACCCACTCTCTTGGCTACCCCCTCCTTTTCCCCACAGGGAAAGAATATGTGCCACACTACTCTTCGTGAACTGCACAGAGACCATTCAGTCAAATTATTAACAACAGAGAGGAGAGGAGCTAACAGTTCAAAATGAAAACTACAATAGAACAGCAACTGCCATTCACAGAACCCAGGAAAAGAATCGGAACTGTAGAACATCGAGTCAACGAAACAAAAGATAAATGTATGTGAAACACACATCTAGAATAAACGCTTTACATGAGTTTTGTTGAATCATCATTGTTATCGTTTAACCCAAACAAAGAAATGAAGAACAGTCATAAAAGAGACCACGCAGGTCTAACCCCCGAAGACAGTACTAATGAATCAGAGCTAATTATTAAAGGTATAAGGGACAATTTCCTAGAGCTAAAGTAAACAAAAAAGATACTATCAATCAAGAAGAGTCTCCACATTACTGGCAAAATTACTAAGCCAATATCAACTCTAATATGTAACTTGAGGAAAGATTTATACTTCAAGGAATTCTACAAGTTTCAAATCACAAAGGAAAACACAAAAAAATCAAGTTCCTTGGAACTAAACTTAACCTAGCTCCAGACGTTGTTTCTCAGTAATAGGAAGTCCAAGAAAATGAAGTCATAGATATTTTCTCAACAAGAAGAAATACGGTTCACCACAATGGAATAAAAGGTTCAGGAGTATAACAATAAGTGATTTAATATTTGACAAAACAGCCACCAACTGCTACCACATAGTAAAAATATGGTTTCTAAATTGTATCAGAATGATATCTGAAGACTCAGATTCTTAAAAAATTAAACCATGAATAAACAATCACCCTGCACCCATGTGGGAGACCTAGAAGAAGCTCCTCACTCCTGGCTTCGTCCTGGCCCAACCCTGGCAGTTGTGGCCATTTGGGGAGTGAACCAGCAGATGGAAGACCTCTCTCTCTCTTCTTCTTTTTCTGTAACTCTGCCTTTCAAATGAATGAAATAAAATCTTAAAAAAAAAATAAAAAAAGCAATGAAGACTGAAGGGGTGGATGTTTAGCACAGTGGTTAAGCCGCTGCTTGGGACACCTACATCCTACATCAGAGGGCCTGGGTTTGAGTCCTGGCTCTACTACCAGTTCCAGCTTCCTGTTAGTGCACACCCCGCGTGGTAGCAGGTGATGGCTCAACTTGCTGGGTCCTTGCCACTCACGTGGGAGATCCAGATTTAGTTTCTGGCTCCTGGCTAAGGCTCAACCCTGGCTGTTGTGGATGTTTCGGGTGTAACTGAGAGGTAAAATCAGGTGATAATTTCCTTCTAACAAATGTTGAATGAGGAAGAGGTTGGAAATAATACCTGGGGACCAAGAAAAGACATAGAGAAGCAACGGAGAAAACTGTATGAAGAAATGGAAAAAAGAAAACAGGAAGAAGAGGCCAAGAAGAAAAAAGGAAAAGGAGCAGAAAGATGACATCTGGGGACTTAGTGAAGAGGATTTGGAAGAGGAAACAGGAAATGATGGGCAGATGCCAGGAGGGGTGCTGAAAGAGCTTTTCTGCATGAAAATGAAAGTTCTGGTTGACCAGAAGGATGAACTGGAACTGGGGGGAAATGTGTACAAGGGTGGCAAAATTTGGGAAGCAAAATAATTTGCTCTTTTTGAATAAACTTTGGATTTGTATTTCTACCCCCCTCCCCCCAAAAAATGTCAATATAAAACAAAATTTTAGCAAAAATTTAGGGACATTAATCTAGGCTTTGAATTGATAAAACAAATAATAAACAGAGAGATTAACATTTATATCCCATAATATTTTAAAACAATTTTTATGGGGCTACCACTGTGGTGTAGCAGGTTAAACCCCAGCCTGCAGCACCGGCCAGTTTGAGTCCTGGCTGCTCCATTTCCAATCCAGTTCCCTGCTAGTGTGCCTGGGAGAACAGCAGAAGAATGGCCTCAGTCCTTGGGCCCCTGAACCCACATGGGAGACCCAGAAGAATCTCCTGTCTCCTGGCTTCAGATCAGCTCAGTTCTGGCTGTTGTGGCCATGTGGGGCGTGAACCAGCAGATGAAGACCCCACTCCCCGTCCCCACCTCCCCCTCTGTCACTACATCTCCCTGTAACTCTTTCAAATAAATAAATCTTTAAAAAACAATTTGTATTCCTTCACACCACATTAACCCAAGAATCTTTTAAATTGTTTTTAAAGATTTATTTGTTTATTTGAAAGGCACAGTTATGGAGAGAGAGGGAGAGACAGAGAAGAGAGAGATGTTCCACCTGCTAGCTCACTGCCCAAATGGCAGTTACAGCCAAGGCTGGGCCAGGAGGGAGCCAGAAGCCAGGAGCTCCACCCAGGTCTCCCACATGGGTAGCAGAGACCCAAGTACTTGAGCCATCATCTGCTGCCTCCCAGGCACATTAGCAGAGAGCTGGACTGGAAGCAGAGGAGCTGAGACTTGAACCAACACTCTGATAAGGAATGCATGCAGCTGTCACAAGCTGCAGCTTAACCCACTGCACCACATCGCCCATCCTAAATACACCATAAAATTGAAAACTGGGGGCCGGCACTGTGGTGTAGTGGGTAGAGCTGCCACCTGCAGTGCCAGCATCCCATGTGGGCACCGGTTCAAGTCCTGGCTGCTCCACTTCTGATCCAGCTCTCTATTGCCTGGGAAAGCAGTGGAGGATGGCCCAAGTCCTTGGGTCCCTGTACCTGTGTGGGAGGCCCAGAGGATGTTCCTGGTTCCTGGCTTCGGATCAGTGCAGCTCTGGTGGTTGTGGCCATCTGAGGAGTGGGCCAGTGGCTGGAAGATCGATCTCTCTCTCTTTCTCTCTCTCTCTGTTTCTCTGCCTCAGCCTCTCTGTAACTCTGCCTTTCTAATAAAATAAATAAATCTTAAAAAAAAAAAAAAAAAAAAACCTGAAAACTACAGTGGAAAAAATAAAATGGAAACTCAAGGAAAAGTGTTTCCAGCAAATATGACAGGTCAACATGCATATTATAAGAGAACTTGGAAAAATTAACATCATGACACCAGAAGACAGCCAAATGATAAACAGAAAAAATTCATAAGAAAATTGATAAACTAATACATAGGAAAATGCTTAATCTCTCTAGCAATCAAAGCAATGTGACTTTCAACTAGAATAAACCTAAGTAAATTATGGACATCATGCAGCCACTGAAAATAGTAATTAAGACAATATAGCAATTTTAAAATCTGGATGTTATTAAGACTATTTAGGGGCCAGCGTGGTGGCTCACTTGGTTAATCCTCCGCCTGCGGCACCAGCATCCCATGTGGGCGCCAGGTTCTAGTCCCGGTTGCTCCTCTTCCAGTCCAGCTCACTGCTGTGGCCCGGGAAAGCAGTGGAGGATGGCCCAAGTGCTTGGGCCCCTGCACCCGCGTGGGAGACCAGGGAGAAGCACCTGGCTCCTGGCTTCAGATTGGCGCAGCTCCAGCCGTGGCGGCCATTTGGGGGGTGAACCAACGGAAGGAAGACCTTTCTCTCAGTCTCTCTCTCTCACTGTCTAACTCTGTCAAATAAATAAAAAAAATCTTAAAAAAAAAAAAAAAGACTGTTTATACAGTTTTCTCTTTTTCTTGATCCCTCCCCTTTTTCTCTATTATAAAACTCATTAGCATTTTAAATATACAGTATGGCATTAAATGAAAAAGAATCCTCACGCCCTTCGCCCCATTCTACTGCCTGGGAGCGTTGTTTCTGGTATTCCCTTTCAGGTAAAAACTTAAGTCCATGATGAAAAACCTACAACTCCCAACCTGTAAAACTTTCAAAGTACCCAGAAAACTCCCCAGAAATGTGTACTGGGGCTTTACCATCTTAATTCTGTGTTACCTTCAGGGCCAGGATAAAGAATACATGGAGTGCCTCCTTCATAGCAACGCTGTCCAACCCACACTACTCCCACTCTGCGAAACACAACTGCGGGCTCACCCGTGAGTGCAAAAATAGCAGAGCTCACACCTGCCAGAACTGAAAGCCTCACTCCTCATTTCACCCAGATATCTCACCAATCAAGACTCTCGAAGGCATGGTATTGACACTTTCTGAAATTCAATCTTACTTAAGCACTAGAAGTATTATGAGTACACGGTCATATGACATTTTAGAATAATGACAGCTACTAAACTGATTGCCTAATACTCTACAGACTATTCTCCACATTTCTTAACTGCAAATTTTGCTTAAGTGTCTCAGCTACTGGGCTTTGGTGGCCACACTAGGAACTAACACTCCCACTTGTAACATTGTTACTCTGTGAAAAAGCACTTAGTTTCAACCACTTTAACAAATACACTCTTAAATACACCCACTTCTTAAGATGGAGTCTGTCCAAGGCAGCTGTGCTACGCTTTCAGAGCCAAGCACCCATCCCCATTTTAACAGTCCAGAATGAATCTCACCCCACACTTCCCCTCAATAGCTCTGGGAACTTACACCCAGCTCCCAGTTGCAACACACCATTACCCATTGAGTCCCAAGTATTCAATTCTGCAAATATTTCATTGACCTCTATTTCCAAGTTACCATAAGTGGTGTATTTATTACTCAATTTAAGTCTTCACAGGTTCCCTACATATGCAACAGGACATCATGGGTTAAACAACCACATGCTAGAAGCCTTGAATCACACTGGTTTTCTTGAGATTACATCTTGAGTCAACCTCAGAAAAGCGACCCCCTCAACCTTATTCCAGTGTTGTTTCTCTGTCTGAAGATTCTAGAAGCTGGTGGGCAAGCTCTTCTTTCAGTCACCTTGCCTACCCACTGTGTCTTCTTGCCCCTAGGCAGACTATAAAGACCACAGAATGCCAGCCTGGAAGGATCCAGAAGTCCCTGGAATTCTGATACGGTTTAGAGGGAGATGTAGACCTGAAGGGGCCCATCCCAGAAAATGTTTTCTCTGCCAAAAATAAAGAGAAATGCACAAAAGAGAACTGTTCTCAAGAACTGATTCTTTCCAAGATGCTTTTTTGGTTTCCCTGAATTACAGAAGGTGAGGTGCTTCTGTTTAGTGCTAAGCTCTTGTTAACACTGTGTAGTTCCCGACAGCCTCCAGGGACCCAGCTGTTCTTTCCGTCTGCAGGGGGAGTGTGCCCTGGCAGAATTTTCTTCCACTTCCAGCACTACTCACACTTTCTCGCCTCTGTTCCCTGAACCTTCTTCTGAGCTTTCTCTGTTACTTCCTCCTGTCCAAGACCGGAGCACCCACTATACTGCATATTTAAATGTCACTCACTCAGTTCAGTGAAATATTTATTTCTCTTATGTAACTGCTCTTTAGCCTAAACATGTCCAAAACCCAATCAGAACAGACAAAAAGATAAAACAAAGCCACAGTTAAGAATAAACTTAGGGCCGGCGCCGCGGCTCACTAGGCTAATCCTCCGCCTAGCGGCGCCGGCACACCGGGTTCTAGTCCCGGTCGGGGCGCCGGATTCTGTCCCGGTTGCCCCTCTTCCAGGCCAGCCCTCTGCTGTGGCCAGGGAGTGCAGTGGAGGATGGCCCAGGTGCTTGGGCCCTGCACCCCATGGGAGACCAGGAAAAGCACCTGGCTCCTGGCTCCTGCCATCGGATCAGCGCGCTGCGCCGGCCGCAGCGCGCTGGCCGCGGCGGCCATTGGAGGGTGAACCAACGGCAAAGGAAGACCTTTCTCTCTGTCTCTCTCTCTCTCACTGTCCACTCTGCCTGTCAAAAAAAAAAAAAAAAAAAAAAAAAAAAAAAAGAATAAACTTAATTTAAGTCCTTGATCCGCTGCACAGCCCTCAGCAAAGAGCCTTGAATCCTGAGATTCATTGCAACAGCGTAACTTCCATGTGGAAGTTACTCTCCCAACAGGGAAGAAAAGCAAAACTCTCTCCATTTTCCATTTCCCAACTACTCCCAGTGTACACTTCTAAGAACTGCCCCTTATTTATAAATTCACAACTTCCCACTTAACCTTTTGGGAAAACATACACCCACATCCATCCCACACTTGTCTTTACACACACACACACACACACACACACACTCCCATACTCGCCGCCCCCTTGCATTCACAAGCACTCTACACACTCTCGTCTTTTCCCAAGAAAGGGCTCTGTTACAGCACAGAGGAAAGTGGAGTACCCCAGGACTCACAATGCGGCCACTGTACTCAAAGGTGGAGCCTGCAGTAGGAGGAGTAGAGATATTATAAATAGAACTGAAGAGGGAAAGCTTTTCTCCCTCCGATCTCTCTGATCTTTATTCCTGGCCTTGCAGCTGCTGCAAATCCCAGACCTTGGGGCTCCTCCAACTTGGGAGGGGTGGAGGAGATGAAGGAAACAGGACAGGGCTAACCCAAAAAGGCAGACGGATCCCTGTGCTAAAGTGGAAAGAGGGGCTGAGGTGCACGGGAGCCAACGCTCAGCTCAACCGATAATGAAGACCACGCAGTCAGCCTGCAGTGCACCCAGAACATGTATTAGAGTGGCAGCAACCACACCAGCCCTCTTTTCTTACCATAACACTCCCAGGCTGCTTTTCTTAGTTCTAATTGATTTCCTAATTAAAGCTCTAAACAAAAAAATTACCACCTCTAAATTTTATACAATTCCCTCCATAAAATGATCCAGGCACATTTCACAATGCCAGGCCAATGAGTGGTATATGCCAGGGCAATGTGCCACTATTATAACCTCCCTTGTAACTGGAGCATAAAAAAAAGTACTATCATGAATGTCTCCACTGCCTTAGTCACTTCCTAAGTATGTGAAAGCACCCAGCTAAGGAGCCTCCCGGGGGCAGGCGATTGGCTTAGCAATTAAGACGTATTGGGGTGCCTGGTTCCACTCCCAATTCTGGTTTCCAGGTAATGTGCGCCCAGGGAGACGGCAGGTGACGGCTCAAGCAGCTGAGTCCCTGCAGCCCACGTGGGAGACCTGGATTGAGTTCCCAGCTCCTGCCTACAGCCTAGTCCAGACACAGATGTTACAGGCATCTGAGAAGCAAACCAGCGTATGAGAGATCTCTTTCTCTCCATCTCTGCCTTTTAAATGATTTTTTTTTTAATCTCTAGGAATCACAGCCCCTGAACAGGTCTGGAAAGAAATGGGCTATGTTTCTATATTGGAAAATACCTGCAAAAGAACATAAGAATACATGCAAATGACCTGCCTTGAGGACAAAAGCATGATAAAGGGAATCTTTCTATCCAAGCTGACCCTTCCCCGTGGAAGGCAGACTTCTACAAACCACTTAAATCCTGCTTCTCAACTGTGGGGCAGGCGAGACCACGAGAACCACTAGAGGCACTTGAAATACACAGGTGTCCGGACCCTCCAGCCCAGACCTACTGAACCAGAACCTCTGTGGTAAGTCATGGGTACCCGTAGTTTCTCTCTCCTTTTTTTTTTTTTTCTTTAAGATTAGTTTTGTTTATTTGGAAGGCAGAATTATAAAGAAAGAGGGGGAGAGACAGAGAGAGAAATCTTCCATCTACTGGTTCACTCACCCAGTGGCCATAACAGCCAAGCCAAAGCCAAGAGCTTCTTCTGGGTCTCCCACATTGGTGCGGGGGCCCAAGCACTTTGGAACATCCTCTGCTGCCTTCCCAGGTGCATTAGCAGGGAGCTGGATCAGAAATGCAGCAGTTGGGACTAGAACAGGCACCCATTTGGGATGCCAGTGCTGCAGGTGGCAGCTTAATCCGCTATGTCACAGGGCTGGCCCCAGCACTCCTACCCGCCTTTTTTTTTTCCCTTAAAGTTCCCCCAGGCAGTTCTAATGCACACACATACTGAGGAAACACCGTACAGAGGCCCACATTGTGGCGTGGTGAGTTAAGCCACTTGCAATGCCAGCATCCCATACTGGAGTGATGGTTTGAATCCCCACTGCTCTGCTTCCAATCCAGCTCCTGTCACCCATATGGGAAACCAGGATAGAGTTCCTGGTTCCTGGCTTCAGCCTGGGCCAGACCTGGCTACTGAGTTCATTTGGGAGTGAACCAGTGGATAAAAGTGCAGACTCTCCTTGTCTGTTGCTCTACCCTCCACATAAATAAATCTTGGGAAAAAAAAGCCACACAAACACTGCTGGAGGCAGGAGGGAGGGTATGAAGTGGTACAGTGATTAAAGACACCACTTGAGGGGCCAGCGCTGTGGCATAGTAAGTTAGAGCCCTGGCCTGAAGCACCGGCATCTCATATGGGCGCTGGTTCTATTCCTGGCTGCTCCTCTTCCAATACAGCTCTCTGCTATGGCCTGGGAAAACAGTAGAAGATGGTCCAAGTCCTTGGGCCCCTATACCCACGTGGGAAACCTGGAAGAAGCTCCTGGCTCCTGCCTTTGGATTGGCACAGCTCCAGCCGTTGCGGCCATCTAGGGAGTGAACCAGCAGATGGAAGACCTTGCTCTCTCTCTACCTCTCTCTGTAACTCTGTCTTTAAAATAAAATAAATCTTAAAAAAAAAAAAAAAAGACACCATTTGAGAACCCATATGGAGTACCTGGGCTTAAGTCTCCACTCTGCTCCCAACTCCAGCTTCTTGCTAATGCACACCCTGGGAACAGCAGGTGACAGCTCAACTACCTGGGCACTGCTGCACACGTAGGAGTCCTGGATTGAGCGCCAGGCTTCTGGCCCAGCTGAAGGCATCTGGGGATGTGCTCTCACTCACTCTGCCACTCTTTCAAATAAACACATTTTACAAACTTCTTAAAAAAAAAAAAAAAAACAAACAACAACAACAACGAGGAGGAAGGAAGGTATGTTGGGACATTTCCTCCTCACCCCCAGGGAACCTCAACAGAATCACCATGATGCCACAGAGCCCAGAAGGGTCTCCTAGAGCAGTGCAGCTTTCAAATTCTTGGAATTTCCAAACTAGAAGTCAGGCCGGCGTTGTACAGCAGGCTATGCCGCCACTTATACATCAGAGTACCAGTTTGAGTTCTGGCTGCTACCTCCTAACGTCCTTGGGAAAGCAGCAGAAGATGTGCCAAGTGCTTGGGCTCCTGCACCCACAGGGGAGACCTCAACGGGGTTCTGGGCTCCTGGCTTTGGCCTGGACCAGCCCCAGCCACTACAGCCATTTGGGGGGGGGGTCCAGCAGATGAAGGCTCCCATCACTTGGCCTTTCAAATAAATCTTGAATAAGTAAATAAACTAGAAGGCCATAATTTAAGTGACAGAAGACCTAATATCATTTCTGTTCCCTTACAAACTTCACAGGAGAAAGCGTCCCCTCTTCTAACAGCACATTCACCTCCTGCTAAGTCAACTTCCACCTAGAAAGACAAGCATTCCCGTCACGAATATCCCTGCCCCGTTCCCTGAAAAGGCTTTCGGCTCAGAAAAGCAGCCTGGATTCCAGAGAGCACCCTACACGCACGTCACCCCAGAGGGGCACCTGAGGGACTGCAACGGCAACTGGCTGTTGTGTTTGTTTTGTTTTAAAGGAAAGGGAAATAGCTGAAGGCTTAGTTCTGGGAATCAAGAATGCTGGTTGTATTGTTCCACAGACTTTCCTGTCTGTTTTAACACTTTCAGAATTGTTTAAAAAAAAAAAAAAAACTAGTTTATTAGCACTATTTGAAATGTCATTAATTTTCATTAACTTTAGATGACAAGTGCCTTTAATTATCCCTTGCTAGCTTTTTCCACCAGCGTTAACTTACAGAAAACGTCACCCCTAATTACACCTGTCTGCCCCGGGACCTCGCAAGGGAACACAAGCACCAGGACAAAAGAAATGAACCACCGGGGGCATCGGCAGAAGGCAAACAGCAACTGCACCTTCGCCAGGCGCATGCACAGGACGCTGCCTCTGTGAACAGTCCCAGTGCTGCCAAGCGGATGGCCCACATCCACAATACGACCCTTCTTCTTCTTCTCTTAAAGATTCATTTATTTCAAAGTAAAAGTTAGAGAGTGACATCTTCCATTTACCAGTTCACTCCCCAGATGGCCAGGCCTGGGCCAAGCTGAAGCCAAAAGTTTCAGAAGCTTCATCCGGGTCTCCCAGGGGGGTGGCAGGGCCATCGATCAGAAGTGGAGCCCCTGGGACAGGAACCAGTGCCCACATAGGATGCCAGCATTGCAGGTGGTGCCTTGACCCGCTATGCCCCAACAACGCTACTTCCTAAGCCTGCCAGACCAAGTACACTCCCCGAGTCATAAGTGAGGGGATTCAAGTCACAGATAAACCAAAACCAGTGAAGATTTCATAGGACTTTAAGACCAAGAACTTCAAATCCTAAAAATACGACTTTTCCCTCACAGATGGTGGAGCCTAAGACAGGCACCTTCAGGATAAAACTTAACAGCACCAACGTGGAAATTTCTAAGTGTTTCATGATAAATGATCGTCAAGGCTACTTGCTCCCAAGAATAAACGGCTGACCTATACTTATCCCCTCGGCCCCAACGTCCCACCGCCGCACCTGCGGCACGCACATGGGAATATGTGACCACATTTCCAGCAGACCAGTTCCCCTCTCCCAGTCTCCTTTACCTCTTGGCTTCTTCCAAATGACAAAGGTACTCGTACGCCACATTCTGCCGTCTCCTTTCATCCATCTCCTCTGCGGTGAGTCTCTCATTATCCAGGACAGCTAAAACGCGAAAGAAAGAACCTCGTGAACCCCAAGATTGGTCACCGTCCTGAGAGGTGAGAGAATGTGGCAGCCCTCAAATTGCTGCAAGTCACCCGCAAGGTCAGGGTAGCGGGAGGCTGTGTAGACAGCTAGATACGCTACAATGGCTTTCCTAAAAAAAGAACCATGGAGTTTCAATTATACTCATCTTGTTCTTTTTTCCAAATGCATAACACAAGTACGAGCATGAACTGCATTTCAGTGTAGCCTTGCAAAACACTGACTTGAAAGGCCAGCATTGTGACGCAGCAGGTTAAGCCACCGCCTGCCATGCAGGCATCCCATACCAGAGCACAGGTTAGAGTCCCAGCTGCTTTGCTTCCCATCCAGCTCCCTGCTAATGCGCCGGGGAAAGCACCGGAGCATGGCCCAAGTCCTTGGGCCCACGTGGGAGACTGGGATGGAGTCCACGCCCCTGGCTTAGGCCCGGCCTAGCCCAGCCCCGGCAGCTGCAGCCACTTGGCAAGTGAGCAGGTGGCTGGAAGTTCTCTTTCTCTCTGTCTCTCCCTTTCTCTATGTCATTTTGTCTTTCAAAATAAAACAAATCTTAAAAATGCTGACTTGCTATTTAGGCCCAATTGTGCCTTGTCTATCCGCCAGGTCCAGCCACATCATTCCCCAGACCCTGAAGCTCTGGACCCAGCGGCAGTGACCGTGCTGAGCAGCTTACAGCCTTGGCTCACTGAAGGCCCAGCGATGAGCACTCTTGTTTTTCAGCTGGGGAAACTGAGGCTCAGTGAGTTCAGCACGCACGCATGCACGCACGCAGGCACACCCCAAGTGGCAGTGGCCTGGGTTCTGCAGCCTGAGAGCCTGAGGTTGAAGCAATCTGCTTCCTCCACACAAGCCAGGCTGGGGAACAAACTCCCAACCGCCTGGCAAGGACTTCAAGGCCTGTCCCAGTTTTTCCGGAAGCCCTTCGCCCTCTCCCCGTGCTGCCTCCCACCACGGTGCACTGCACACCACCGAGAGGCAGCGCCCGTCACCCCTCCTCCCTCTGCAAGTCAGCCTCCTGCCCCACCCTGACCTTCAAGGCTCCCTTCCAGCGTCCCCACCTGCGCTGGGCCGTCTTCCCAGACCCCTTCTCCTCACTCCGATCACCCTGAACGCCTACTTATGCACCTTTTATCTTTACCGCACATTCTCAGCGTGTACACCTGTCTCTCTGATTAACAAAAAAAAATCTTCGAAGGCAGGGCCGGGTCTTACTCATCTTTAATTTCACAAACGTGGCACAGTACCCCACGTATAACTGTCAGTGGGGGAAATCATCCTTTAAAACAATAACACAGCCTCCAGAGAATAAAATCGAGAACCCAGCGACACCCCCCCCAAAACAGCAGTCAGTATCCCGCCTACAATTTAATGTCCCAGGGATGGGCTACAGAAAATGAGGAAGTCAGAGGATTTGGGGTGTTTTTTTTCTTTCTTTCTTTTGAAATCTTTACAAGCGAACTAAAGCCCCAGCAAGCTGAAGCGACTTGCCCGGGACCGCACCTCGCGGCCAGGCGCGGGCAGGCAGGCAGCCCTCGGGGCAGCACGTTCCCGCGGAGCCGGGCAGAGCACCGGCCCCCGGCCCCCGGGGCACGCCCTGCACCGTGCTGCCACCTCACCCGCGCCGGCTCCCAATCTCGGCAGAGCCGGGCGGCGGGAGGCGCCGGGAGGGGTTCCCCCGGCCGCGGCACGGAGGCCGCCGAGGTCCTCCCCGCCGCCTCAGAGCCCGAGCAGGCGCGGGCCGGGGGCCTCGCCGTCCACCGGCCGAACCAGCGCTTCCGGGTGCGCGCGGCCCGCACCCGCCCTGCCCCACCCACCGGGGCCGAGTCCCCTCCGAGGCAGCAAGCCCGACCCCGAAGCCGAAGCCCCTGCACCTCGGAGCCCCTCACTCACAGCCATAGTGCGGCCGGGCCACGCCCAGCCCGTCAACCTCGTCCGCGGCGGACATGGCGGCCGAGCCCAGGTCTCTGCTGAGGAAGCGGTGAGACCTCGAAGGCGCGGGCGGCGACAGCTGCAGCGACTGCCGAGTGCGCGGGCTGCCCCGTGTCCGAGCCCCGCCCCGTGCCGCCGGCCCCACCCGCAGGCCCCGCCCAGAGCCAGCGGAAAGGGGGCGTGTCCGTGCCCGTCAGGGCCCGCCCTGGCACCGCCCCTAGCTCCGCCCCTCCCCGCGAGCCGCTACGTCTTCTGCAGGCGGAAGGAAGGAGGCGGAGTCCGCCGGCCAATCGGGCTCGTGCTGGGTTCGGCGATTGCCGGGAAGGAGTTCCCGGGCTGCAGCCCCGCCCTGCGGGGCCGCCGCCCCACCCGCAGCTCAGGCAGCCGGACTGGTAGGGTCGGCGGCTGAGAAGTCGACGCGGTGGGCCGGCTGGCTTCCCCTGCTGGCCCAGCTAGCCTCCTTTACCCCGAGGCTCGCGGTGTTCCTGTTGGACCCACGCAGAACCCAGCGTGCTAAGTAAGGGACGCCCGGTCCCAGCCCGCGCATCTGGCCCCGGTCCCGCCCAGGTGCGCCGGCGCTCGCCGGTTCGGAACTGCGCAGTCTCTCAAGTATTTGCGATGCAGGAGCCAACACGGGAGCGCCGCGTTTGTCTGGACGCCCTTCCTTTAGTGTCCTTGCCCTTGTTCTCTGCGAGTTCCTTTTCGGGGGACTCTCGACCCCCGTCACGGACGCCCCTTTCTCTGCGCCTGGCAGCCTGCCCTTAAAATGCCGGTATTCCAAGGAATGCCATGCTCGGCCCTCTCCCACTGCCCCTGGGCCCGCTCTGGGTGAGGTTACGCTGCCTTTAAACCGTGGTGACTGCTAAACAGACGGTCAGGAAGCCGCTCGGGATTTGCAGCTGAGAAGCACTGTATCACCTGTGGGTGCCGCAGACACTTCGGGTTGCACCTGCGCCTGCCGTGGTCGCCATCGGGAGAAGTACTCGGTTCCCAGTCAGGGCAGCCCACCCACGTGCGGTCCAGGCTATTTCTGCAGCGTGTCGCCTTCGCCTGTCCCCGCTGTGATGACCCCGTGGTCGCCTCTGCCAGCCAGCGCCTCACGGCGACCAGGGCTACTTCCTAAACCAAAAATGCCCGGTGCTTCGCTTTCTTCTTTTTCACCTCGTGATTCCTTCCAGAATGTGGTCCAGGTTTCTATGTAGGCCAAACAAGCTTCTTCGCAGTCTGGCTGCAGCCTTTTCCAACCCGCCATTTACAGTTTATTCACGCTTCCTTCAAACTATTAAAGTCGACAGTTAAAAAAAACTATGAGAACAAACACCCCCGCAGAAAAAAAGGGTGTGGTCTGTTATTGTTACCGAAGTCATTTCCTTTTTCAGCTTTTGAGTTCACCTTACAATTTGTATTATTCTATTACCAATCCCGTTTCAGAAACCAAACAACTGACTTCATTAACGCAACGTCTTCAGACACCTAAATTTATGTCCGTAACAGTACATTAAAATGTATTGCGGTGTAGCAGGTAAAGCCGCTGTCTGCAACCCCGGCATCCCATATGGGTGCCGGTTCAAGTCTCAGCTGTTCCACTTTCGGAGCCAGCTGCCTACTAATGAGCCTGGGAAACCAGTGGAAGATGGCCCAAGTACTTGGGACTCTGCCATCCATATGGGAAGCTCCTTGCTCCTGGCTTTGGCCTGGCCCAGCCCTGACCATTGAGGCCATCTGGGGACAAAACAGCAGATGGAAGATCTGTCTCCTCTTTCTGTAACTCTGACTTTCAAATAAATAAATAAGTAAATCTTTTCAAATTTTAATTCCTTCAATTGTCTAGCATAGAATATTTTAAAAGTTTGGTATTCCTTATAAATCAAATATATTTACAAATATAATTAAACATAAGTTTTCTTTGGTGGCCCAATTCTATCTGTAAACTTAGTAAGGTTTCAACTCAAAACCCCGACTGTAAAATTCGTTCAATTTTACACATAAGAGTTATGGGGCAGGCGTTTTGACAGGTTGTCCCTTGGGACCCCTGCATCCTATATCACAGTACTGATTCCAGTCCCAACTACTCCACTTCCAAACCAACTTCCTGCTGATGCATTCTGGGAGGCAGGGGATGACAGCACAAGTGCTTGGGCCCAGCCACCTACACAGGAGACCTAGATGGAGCTCCTGACTGCTGGCTTCGGCCTGGCTTAGCCTTTGGGAGAGTGAACCACCAGATGGAAAGTGGATTTCTCTCTTTTGCTCTTTCATATAAATGGGGAAAAATTAAAATTATAACAATAATTAGTAAACAATGGGGAACAGGTGTGGAACATTTGGCCTCGTGGTTAAGACACCAGTTAGGATGCCTAAGTCCCACATGGGAGTGCCTGGATTGGACTCCCGGCTCCAGCTCCTGATTCCAGCTTCCTGCTAATGCACACCCTGGGAGACAGCAGGTGCTCAAGTGGTAGAATCCCTGCTACCTGTGTGGGAGCCCTGGTTAGAGTTCCCGGCTCCCAGCCTCAGACCCCCTTCCTCTCCCTGCCATTGGGGGAACTGGGGAATGAACCACCTAATGAGCATGATTGCGTGCTCTCTCTCTCTCAAAATAATAAAAAATTTAAAAAGATAAATGTTTTCTGATCAAGGACCTCCACCAAGTAAAGTGGATTTTCAGAGCCATTTTTCCACTGTGCCAACTGTCACTTCTTTGTTATTTAAAAAATGTTTTATTTATGTATTTATTTAAGATTCAGAGAGGCAGAAAAAGCTCCTATCCACTGATTCATTTTTTAAACACCTGCAATGGTCAGGTCCAAAAACGAAATCCAGGTCTTCCATGTGGGTGTCAGGAACCCAATTACTTGAGCCATCACCACTGCTTCCCAGGGTCTGCGTTAGGAGAAACCTGGAGTCAGAGCTGGGTCTATGTCCCAGGTACATATCATGACTTCAAAGCTCGTTGCCTCTGGGCCAGCACTGTGATGCATCAGGTTAAAGCCCCAGTTTGCAATGCCAGAATCTCCTAGGGTGCTGGTTCAAGTCCCGGCTGCTCCACTTCCAATCCAGCTCTCTGCTGTGGCCTGGGAAAGCAATAGAAGATGGCCCAAATCCTTGGGCCCCTGCACACGTGTAGGAGACTCGAAAGAAGCTCCAGGCTCCTGGCTTCAGATTGGCTCAGCTCCAACCATTGTGGCCATTTGGAAGTGAGCTAGTGGATGAAAGACCTCTCTCTCTATCTCTACCTCTCTCTGTAACTGCCTCTCAAATAAGTAAAATAATTTAAAAAAAAAAAAAAGTTATAGAAGGAGGAAAGAGAGAAAGATACCTTCCATCTGCTGATTCACTCCCCAAACGGCCACAACAGCCAGGGCTGGACCAGGTTGAAGCCAGGAGCCAGGAGCTTCATCTGGGACTCCCCTGTGGGTACAAGGGGCCCAAGCACTGCTTTTCCCAGGCCATTAGCACAGGGAGCAGGATTGGAAGTGCAGCAGCCACGAGTTGAACCAGTACCCATATGGGATGCTGGCATTGCAGGCAGCAGCTTTACCTGCTACACCACAATGCCAACCCGTCACAGGATTTTAAAGCAACATCACATTGAGTGTTAGGTGTCTAGCTGATGTATAGTCACGATTATTAAGTCCGTCTTTATAATAACTGAAATTCCTCAAGACCTCAGTGCACTGTTTGGAATTTACTTCCTCATCTTATCCTCGTAATAATTCAGCAATGTAAAGACTCCTCTTATCTCTGTTTTGCACTTAAGCAAGCTGCCGTCCTAACCCGAAGCCACACAGCAAGAGGCAGAGCTGAGACTCAAATCCATGTTGACCTATTGACAAGGTCTGCATTCCTGGTGGATAAATACAAGTCAGGTGGGTGTGTGGGACAACATGAGACACCCAGCATGGCAACACCGCCTGGGACAACCACGCCTGGGTTTGAGTCTCAGCTCTGCTCCCAGTTCCAGTTTCTTGTTAATTCAGACACTGGGAGGCAACGATGTTGGTTGGCTCAAGTACTTGGGCCCCTACCACCCATGTGGGAAACCAGGAGAAAGCTCCTGGCTCCCAGTTTTAGCTCCGGCTGTTGCAGGCTTTTGGGGAGTGAAACAACAAATGAGAGCTCTTTGTCTACTTCTCTCTCTCTCTCTCTGTATTTCTGTGTCTCTGCCTCTCAAATAAATAAAACATTTTTAAAGTCCTAATAAATATGTTCTGATGCAAGTTTTTCTTTTTTTTTAAGAAAATGTATTAATGTAGTTGTATTTTATTATTTTGTTTTATTATTTTTTTTTTTTTTTGACAGGCAGAGTGGACAGTGAGAGAGAGAGACAGGGAGAAAGGTCTTCCTTTGCTGTTGGTTCACCCTTCAATGGCCGCCGCGGCCAGCGCGCTATGGCCGGCGCACCGCGCTGATCCAATAGCAGGAGCCAGGTACTTCTCCTGGTCTCCCATGGGGTGCAGGGGCCAAGCACTTGGGCCATCCTCCACTGCACTCCTGGGCCACAGCAGAGAGCTGGCCTGGAAGAGGGGCAACCGGGACAGAATCCGGCGCCCCGACTGGGACTAGAACCCGGTGTGCCGGTGCCGCAAGGCGGAGGATTAACCTAGTGAGCCGCGGCGCCGGGCTATTATTTTATTTTTGAAAGGCAGAATGGCACAGAGAAAGGGAGAAACAGAGAAATTTTCCGTCCACTGATTCTTTCCCCAAATGGCTGAAACAGCCAGATCTGGGCCAGGACAAAGTCAGGAGCCAGGACCTCCCTCCCAGTCTCCCACACGAGTGTGAGAGACCCAAGTACTTGAAGCATCATCTGCTGCCTTCCCAGGCACGTTGGCAGGGAGCTGGATCAGAAGCAGAGGAGCCAGGACTCAGGCCAGCAGTCTGATACGGGATGATGGCATTGCAAGCAACAGCTTAACCTGCTGGGCCACACAATGCCAGCCAGCAAGCTTTCTTTAAAGATAGATAGGAATGGGGACAGCATTGTGGTGTAGGGGGTAAAGCTGCCACTGGCAACACCAGCATCCCATATAGGCGCCGGTTTGAGTCCCAGCTGTTCCACTTCTGATCCAGTTCTCATATAGGCGCTGGTTTGGGTCGCAACTGTTCCACTTCTGATCCAAGTCCCCTGCTAATGTGCATGGAAAAGCAGCAGCAGATGACCAAGTGCCTGGACCCGGGCACCCACCTGGGAGTGGGAGACCTGGAAGAAACTCCTTTGCTCCTGGCTTTGGCCTGGCCCAGCTCCAGCTGTTTTGGCCATTTCAGGAGTGAACCAGTGGCTGGAATCTCTCTCTCTCTCTCTCTCTCTCTCTGTGTCTCTCTCTGTCTCTCTATAACTCTGCCTTTCAAATAAATAAAATAAATCTAAAAGAAAAAGAAATGGGCATGAGGATAGAGAAAATAAGCATATACTCTCAGTGATTTCTCTCCGGGGTAAAATTATGCTGGACCTGTGTATTTCTCCATATTTACCGTTTTCTACAATGACCTACTAAAAATACGATTTTATTAGTAAATATAAATCAGAGTAGAAGTAGTAAATGCAGGGGCACGTGTGTGGTGCAGCGCTTAACCTGCTGCTTGGGACGCCTGCATAGTGGAGCTCTGTGGACTCCACTTCTGACCCGGCTTCTTGCTGATGCACCCTCGGAGGCAGCCATGATAGCCCAAGTGCTCCGGTCCCTGCCATCTACATGGGAAACCGGGATGGACTTCAAGCTCCTGACTTAGACCTGGTCCAACCCTGGCTGTTGCAGACATTTGAGGAGTGAAACAGCCTATGGACAATGTCTGTGTCTCACTCTCTGTCTCTCTGCCTTTCAAATAAAATGAAAGTAAATAAATAAATAAGCCTATTAACATACGATGAATATGCAATTATTAATGGGCAAAATAATGAGCTGAATGGTCATTTTTGAGAAATAAAATTGGCTCATAACCTCAAGGAATTTGCAGGCTGCAGGAGTGGAGCAGTAATCTCAGGATAGCTGGAGATAAGCACCCTAATAGAGGTTTTCCTTGGAATACCCTCCAGCCTCTTATCTGCCCTAGAAACTCCCTCTCAGCTTCCCAGACCCAACACAAACCGCACTCCTCCCCCAGGAAAAATGAATCACTTCCGCATTTATTTCCCTGGGGCACGATTTGTATCTTCATACACACACACAAAAAAAAAGTCCCAAGATTTTTCACGCTGAAGTGCTCCAGAAATCAGGATATTTCTTACCACCAGCATTCAAAGAAACTAGCTGGTTACCAAGGACAAACGTAGATGGAAGCATAATAGAATTATCAGCACCTGCAGATGTGTGGATTTAACTAATTTCTCACAAAAGGCCAGAGACGTTTCAGAGCTAGATTTGAAGACAGAGTCACACCTTGGACTGACCAGCTGGCTCCAAGGAGAGAGAGCCAGCCGTGGCTCAGACTGTGATGTGGAGAAAAGACTGGTAAGTCATTCCTGAGGACAGATGCGAGCCATTGCTACACACACACACACACACACACACACACACTGTGTAGTGGGTGGTGCTGTCCCAGCTCCACGCAAAGTGGAGGCACGGGGCTGTGCAGGGAAACAGGATTTATGTGGAGCAAAGGGAAAAGTGTAGGAAAGTTCAAGAGAGAGAGAATGAAACCAAAGATCCAAAACATAAAAACCCAAAACAAACCCCTCCCACGGGCTTCAGGCAGTCTCTTCACATCATTGGGAGGCATAAGGGTGGGTGTCTGGGATGGGGCTTAATTAATATTCAGAGGCGGAGTTTGGGGCAGGGCTGGAGAACCACCCGTTTCTGTGCCCTTTTTTGGTGATATTGGAAGCATCAATGGCTCTGGCGCATGATAGGAGTAGGAGTGCCATCTGCAATAAGTTTACTATAATGACATTATAATAACCTAAAGGTCATCCTGGGGATACATCCTGCAGCCATATTGGATATTTCCAGTTGACCCCGCTTCTACCTTTGCAACAAAGGTTTCCCAAACAGAAAAGACAGAGTGGGAGTGGGGACGTGGAGGTGCACAGAGATGGGCCTGGGTGGTGTGCAGAAGGGGGGTTGTCATGCGGGCTGGGCTGCTGGAGCTGTCCAAAGCCACCCCCGCTGCTTCAAGGGTCAGCTGGCTCTGTCAGTCACAGCCTGCGTGCATGGCTGTGCAACCACAGCAGTTCTCCCAAAGGCATCAAACTGCAGCTCCACCCTCCAGCTGCCTACTGCCCATATCAATTCCAGAGCACATTTGTTCATAGTCCCAGAAGCTGTGGGAATCGTACAGACATCTTGGATTCCAGAGAGCTTGTAACGTTCTTTAAAGAAGTTTTATTTATTTATTTGAAAGTCAGAGTTACAGAGAGAGAGGGAGAGGCAGAGAGAGAGAGAGAGAGAGAGAGAGGTCTTCCATCAGCTAGCTCACTCCTCGGTTGGTCACAATGACCTGAGCTGCGTGGATCCAAAGCCAGGAGCCAAGAGCTTCCTATGAGGCTTCCCATGTGGGTGCAGGGCCCAAGCACTTGGGCCATCTTCCACTGCTTTCCCAGGCCACAGTAGAGAGCTGGATTGGAAGTGGAGCAGCCGGGACTTGAACAGCAACTATATGGGATGCCAGCACTGCAGGCTGTGGCTTTACCCGCTATGCCATAGCGCTGGCCCCAGCTTGTAACTTTCGATGGCTCCATTATAGCATGCAGCTCATTGAATTAAAATTGATTATTTACTTGTCCATCTTCCTAGACAGGTCATTAACAAAGACAAAAATTTGGGTAAATAAAACTCAATGTCAATGGTTTAACAAAAGCAGCATTCTCATGTTGAGACTTTAAGAATTGATTTTCATCTAGTTTTTATGTGATTGTATCTTAAACTGTTACAGGACAAAGAAAGTTTATCATTATAGTGGCCATGTTTTCTAGTTGTATTGGTATCATTTTTGAAATTGAATAATATTTGGATTATAATTTGGAGAGCGAAAGGTTGTATTATAGTTTCCTTATTTATTCATTTTGAAATGTGGGAGGGGGAAGAGAAATCACTCATCCACTGGTTCATTCCCCCAAATGCCTATAACATCCAGAGATGGACCAGACTGAAGCCAGGAGCCTGGAACTCCATCTGGGTCTTCCACGTGGGTCGCAGGGACCCAAGGACTTGGGCCATCTTCTGCTGCTTTCCCAAGTGCATTAACAGGGAGCTGGAATCAGGAGCAGAAACAGGTCTTGAACCCAGACACGCGCATACGAAATGTAAATGTCCTAAGTGGCATCTTTTTTAAAAAAGTGTTTTTTAAAATGTTTATTCATTCATTCATTTTTATTTATTTGAATGGCAGAGTGACAGAAACGGGAAGAGAGAGGTCATCCTCACGCTTGTGCACTCCCCCAAATGCCCACCGCAGCTGGGAGTGGACCAGACCAGAACCAGGAGCCAGAAACTCCACCCAGGTCTCCCAGTGGGTATCAGGAACTCAGCACTTGGGCGTCAGAGTTACCTCCCAGGTGCATTAGCAGAAAGCTGGATTGGAAGCAGAGGCAGGGCTCAGTCCTAGGCATTTTGATCCTAGAAGCAGGCATTCCAAAGTAGCAGCTTAACCCACTGACCCACACGATCCACCCTGGGCATCCTGACCTTGGATACTTCTTCAATTCTTAGTTTTTCAGAAAGCAGCACAAGTCTTTAACCACCTGTTTGTAATCACAGGCGTATCCATTGCTTACCATGTTCTGGAACACACTCATTTAATTCTCACACTAACCCTTTCAGTAAGGCATAACAGTCCTCATTTTATTTTATTAATTTCATAAGTCTTTTATTAAAAAAAAAGATTTCCTTATTTGAAAGAGTGACAGAGAGAGAGAGAGAGAGAGAGAGAGAGAGGTCTTCTATCAGCTAGATCACTCCCCAGTTGGCTACAATAGCTGGAGCTGGGCCAGGTAGAAGCCAGGAGCTAGGATAGGAACTCTCTCTGGGTCTCCCACATGGGTGCAGGGGCCCAAGCACTTGGGCCATCTTCCACTGCTTTCCCAGGCCATAGCAGAGAGCTGGATCGGATGCGTAGTAGCCAGGACTCAAACTGGTACTCTGATATGGGATGCCAGTGTTGCAAAGCAACAGCTTAACCTGCTGCACCGCAACAGCGACCCCTGTTTATAAAATTTGTAAAATGAGGAAACAGGCATAGAGGTTAGATATTTCACTCAAACAGTTGAAAGCTGAAAATCAAGCCTAGCTCTAAGAAGCTCTGACAAGCCACCGTCCACCCCACCTCCCAGTTTAGGAATAGTGTATCGGTGAGCAGGTGTTCCCTCACTTCCTGAACCTACTAACCCCTCTGGAAAGCCCTCAACAAACATTTATGAACGCCCACGTTTCAGTCTTGGGACCTCGTATAGCAACAGAGACCCGGAAGTTGTGTGAGGAAGTCAGCCCCGAAAGGCATGGGGACACAGGTTTCTGGGTTGCGGTTAGAACAGGCCACAAGGCCCGTGCTCTCTCAAGGCTGAACTCAAAGGACAATCGAATGACCCTCAAGAGACTGGGGTAGGAGTCGGAGCTCGGGGCAGTTAGAACAAAGCACGGGAGGAAAGGAAGGTAGATGGGACAAGACACACAGCATCCAATCCCGAGACAAGGCTGCAAGGGCCGGGTTCCCAGACATCATGGCACCCTTTACTTTGTCCATATTTTTTTAAATATTTATTTATTTATTTATTTATTTATTTTTGACAGGCAGAGTGGACAGTGAGAGAGAGAGACAGAGAGAAAGGTCTTTCTTTGCTGTTGGTTCACCCTCCAATGGCCACCGCGGCCAGCGCGCTGCGGCCGGCGCACCGTGCTGATCCAAAGCCAGGAGCCAGGTGCTTCTCCTGGCCTCCCATGGGGTGCAGGGCCCAAGTACTTGGGCAATCCTCCACTGCACTCCCTGGCCATAGCAGAGAGCTGGCCTGGAAGAGGGGCAACCGGGACAGAATCCGGCGCCCCGACCAGGACTAGAACCCGGTGTGCCGGCGCCGCAAGGCGGAGGATTAGCCTAGTGAGCCACGGTGCCGGCCTAAAATATTTATTTATTTACTTGAAAGACAGAATTACAGAAAGAGGGAGGGAGAGATCTCTCAACTGCTGGTTCATTTCCCAAATGGCCACGACAGCTGGAACTGGGCCAGGCCAAAGCAGGGGTCCAAGCACTTGGGTGTCCTTGCTGCTTTCCCAGGTACATTAGTAGGGAGCTGGATCAGAAGTGGGGCAGCCAGGACTTGAACTGGCGCCACAGCACTGGTGCCTCATTTCTCTTTCCCAAGAGCCTTGTCTGCCTTTGCCAGGTCTTCAACCTTTCCCTTCTTTTTAGCACCCATGGTTCCTACTCCTCTCTGAGCCCTTCTTGTTTTGAAATTAAAAAAAAAAAAAAAAAAGATTTATTTATTTGTTTGAAAGGCAGAGTTCCAGAGATAGAGGTAGAGGCAGAGAAAGAGGTCTTCCATCCACTGATTCACTCTGCAAATGGCCACAGTGGGGAAGTTGGGTCAGTCTGAAGCCAGGAGCCAGGAGCTTCTTCCAGATCTCCCTTGTGGGTGCAGGGGCCCAAGGACCTGGGCCCTCCTCTACTGCTTTCCAGGCCACAGCAGGGAGCTGGATCAGAAGTGGAGCAGCCAGGACTCAAACCAGCGACCATACGGAATCCCAGCACGGCAGGCGGCGGCTTTACCCGCTATGCCTGAGCCCTTAGAGAACTCTGAAGAGCTGGCGGAAGCATCTGGGAGCTTCTTCTAGTGCTCCTCCCAGCAAGTTTGCACAGAGAACCGGTAGGATGACATTTTGCCTCTGGGCTTCTTAGAATTGCCTTTGCCCATGCCTAATGATTTCTTGTTAGCGTGGCACACTCGCCCAGCGCCTGTCCCGGCTCCCCGTTGCTCCGGCGCTATGTCTCTGGAGCAGTGGCTATGAGAACAGGAACCAGACCCGGCCTCCTCACTCTCTGTGCTATTAACGTCACTCTCAGCACACCTCCTAAACCTCCCCAGGGATGGCAATGCATTGCTTAACGGTGCTACCTTGTACCACTATGCGCTATGTCCTATCTCATCGGCCCTCAACAGCCCTGCGGGCTACGAACTACTAGAATGCTCCAGTTCAAAGCTGAGGCAAACTGAGACCCAGAAAACTAAAGTGTGTACAATAACTGTGAATTGGAAAAAAAAAAAAAAAGTGTGTTAATATATAAGGAGATGGGCCGGCGCCGCAGCTCACTAGGCTAATCCTCCGCCTTGCGGCGCCGGCACACCGGGTTCTAGTCCCGGTCAGGGCGCTGGATTCCGTCCCGGTTGCCCCTCTTCCAGGCCAGCTCTCTGCTGTGGCCAGGGAGTGCAGTGGAGGATTGCCCAGGTGCTTGGGCCCTGCACCCCATGGGAGACCAGGAGAAGCACCTGGCTCCTGCCATCGGATCAGCGCGGTGCGCCGGCCGCAGCGCGCCAGCCACGGCGGCCATTGGAGGGTGAACCAACGGCAAAGGAAGACCTTTCTCTCTGTCTCTCTCTCTCACTGTCCAATCTGCCTGTCAAAAAAAAAAAAATATATATATATATATATGGAGATGGAAATGCCGGCCATCCTGAGTTGACCTTGGCACATTATCTGCGTTCAATGATCACACCCCGTGAATGTATGCAATTAAGGAGGAGAAAGGTGCACTAATGTTCCAAGGAGTACACAACCAGTAAATTCCATAGACTGGATTCAAACCTAAAAGCCCATGTTATGTGAGTGACCGACACTTGTCCACTGATGTGCCGCTTCTGTCCACGCACGCAGTGGCCACCCAGAGAGCCCAGCCGAAAGCTGTATGAGGCCACACCCACCGATAAACGCAATGGACTCACACGTGACAGAGCACGCTCAGGGAACTCTCAGACATCAGGGCCAAAATCTGGGAGCTCAGACAGGGACAGCTGATTTTTACTGTCTCCTGCAAGGGGTTTCCCTCAGGGCCTGCGCTGTGGCGCAATGGGTTCAGCCGCCACTTGCAACACCAGCATTCCTTACCGGCGAACTGGTTTGTGTCCCAGTTGCTCTGCTGCCGGTCCAGCTCCCTGCTAAGGCAACTGGGAGGCAATGGATGCTGACCAAAGTGCTTGAGCCCCTGCCACACACGTGAGAGACCCCAGACGGAGTTCCAGGCTCCTGACTTAGCCCGGCCCAGCCACGCTGGCTGTTGCAGCCATTTGGGGAGTGAACCAGAGGATGGATCTCCCCATCACTCAGCCTTTCAAATAAACAAATAAAAGCAAGAAAAGAAAGCCTGCTTCCCGTGTGGAAGGCCACCTTCTCATGGGTTCCTCTGGAAGTCCCTTAGGAGAACTCTGCCTGGGCCTCTCCTGAGATTCCAGACAACTGGGGACTTTCTGGCCACAGCTGATATCGCCAGAACAGGTCCCAGGGGAGCGCTGTCAGTCTCCAGTCACCACATGGAAAACCCAGGGGTGACACTCGCCAGTGCAGCAATGTCACCTGACACGTGTCTGGTCTGAGAGGAAAATGGCCAGGTTCCCGCTGTCTCCTCACAGTACAGAGACAAGGTCTCCAGACCATAACCACCAAACACGTGGTTCAGTTGAGTGGAATTATTGGCAGCCCCTGCGTGTATCCAAATGTCTCATGTCTTAGGTGGTGGAATTCACACGTGAAGGCGAAACAAAGCTTTGTTTTAACATCCTGCCTTGAATGCGTCTGCTTATCCCTATACCAATCGGCCTAAGTGACACCTCCTCCAGGAAGTCTTCCTTGACTCCCATGCTGATACGAGGGGGTAGGTGGTGCTAGAGAAAGGCACTGAGGTTCAATAGGCCCAGCTGACTCACGCGGGAGTGCGGTGTCAGCCCTAGCTGAACTGTGGTTTTGTTTTAGCTCACGAGGAGGAGGACGTCCGTTCTTGTTCCATGCTGAAGAATTCCCATGCGGACAGTGCGTGAGCAAAGCGGGAGTTTTCTTGAAAGCAGGGAGCCTCCTGTTGTGGCAGTCGGGGGGAGGGTCCTACGGAGGACTTGCCAGGCTAGCCTGTAAGGACAGGCTCATTTATCACACAAAATCAGCCAAAAGGGGCATTCTGCTCTCTGATTGGCTAAGGGATTGAAATTATGTCTAATTGGAGAGGCGAATGTATTTATTTACTTGAGAGGCATGATTACAGACAGAGAGGGAGAGAGAGAGAGAGATTGAGAGAGAGAATCTTCCATCCGCTGGTTTACTCCCCAAATGGGTGTAAGTGCTGGAGCTGGACAGATCCAGAGCCAGGAGCCAGGAGGTTTTTCTGGGTCTCCTATATGGATGCAGTGGCCCAAGCACTTGAGCCGTCTTCTATTGTTTTCCTAGGCCATCAGTAAAGAGTGAGGAGCAGTCGGGACTCGAACCGGTGCCCATGCGGGTTGCCCATGCCACAGGCAGATGCTTAACCTACTACACCACAGTGCCAGCCCTGGAAACAGACACTTTTAATTGGTCTGTGAAGGTAGGGATCAACAACCGACCAGGGAGGCAGGACTTGAAATTATGTCTACTAAGTGAGTCATGGGTCTCTTCGCTTATCGTGGGACCAGAGGACATTTCTGGGCCATTTCCAACAAACATCCAGTTTTTCCTGACCTAGCTGCCTGTTAACCCGTGTAACGCCCCACGGTTTGATAGCTGCAGCCAAGCCCTGCAGGAGAGTCCCAGCCATCCGCGTGGCAGGCAAAGCCCACCTTCCATGCCCCCTTCTATGCAGCGGAAACCACAGGCTCCGCAATGTTGCATAGGGAACTCAGATGTGTGGTCCTGGATGACATCGCATCGCGGACACAGGATCCAGTGTCTGGGCCAGGACAGGGTCGTTGCAGAAGACAGAAGGGAAGATGGCCAGCAGAGCCCATGGCAGGGTCTTCGATTCTACGATAAAAGAGGGCTCTCTTCTGTAGACAGAAGGAAGCCAGGATTTTATAAACGGGGAGGAGCATGGTTTGAGTCCATGAAGATTTATGAACTGTTTGCTTTGGACCAGTAAACCTCAGGGCGTAACGGTGAGTTCAGCATAGCCCTGCCCTTCAGTTGGGAACACAAGAGCCTGTAGCACACGGTGAGATGCAGGGCAGGTGGAACCTGAGCCGCGGGGAGGAAGGAGTGCCAAGGATCCCGCGTACTTGATGGAGGACACCTGGAAACAGTCTCCGGAGGGTGAGGTGTTTCCCAGAGGCCTCGAAGAAGGAGGCTTTACGGACACAGAACTTCCTGACCAGGCCAAGTGCAAAGCCACACACTTGTACAAGTCATTCGGCTTCCCCACCATCAGGGAGACATGGATTGAAGCCACCATGGCAAAGCCTTCCGCACCCACCAGACGGCACATCTCCTCAAGGGCAGGAAAACCAAGAGCTGACAAGGAAGCGCGGGGCTGATGAGAACGGAAATTGGTGCAACCGCTCTGGGATCCCTTGGCGAGACCTGCTTAAAGCTACTCCTGCCGGCACCGCGGCTCACTAGGCTAATCTTCCGCCTAGCGGCGCCGGCACACCAGGTTCTAGTCCCAGTAGGGGCGCCGGATTCTGTCCCGGTTGCCCCTCTTCCAGGCCAGCTCTCTGCTGTGGCCCGGGAGTGCAGTGGAGGATGGCCCAAGTGCTTGGCCCCTGCACCCGCATGGGAGACCAGGAGAAGCACCTAGCTCCTGGCTTCGAATCAGCGCGGTGCGCCAGCCGCAGCAGCCATTTGGGGGGTGAACCAATGGAAAAGGAAGACCTTTCTCTCTGTCTCTCTCACTGTCCACTCTGCCTGTTGAAAAATAAATAAATAAAAATTTTAAAAAAAGGTACTCCCAGCCTGTGGCCTCAGCAGCCCGCTCCCAGGTAAGCACACTTGGAGAAGTTCCTACACAGGTAAAGTGATGTGCCAATATGTTCATAGCAGAAATGCCTGCGACAGCAAGGACCAGAAATAAACTAAGTGGCTACCAGCAGGAAAACAGATCAACAGCGGCATGATTAGGTACCGAATATTAAAGCAGGCAGAGGAACAAAGCGCGACCACGTGTGTCAACATGTGTGAACCTCACAAACAAAGCAGTTCCCTTGATGGTTTCATAGGCAGTTTATTATTTTTTTAAGATTTATTTATTTATTTGAAAGGCAGAGTTACAGAGATCAGAGGCGTAGAAGGAGAGGGAGAGAAAGAGAGAGAGAGAGAGAGAGAGAGAGAGAGAGAAAGTCTTTCATCCACTGGTTCACTCCCCAGATGGCTGCAACGGCCAGAGCTGGGCCAATCCAAAGCCAGGAGCCAGGAGCTACTTCTGGGTCTCCCATACAGATGCAGGAGCCCAAAGATGCAGGGACCATCTTCTACTGCTTTCCCAGGTGCATTAGCAGGGAGCTGGATCAGAAGTGGAGCAGCTGGGACTTGAACTAGTGCCCATGTGGAATACCGGCACTGCAGGCAGCAGGTTTACCAGCTACGCCACAGCGCTGGCCCCCATAGGCAGTTTAAACAAGTTTATACAAACAAATGTTATACAGTTCTTAGGGATACCTCTTCAACTATAACTGCAATATATACATTTATAGCATGTGATATACAGAGAGAGAGAGAGAGAGAGAGAGAGAATACATAAGTAAATATAAAGGCACATATGAATGAGAAATGCCACACTCAGGAGAGTGGAACACAGATTGGGAAAGGGCCTGTGACTAGGAGGGGGTCCCCAGGACTCAAGGGTCTTAGTAACATTTTATTTCTTAACCTGCTTAGTGCGTATACGGTTGTTTCTGACTCTGATCCTTGTACACTTTGTGTGCTTTAATTACCGCCTTGTTTGTCAAGGGGGGATGGAAGCTGAGCAGGAGGAATTGAGGCATGAAGTCATTCTAGAGGGAAGAAATTGTACCAAGAGAGCTCAGGGACACAGCGTCATCACTCCGCTTGGCAGAAGAAAGGGCATTTTTTGGTCCTAAGAGCCACTTGCATTTGTGCAATATCCTGTGTTTTAGAGGACGCTTTCACACACACCAGCTCACATCGATCAACGAGGGCCAAGCATTCCCATTCAGAGATGAGGCAGCAGACAGAAAAGTTAGCTGTGCTATTTGCATATATTTTTGGCAGAGAAAAAGCTTAAAGGGATATGCAACACGTGCTAGTGGTATCTCCGAAGGGTGGGAGACAGGTGATTATACTCTTTGTTTGCTTTTTGTTTAGTTGTACTTTCCGACATTTCTATAAACGAACATGTGTAACACATGAAATTTAAAAAAAAAATACAGCAGGGAGAGAGAACAAAAAGAACAGGAAAAAAGTGACTTGCACAGGGGCACACGTTGCAGCGCAGTGGGTTAAGCCATCGGCGATGCCAGCACCCTGTATCAGAGCATTGGTCTGAGTCCCGGCTGCTCTGCTTCTTCCGATCCAGCTCCCTGCTAGTGCACCCGGGAAAGCAGCGGAAGATGCCCCAGTGCTTGGTCCCCTGCCACCCACACGGGAGACCTGGATGGAATTCCAGGCTCTGGCTTTGGCCTGGCCCAGCCGCAGCTGTTTGGGCCATTTTGGTAGTAAACCAGCAGATAGAAGCATTCTCCCCCACCGCCCAACTCTGCCTTTCAAACTAAAAATAAAAAAATTTTAAAAAAGACGTCCTCAAAATGCTGTGGTCAAGTTTTTCAGTTCCTGACCCTGCTTTGAATATACAAATGACTGATGACAGAAGAAATACAAGAAAGAAACTTATATATAAAATATATTTATTTATTTAAAAAAAGTTTAACTCCCTGAGTAATCAAAGAAATGCAAATCAAGACAATGTGTAAGAATCAGGTCTGGGCTGGCACTGCGGCTCACGTGGCTAATCCTCCACCTGTGGCACCAGCACTTGGGTTCTGTCCCGGTTGCTCCTCTTCCAGTCCAGCTCTCTGCTGTGGCCTGGGAGTGCAGTGGAGGATGGCCCAAGTGCTTGGGCCCTGCACCTGCATGGGAGACCAGGAAGAAGCACCTGGCTCCTGGCTTTGGATTGGTGCAGCACGCCGGCCGTAGTGGCCATTTGTGGGGGTGAACCAATGGAAGGAAGACCTTTCACTCTGTCTCTCTCTCACTGTCCACTCTGCCTGTTAAAAAAAAAAAAAAAAAGAATCAGGTCTGAAAAAAAAAAGGACCAGGTATATGACATTAACAGAATCATTTTTCACCAGCAAGGGTGTGCTGAAACTAGTTGTCATTTATTGCTGAGAACACTGGAAATTGGTACAATTCACTTAGAGAACGATACTGGCAGCAAGAAACTGGAGCTGGAAAAACGTTCACACTCTGTGGAAACTGAAACGTGGATACACTTTTGTCTGGGGAAAAAGGACGTTGACGTGAGCATTGTTCACGTACAGAGCACCACATTCAGAGGGCAGGTGCACACTGGATAACATGCAGAAGGGGAGATGTTGATTGCACTGATTGTGTCCATAAAGGAAGGGGGTTTTTAGTTTAGATTTTTTTTTTGGGAGATTTGGCAGGAAAAGTTAAAGAATGATTTCAAAAGTGTGCATTGTGTGTATGTGTGTGAAAGACAGGATGGAGGGGCTGGTTTGGTGTCTGCCCAGGGCTTGAGCACACAGCTTTCCATCCCATACCTCTCCCTGAAGTATAGCTATGAAATTTAAGTAGAAAAAATATTTCTGGAAGAGTGTTCTATTTTCCTATTTGCTTTTTTCTTCTTAATAAGTATATTATATATTATTGTTATTAGTTTATTTTATATTTACAGCCATTGATTAATTTTATTTATTTTTAATATTTTTATTATTTTATTGCTTATATTTTATTGTATATTATTATATATTGTTTATATTATGGAATATATTATTTTTAAGACCTCCATATTAAGTATGGGGTCTGCATTGAATCACAGTGGGTTAAGCTGCCACCTCGGATGCTGACATCTCATATGGGCACTAGTTCAAGTCCCAGCTGCTCCACTTTCGCTCCAACTCCCGCTAATGCACCTGAGAAAACAGTAGAAGATGGCCCAAGTGCTTGGGCCCCTGCAACCCATGTGGGAGACCTGGAAGGAGCTCCTGGGTCCTGGCCTCAGCCTGGCCCAGCCCTGGCCGTTGCAGCCCTTTGGGAAGTGAAGCAACAGAGGGAAGATCTCTCTCTGTAACTCCGCCTTTCAAACAAAGAGATAAATCTTAGCAAAAAAGAAAGAAAGAAACAGAAACTTGGAGTGGGTGTTCTGGCACACACAGTTAAACTGCTGCTTGGGAAACCCACATCCTACATGGAAGTGCCTGGGAGCCAATCCTGGCTTCCCTGTTTCTGATTCAGCTCTCTGCAGCTCCCCTGCACCCACATGGGAGACCCAGATGGAGTCCCAGGCTCCTGGCTTCAGCCTGGTCCAGCCCCTTGGCCATTTCAGCCATTTGGAGAGTGAACCATTGGATTAAAGATCTCGCTCTTTCTCTCTCTCAATCTCTTGATGCCTTTCAAATAAATAAATCTTTTTAAAAAATACAAGAGCTCTTCAAAAAGTTCATGGAAAAAATATTATGTAAAAACTGTTCATGAATTTTAAAGTTGTTTTGCACCAAAATAAAGTTACCAAGGCAGGAATTTGGCACAGTGGTTGATGTGCCACTTGGGATACTTCGATATCTGAGAGACGCTACTTAGAAAGGGAGAAGGCTTGTTTCAGCTCACAGGTGTGGGGGTTCACACAGTTCAAGAGCAGGCGGTATCTGCTGAGACAGGAGGATGGCAACTCCAGAATCAGGTAGCAGCCAGCCTGTAGAGACAGGAGGCACGCTCCTCCCCACGGCCAGGGGTCTGCCTTTATAAAGCCATCCTGATTCAGCGATGGGGCCCCACCCTAGCAACCTAATCCAACCCAGTCAGGCCCCAGAGGCCCCATCTTCAGACAAACGCCATCACTGAATCGTCTCTGCCCTAAATCCAACAACCATTAACTGTTAACAAAAGACTTTGAGGTTAGACAGCTGCATGAGTTTCGGGCAGCAAATCCTGTCCAAACAGTAACATTTGTCTTTGAACCTCTGGGGTCTTGGTGTAGGAGTTAGTGTGTGGCAGGCACTCAATAAGTGTTTGTTGAGCTGAACTGAGTGAAGTCAAGGAGACCAGATGGAAAATCATCCCTTTAGCTCAGATGATGGCAGTGGGCAATGGAAAAGAAGAGCTGGGAACAGGACGTGGCCTGCCAGACCATTGCTGTGCTGGAATGCACGGAGGGAGATGAGAGGGACGGAGGAGGAGACGAGGGGACAAAGCAGTTCCATGCTTCCAGTTGGGCACTTCTTTTTTTTATTTTTTTCTAATTTTTTACGACAACATGCTTTTATTATTATTATTATTTTAAAGAGATGGTATAGAAGGGTGGGCATTTCCTGTAGCTCTTAAGATGCTGCTTGGGGTGCCGGCACCATGGCTCACTTGGTTAATCCTCCGCCTGTGGCGCCGGCATCCCATATGGGCGAAGGGTTCTAGTCCCAGCTGCTCCTCTTCCAGTCCAGCTCCCTGCTGTGGCCAGGAAGGCAGTGGAGGATGGCCCAAGTGCTTGGGCCCTTGCACCCCCATGGGAGACCAGGAAGAGGCACCCAGCTCCTGGCTTCAGATCAGTGCAGCTCTGGCTGTAGCAGCCATTTGGGGGGTGAACCAACAGAAGGAAGACCTTTCTCTTTATCTTTCTCTCTCACTGTCTAACTCTATCTGTCAAAAAAAAAAAAAATGCTGCTTGGGACATTTGCATCCCGTGTCAGTGCCTGGGTTTGAGTCCTGCCTCTGCTTCTGATTCCAGCTTCCTGCGAACGTGCACCCTGTGAGACAGCATTGATGGCTTAAGTACCTGGGACTCTGACACCCAGAGAGAGACCCAGAATGAGTTCTGGGCTCCTGATTTGGGTCTGGTCCAACTCTAGTAGTTCTGTACATTTGGTAAGTGAACCAGTAGATGGGAATACTCTGTCTTTGTCTCTCTCTCTCTCTCTCTGCCATTCAAATAAATATAAACAGAAATCTAAATTTTCTAAAGAGAGAGATGGAATGTGTGTTGTGCAACAGAGGGCTAAGCTTCTGCTTGCGACATCCCATATCGGAGGGCAAGGTGCCCCAGTGTCTGAGGCTGCCGGCGGGTAAGAGGTGAGAGCAGCCAGCCCGGAGGTGCCCTCCCCGTCGACCACAGGACCCCACCCCACCCCGTGGGAATAAAGATGCTTCTCTTAAAAAAAAAAAAAAAAGCTGAGTTCTGGTTACTCAGCTCCCCTGTTAAAATGCTGCAAAGGCAATGGATGATGGACTAAGTGCCTGGGTCCCTGTCACCTGGCACCGTGCCGTACTAGGCTAAGCCTCCACCTGCGGTGCCAGCAACTCATATGAACGCCAGTTTGTGTCTCAGCAGCTCCTCTTCCGATCCAGCTCTCTGCTATGTCCTGGGAAAGCAGTGGAAGATGGCCCAAGTGCCTGGGCCCCTGCACCAGTGTGGGAGACCCAGAAAAAGCTCCCGGCTCCTGGCTTCAGATTGGCCCAGCTCTGGCTGTTGAGGCCATCTGGAGAGTGAAACAGCGGATGGAAGACCTCTCTCTCTCTCTCTCTCTCTCTCTCCATAACTCTCCCTCTCAAATAAATAAATCTTAAAAGAAAAAAAAAGAGCACATTTATTTTGATGCAAAAAAAATTTGAAATCCATATACCTAAGGGGTCTTCCAAAGTTCACAGGAAAAAAAAAAACTTCCATGGATTTTAAAATGTTTTACCCCAAAATAAGCTCATCTTTTAATTCCATTTTCCATAAACTTTTTGAAGTGCCTTCGTAAGTAAATGGTAGCAACAGTAAAGACTAACTGAATGGGAAGGAGACTAACAAGAGGTTTCTGATGCGGATATCAAAAGACCTGAGAGAGTCCAGTTCTAGAAGCCTGCCAGGGGCGGAAACCCTATCAAACGTTTGCTGGAGAGGAAACGTTTAGCTCACACACATGAGAATCCTAACTGCTAGGCTAAGCGTTCCAGGATCCAGCTCCAACTCCAGCTTCCTGCTAAAGCAGACTCTGGGAGGCAGCAGCAATGGCTCAAGTGATTGGATTCCTGACACTCACATGGGAGACCTGGATTGAGTTCCTGCCCCAGCCCCAGCCCCAGCCCCAGCCCCAGCCAATGGAAGCAAGCAGGGAGTGAACCAGTAGATGTGAGTTTGCTCTTTCATCTGTATGTCTGTGTGTCTGTCTCTTTTTCTCTGCCTCTCAGATAATTTTTAAAAGTTTATTTATTTATTTGAAATGAAGAACCTTAAAAATCAAACCAAGATGGAGTGATTTAAGCTAACACTATTAAAAACAAGAAGTCACCTTTGCCCCAAATAAAATTAAAGTTTAAAAATTATAGCCCTAAACTTTTTCCCCAAAGCTAACATTAGGTGCAGCTATAAAAATAAGGGACCCTATGCTTAGCTAGCTGTGACACTTGTGCCTGGCTGTGCTAAGACCTAACCCAGTTTGTATACCTCCTAATACTCAAATAACGGTGTGGGAAGCGGGACGCTGCTCTCCCTCCAGGGGAACGAAGGGAGCGAGACGCCGTCCCCCTCAGGGTGAACAAGAGGACGCTGACAGGGAAAGGAACTGCTGAAGAAGTAAACAACAAAATGGCGACGAGGTGCATGCCTCCCATGTGACCCTGTAGCTGATTGGATAGAAGACACATGCCTTTCACATGATCAGCTCACGGATTGGACTGCTGTGTGCATGGACACTATAGTGCTTCTGATTGGTCGCTGCGGGTATATAAACTGTGTGGCTCTGTGCTGGGGGTGCTCTCTGGACTCCCGAATTCAGGAGGCCCGTCTGCGCAGACGCTGAATAAATCCTCTTGCTTTTGCATCAGCTGGTCTGGACTCTGAGTCTTTGGGGCGTGCCTCTCGACATGTTAGCATCCTCAGAGGGTCTAACAGAAAGGCAGAGTGACAGAGAGAAAGAGACAGAGAGAGGTCTTCCAGCTGCTGGTTCACTCCCCAAATGGCTGCAGCAGCCAGGGCTGGTCCAGGCTGAAGCCAGGAGCCAGGAACTCCATCCTGGTCTCACATGGATGCAGGGGCCCAAAGCACCTGGACCATCCTCTGCAGCTTTCCCAGGTGCATTAGCAGGGAGCTGAATCGGAAGCGGTGCAGCCGGGACTCGAATCGGTGCTCCAATTTAGGATGCCAGCATCATATGTGGCGGCTTTGAGTTTGCCCAAAAAAATAAGCAAGAAGTTGTTAGACAGGTATAAAGACTTTGATGAAAATAAAGGGATACTGTGATAGAAGGTGAGAGTTGGGGGAGAAGGACTAAATGAGATAGACGGGAAGCGAAGGAGTCCTGGTAGGGAGAAGAGTTTAGGCTGCGACCTGGTTGATCTGGGCAGCTGGAACAATGATGCCAAGATGCTAAGTTCTGCCCAACCCTGGTGCAAGCCGGGAGCAGAGACTATAACTGTGCTGAGGTGCAGGAGGGAGGGGACCCTGACATTGGAAGACACTGGGAGAGCCGGCACCGCGGCTCACTAGGCTAATCCTCCACCTTGTGGCGCCGGCACACCAGGTTCTAATCCCGGTCAGGGCGCCGGATTCTGTCCCGGTTGCCCCTCTTCCAGGCCAGCTCTCTGCTGTGGCCCGGGAGTGCAGTGGAGGATGGCCCAAGTGCTTGGGCCCTGCATCCCATGGGAGACCAGGAGAAGCACCTGGCTCCTGCCATCGGATCAGCGCGGTGCGCCGGCCGCGGTGGCCATTGGAGGGTGAACCAACGGCAAAGGCAGACCTTTCTCTCTGTCTCTCTCTCACTGTCCACTCTGCCTGTCAAAAAAAAAAAAAAAAAAAGACACTGGGAGAGGGAGGGACCAACCCACAGGGCCTC